>NW_028270160.1:41908906-42231937 GCF_037043375.1 Chiloscyllium plagiosum
AAAAGCAATTAATTGTCACTGTTTGCAAAGTTCCAATTAGAATGTGACAATATGCAATATCAAATTGAACTTATTTTCTACAAATTAATAGATGATCCTCAACCACTTTAGATAATTTAGTTGTAGCATTTTTGTGGGCTGGACTTATATTTATTATCCTTGGATGTTGCCTGAACTGCTATGCTCATCCAGCACCACTAATCCAGAATCTGGTTTCTAGCATCTGCAGTCATTGTTTTTACCTCTTTTATTTATTATAGTTAGATTATAAAAAGTTTAAAAAATTTAGAATTATTTACTTTGAAGAGATAACAGAGTGTACAAGGTGTGATGTATCAAAGGTCTCCAGTAAGTTATCACATGATAAATTAATTAATAAGGTCAGAGAATGTGGAGTCAGAGGACAGAATAGATCACCATACAAAATACAGAGAGTAGAGGTAGCTATTTAGTGTTGCAGATGGTGACAGGTAGAGACACATAGGAATAACTTCTGTTCACAAAGTACATTAATGATTTAGAATGTAGAATCCAAAACCCAATTTCTAAATTTACAAATGGCAAATGGTCTTGGTCATTACTAAGAAGAACTGCAATAAATTACAAGAAGGCATTAATAGACTTGAAGAACTGTAATAAACTTGCCAAACAGACTTCAAATAGGGAAGTGTTTGTGAAGCATAAGGTGTTTGGTATGCTTTCCTTTATTGGTCAGAGTACTGAGTACAGGAGTTGGGAGGTCATGTTGCGGCTGTACAGGACATCTGTTAGGCTGCTGTTGGAATATTGTGTGCAATTCTGGTCTCCTTCCTATCGGAAAGATGTTGTGAAACTTGAAAGGGTTAAGAAAAAATTTACAAGGATGTTGCCAGGGTTGGAGGATTTGAGCTGTAGGGAGGGCTGAACAGGCTGGGGCTGTTTTCCCTGGAGCATGGAGGCTGAGGGGTGACCTTACAGAGGTTTACAAAATTATGAGGGGCATGGATAGGATAAATAGACAAAGTCTTTTCCCTGGGATCGGTGAGTCCAGATCTAGAGAACATAGGTTTAGGGTAAGAGGGGAAAGATATGAAAGAGACCTAAGGGGCAACCTTTTCACGCAGAGGATGGTATGTGTACGGAATGAGCTGCCAGAGGATGTGGTGGAGGATGGTACAATTGCAACATTTAAGAGGCATTTGGATGGGTATATGAATAGGAAGGGTTTGGAGGGATATAGGCCGGGTGCTGGCAGGTGGGACTAGATTGGGTTGGGATATCTGGTCGGTGTGGACAGGTTGGGCAGAAGGGTCTGTTTCCATGCTGTACATCTCTATGACTCTATGACTCTAACATCCGCCCACAATTTCAGCTCAGCAATTGGAATGTATCTGTACATATCAGTAATAAGGAGCTAACCAATTTCTATATTTGTTTTACACAGTGGTCAATTGTTTACAAAGGTTGTACTTCCCAAATCAGACAGTCTCTGTTCTGGTAATCTCTATGATCCTGACCCTGCATACTTTGGTTTTCCCTATAGTGGCATCGGTTGGCTGTTTATAGTGTTTATTCATTTTTTTTGTTACACTTAGAATGCCCTATTATATTTTATTGGTGCCCAATTGGAAAATCATTCATTCATTACGTATGTGATTGAAACAAGTCAAAATGAGGTCCTTACTCAATAATTGATAAAATATTTGTGCATTTTTAATGGCTTAAAAGGTTTCATCAGCACTTCAGCAACTGACCATGAAACTAAAGTGAGTAACTTTTATTTTAATTACTATTGTTTTAACCATGACACGTGGTCTCCCATGGTTGACAAATTCTCTAGTCCAGCAGATACCCAAATATGAGGTTGCCAGATTAGTGAGGTGCAACTTGTACCGATCACCTCAGTCATTACTAAAACATCAGACAACAAAATAAAGCTTGTATCTGAACACAACTGATAAAGAACTGTCAGATATATACAATAGTCTAATCTTAAAATATCGTTCCAATACTGACATTCATATTGAAAGAAACCTTTGGTGACATTTGCTAATCTAGCTTTACTCCCTTGTTTAAAGAAGAAAAACTTTTATTCTTGTAATCTTTCCTCTTTATTGATTTTAAACTCTTGTGCTTATAAATATTTGTCAGATAATTTAACAATCAAACATACACAGTTCAATTTTTCAACAAAGCTATGAAAGTAAATGAGCATAATTGACATTTTTCCTGAAGATGTTACCTCCAGCAATCAAATGGAATTCTTTTTTTATCAGGAAGGTCAGAAAAACAAATTGCAAAGAGAGGCAAGGATTGAAACTTGAAAGGGGAGAAGGCAGCGATGGCTTTACAGGATGAATTAATTATCCAGTGCTGCCATAGGAAGCCACATGCAAAGGGCATGTGGATCAGAGAGTGAGCCAAAAGTGTCTTTCTCCTGTTGTTAGTTCCTAGTCCCTTGCAGCAGATGCCTTGATAACAGTTCAGAGTCACTAGATGCAGCATTAGGTAGAGGTGACCAGATCTTAGAGATGGTCAAAATGTCAATAGAATAACATGAAATCTATTCATTCAAACAGAGCAAACAATCAGAAAGGAATAAAGACTAAAGGGGAGAAAAAAAAATCATAGTTTATACCAAAATACAAGAAATATTCAGAACAAAATGGGTGAGTTAGAAGCACATATAATAAAATCAGCATCAAGAGGCAGAATCTTTCAGAGGCAACAGTGTTCTTGTCACCAAGTTAAGAGCCAGTGAAACCACTGCACCACTTCTTCCCAAGGAAGCTGACAAAGCTTGTGTCAACAGATAGGTCAGTGGTTGGCCTTGTCCTTGGATCAAAGATCCTAGGAGTGGACATCCTGTTGCCGAAAGCTGTTTGGCCAATGATTAGCACCACAGGATAGCTACTGCCAGTGTTATACACACACAAAGGCTCAGATCAAGGAGAGACCAGGGATCAAAGGTGAGTGATATAAGGGAGGTGTGGAGGAGGAAAAGTGGGCAGCAACAAGGGCAGGGAGCAAGTCACTTGGCAACAAAGACATCAACAACCTCCATTCCCATTTCTGAGGTGAAATCATTGGTCAAGCATTGAGCACTTTGTATGACTATTCATCTCTAGGAGCTTTCACTCAAACCTGTGAGAGTTTTCTTGTAATGTTCTCTACATAGCAAGTCCCTAACTCACTATTGAGCCAATACTCGTGGTGGTGGGGTGAAGACACTTATGTGGGAATTCATTGACTACTTAAGAATGTCAATGGATGGAGACTCAGGAAGACCATGTGTGAGCCTTCCTGTCATGCACTTAATTGGGTTGGAGATGAGAAAGTGATGGGGACACTGCCTGTCAACCTTTCACCACACTTACCCACAGGTGAGGGCACTGGATTCTGCTCACTCTTTATCTCAAAGCATAGGAATCAATTCAAAGTCCCGACAAATCGGGTGTGGGATATTTCATAGAGAGCATAGAGATACAATAGTAGTAAGGACAGCTTTGTATAATCAGGGAAATTTTGGGTATGATAAAGGTAAAGTGATATTTTTAAAAGTGACACAAACTAAAATTGGGCAAGTCTAAAGAAAAACAGGACTTTCCACTTATCTAGCATCTTTCACAATCTCAGGATAATCCAAGGCCGTTTACAGCTAAAGAAATAATTTTGAACTATGGTGACTGTTCTCATATTGCAAAGTAGCAGTCAATTTCTACATAGCCAGGTCCACAGAACAGCAACAAACTAATGACCAGGAAATCTGCTTCAGTGAATTGCTTGAAGGGTTAATATTGTCCATAAAGAGCATGGAAAGCTCCCTTCTCTTTGAAATACCTCATTTGGAGCTTTTCACGTTGGTTTGAAAGTTTATTCAAAAAGTGGTACTGAAAACAGTGGAGCACTTTCTGTGTACTTTCTGGAGTGTCAAGTTACATTATGGGCTCAGCTGTCTTTTTTTCAGTTGCTCCTGGGATGTTCAAACATCTAGGAGATTTCATTCTTCAATGTGACCACCTCTTGCTATGCTTTCTGTCCAAAGACTCAGGCAGCATGGGTCCTTTGAACCCAAATTAATGCCTCGGTTCTCTGCTCTGTCTCCTCTGTCAGCACATCTTAGTGTTTGCAATGAGAAGTAACTGTTTTCCACTTGCTTCACTTGTTTTTGGAACAGTCAAACTTCAATCAAAATGACCGACAAACCTTTAATTGCCCATCTCTTGCCGACAGACCTTCATGTACACCTGCAAAATGCACAGTGAATGTATTAAAAACATTCAAATATAGAAGTCTTTGCTGAATATTGTGAAATATGCAGGTATTTCTTGATCCACACATTCAAACATAATCACTGCAATTCATTTTACTAACAACTGGAAAATACTATATATGAAGATGCAAAATTTATAATGATGGATGAGTGAGACCACATATAAAACACTACTGAAAAAAAAGAAAATTAAAGATGACATTTTTTAAAAGACGTAAAATGTCAATTGGTACAGACAAAGCAAACCTGGACATTTAGGTTATGCCTGAAAAGACAGACCAGTGAGTAAAAATGAAAATTAGCGACTAATCAATTTATAGCAGCGATCAAGAAAATTTCTATGCTCCCAAAATGAAACATTTGGAATCATTTTTCAAACAAAATAGAGTTGGAGGTGACTTTTCAACCTAAACTGAACACTGTGTTTCATACTTTTAACAATGCAATACTACTTTACATTATATGACCCCTTCATGCATTTTAACTGTTCAATGAAAAATGAATTGCTAAGAAGTGACTTACCCCAAAAGGAAATTAATGCTTTTAAGCTGTGCCTTTTCTTATCTTGATTTCTTGGGATTTAAGAATCTAATTATCCCACCAAAATACATGATAGAGATCAGAAAGTAGCAGATTAACTAAAACACATGAATCTGTAAAGATTTGGCAGCAGATGTCGTGGCTGAACTACCTTTGCTGCTAAAGTATACAAGCTCCTTCTGAATTAAGCTGTCAATTCAGTTATCTGTTCTCAATGCATACCACCAATTATTAATTTTGGCATCTGCATCATGGAATTGGCATGATTCCAAAATACACTGCAAGAAGTGAATAGCTGAACTAACAATGGAAATGAGTACACATACAGCTTAATTGTGGAATATAAACAAAGCAAAAGCTCTGCTAATAATGTCTGTGTAAATTTTGTTCTTTTTAACGTAATAGGGTGTAATGGAACAGGACTGCAGTCCTAATGACATTGTTTGCAGCAAGCTCAGGTTCAGATCTTTAACAAGCTCCTGATATAGGATTTAACATTCGCACTCAGCAAAACATTCAATACAATTCCAGTATGATTATTCTTTATTGAGTTCACAATTCATATTAACATCACCAAGGTACATTACACTGCACAATATAATGCAATTATAACCCATACTATGACTAGCTCAAAACATCTACTAAAACTTATACATTTAATGTATTCTGCCACTGAATTGCAACACATTTAAATATACATAATTTGACATGGAATATACAACACTGAACATGCAGATACACTTAGTCCATGTCAACACATGTTACCATGATTACTATGCTCCCATTCTTCAAACACATTGCTCAAAATGCAGTGATCAAATCCCCATCAGCCATAGATGAATGACCTTCACACATTCCTTCAGTTCTCCACCCTTGCCTTAAAACCGAATTCATAAACATTTCTGATCAGCAAGGATTGAACTGTTTGAATTCATTGTATGCTAATTACATTAATAGCCTTTCAATTCAATCTTCTGACTGAATTAGTAGCTAATTTTCAAAACATTACCGCTGTTAGTTGTCAGTATCGCGAGTAAGTCCTGATATACACATATGCTCAGTATTTACATTGGAACTTTACTTTCTACAGACAAAGTTATGTTGCTTGAGCCTCTTTCATAAATGGCCTCTATATTAGTCTCAATTAGTTGTTGAGACAAATTGCTCTGAACTTGCTTAGAAATCTTGTCCAGGATATGCACACGGTTAATTACAGGTAGACAACCTGGGACCAAAAGTAACTAATTGTGAAAGCTGTACCGGGAAGGGTTCAAAATTATTTAAAGTAAACTTGTTGAACAATTAACAGTCAACTCATCCACCCACCCACATTTCCTCGCTCCAACTTCAGTCTTTACCTCAAACCCCAAAACCCCACCCTCTATCCACCTTCCCCATTCACCAGAGTAGCTTGTACTACAGCTACTAATCTGACCAGGATTTTCTCACAAATCTCTTCTTTTCAACAAACTAAGTAGAATGATGAGTGTATGTCTAAAATGATAAAGACAGGACTTAGTGCCTAAACTGGAGATAAACCCCAGATACAGATAATTTACTGAAAGCAAAAGAATTGTCAGCTTAAATTGACTCTTCAGTTCCCTAACTTTGTACAATCCTTGCATTTTAACTGCTTTAATTTGCTTGAAAGTTTATCACAAACATTATTCATTAAATGAAAACAGTTTTAAAAATCTGTTCTTAATTTGATTTACAATTTACTTTAAAGCATGGTCAAAGTGTATTTAATTAGTTATAACATTAACAGTTCATCGACTTCAGTGAAATCTGGTATAAATAAACTGTTTTGTTGATAATAAAACATAGGTTTCTCTATTATTTTTCATACCTCATTTCTGTTCTATTTGGTAATGGTTTTAAAAGGGTTAATGCTGAAAACTGTGTTAATGTCTACCCAATTTGAAAATGTCATAAGGATGGTTGAGGAAGAGCACACAGCTTTGGAACCTAAAGAAGTCAGCAACCATTCAGGTTCCTCATGATCTTTATAATAATATCAACAGATCAATGTAACTAGTAGCTATTGCTATCATGCAATAAACTATATCTGCTTGAGACACTTCTCATTAAATAACAAATGTTTTTCCTCTACTAAACAAAGCAGACCCTGTAGATCCCAACCTAAAATCTAAAATGCAGGTAAATATTTCTCTGGAATGGTAATTAGAACTGCACAAAAGCTTGATACAGCAACTATTTATGGAGTAGTTGTATGGCCATGGGGTCATGTCAAAGGGATGGGGGAGGGGAGGGGGAGATGAAATCAGGGTGTTCAGTGTGAGTGATTGTGGATGATGGAGGTGGGGATACATCTGTGGTTACCCAGGAGTTTTCTATGCAACTGTGCAAAAAAGTTTTTCACTGTGCCCCGGTACGCATGACAATAAATAAATTCAATTCAACTGCTTTCTGAGTAACCATTTAGGTAAGTACATTGGAACTGTCCAAACTCTGATTCAGTGTTGGAGATGTTTGTGGAGAACAATTCCACAGAGTCAGTGCTGAGGGAATTCTGTGCATCTTGGATTGTATGCATGATTTCCAATGATCAAGAGATAGTCATATAGCATCGAAATAGACTCTTTGGTCCAACTTGTCCATGCCTACCAGGTTTCCCAAACTCAAATAGTCCCACTTGCCTGCATTTGGCCCATATCCCTCTAAATCTTTGTTATCCACTGTCTTCTAAATGTTGTAACTGTACCTGCATATATCATTTCATCTGGCAGTTCATTTCACATATGAACCACCTTGTGTGAAAAACTTGTCCCTCAGGCTTGTTTAAATCTTTCTCCTCTCACCTTAAAAATATGCCTCCCAGTTTTAAAATCACCCACCCAACAGAAAAGATCTTTACTATTCACCTTATCTGTGCCCCACATGATTTTATAAAGCTCTATTACATCACCAACCCCAAATCCTCCAATCCCTACAACGTCTTGAAAAATCTTTTCTGAACTCTCTTCAATTTAATAATGTCCTTCCTGATAATATCCTCCAAAAGTGGCCTCATTGATGTCATATACAACCTCAACATGACGTCCCAACTCCTATACTCAATGGTGTGAGCAATGAAGATAAGCGTGCTAAATGCCTTCTTAACCATCCTATTTATATGTGATACAACTTTCAAAGAACTATATGCATGGGAAGATCTTAGCCAAAATGTTCCACATTTAACCCTGTAAACCTCATTTTATGCTGAATTAGTCAGTTTAGTTGAATAATCAAAGGCAATGCTTCTTACCCGAACTCTTTCATGCTTTAGAATATAATGACAATGAAGTTATAGAGTCATGGAGTCATACAGCACAGAAACAGACCTTTCAATGCAACCAATCCATGCCAATCATAATTCCAAACAAACTAGTCCCACTAGCCAGCGCTTGGCCCATGTCTCTCCAGACCTTTCCTATTCATGTACTTATCCATATGTCTTATAAATATTGTAACTGTACCCACATCCACCACTTTCTCTGGCAGTTCATTCCACATGCGAATGACTCTCTGTGTAAAACAATTGCCCCTCATGTCTTTTTTAAACCTTTCTCCTCTCACCTAAAAACAATGCCCCCAAGTCTTGAAATCACCCACCCCAGAGAAACCCTATCTATACTTCTCATGATTTTAATAACATCTATAAGGTCAGCCATCAAACTGCTACGTTCCAGTGAAAACATTCCTAGCCTTTCCTTATAACTCAAACCTTCCATTCTCACCCACATCCTGATAATTCTTTTCCGAATGCTGTCCAGCTTAACAATATCCTTCCTGTTACAGAGCGAGCAGAACTGGACACAGTACATCAGAAGATGCCTCACCAATTTCCTGTACAACCTCAAATATAACTTCACAACTCCTGTATACAATGGTCTGAGCAATTAAGGCAAGCATGCTAAATACCTTCTTAACCAGCCTGTCTACCCATGATGCAAATTTCAAAGAATTATGCACCTGAACCCCCTCTGTCATACAATTAAAAGCAGAGCTTTGGGTAGTATTGTAGTAGTCCCATTCTTGTTTGTTTTACCAACATACAAAACCTCACATTTATCCCAATTAAACTCCATCTGCCAGTCCTCAGCCCATTGGCCCAATTGATCAAGATCTCTTTGTAATCTTAGATAACCTTCTTCATTGACCACTATACCACCAAATTTGTTTTCAATGCAAACATACTAGCCATGCCCTCTATATACTCATTTAAACCATTTATATAAAAGTGGACCCAACACCAATCACTGTGGAACACCACTGGACACAGACCTCCAGTGCAAAAACACCCCTCCACCATCACTCTGCCTCCTGCCATTCAGATAATTTTGTAACCAATTGGAAAGCTCACCGTGAATCCCATGTGATCCAACTTTATGAAATAGTTTATCATGCAGAACCTTGTCAAAGGCTTTACTAAAGTTCCAAGTAAGTAATTTCTACTGCTGTATCTGCTAATGGGAGGTGGCTCAATGCATCCACATTCACTACTCTGCCTCCTGGATGGCATTATTAGTTGTAATGATAAGTACTTAGTATTAGAATCCACTGCTGAATGCAGCTTGAAGCGTGGGTGCCCCTGCTTTGTCCTCTTTAATCGGACCAAGTTGGGGTTGTGGTCTGTGATTATCACAACTTTTCATCCGTAAAAATATTGATGGAACTTCCTGACTCCAGATACGACTGTCAATTCTTCTTTCTCTACCTGGACTTATTTATGCATTGCATTAGCCAAAGTCCTGGATGCATACACTATTGGACACTCCTCTCCATTGGGCCCCCTGTGAACTAATACTACCCTAATGCCATCCTGGGAGGCATCGCATGTCAATACCAGATTTTTCTTGGGATCATACTGTGGCTTAGAGGAAGATGTTTCTTCACTTCACTGAAAGTTATGGCTTGTCTGTATGACTATGTCCAAGGCTGACCCTTTTCTAGGAGTTCTTGCAAAGGTGCCAGGATGGAGGACCGATTATGTATGAACTTTCTATAATAAGTTACCAGCCCAAGAAATGACCTAAGCTTTGGTATACATGTGGGAGCCAGGGCATCTTTGATTGCTCTCACTTTACTCCCAATGAGTGTAACCCAGTCTTGCTCAAGTAGGTCACTTAGGGAGGCTTGGAACACACATTGTTCCCTTCTTAGACATGCACATGCCTTGCTAAAATGCTTCGGACTATATCCAAGTTCTCTAAATGTTCCTTATTAAGATTTCCTTATTATTAGGATGTCACCTAGGTAAATAGCAACCTGAGGTAGACTTTGTAAAATATTCTCCATCATCTGCTGAATAATTGAAAAGGCCAACAGTGCCCCAATTGCCAGTCTCGCATATTGATACAAACCCTTATGGGTATGAATTCTGGCATTCTTCTGGAAATCCTTGTCTAACCGCAATTGCAAGTAAGTGTGCCCCGTGCCCAGCTTCATGAAGGACAATTGCCCTGGGGCATTTCTTCAGACTTCTAGTTGCAAAACATCAGAAGAAAATTGTTTTCATGTGCCAGCACTACAAACTTTGAGTTCCTGTTTACTGCAGATGGGGAAGGAGACTGCACTGCTTGTATTGCTACCAACTTGTTCCTTCTTGCCCATATGGAAAAATCAATCTGGTGCTATATCCTCAACTTTGCCAGATAGACTCTCTGCAGAATCTGTTCATTGATTTGAATGAAGGGACAGAGCTGGATACCAATCATTGACACAACTGGAAGCAATCTTACTGACAGTTAGATTATAGCTGGATATAAACCCTTGACAGCCTTACAAGCAATTCACACAAAGACAAACAGATAAACTTCATATATGTGTGACTAATGGCAACTACAGGAGATCAGAAAATTCATGAGTCATCATGATAAATTGAACTATATAGCCAATGTTACAAATCTAACAAAGTAATACCACTTCTGAGTGAAGCACGTTGCCTCGATTACACCATGACTAACCAGGATGCATGAGTCCTTCTATCTATTATTCTGAGTATTTATTTATTTTGCACTGTTATCTTAACATAAGATTCTCTAGCGAAACACACATACAATTAAATAATCATATCTACAAGAGGTCCTGTCAGAACTGTTTACACAAAGTCATGTTTTGAAAAACAGACATATAAAATGTGTCTTTTTCTGTTTTTAAGACTTTACCAATACCAAATAGGCTATATGAATCAGACTACTGGTTTATTGAAAATTCCTGGATTCAAGACTTTCTCCTGTTGTTCATATTTAGGCCGAGGATGCATAACTTCAAGAGCCTTGCATCATTTCTGCACCAGTGGCTCAGTGGTTAGCACTGCTGCCTCACAGATCCAGGGAGTCGGGTTCGATTCTAGCCAACTATCTGTGTGGAGTTTGCACCTTCACCCTGTATCTGTGTGGGTTTCCTCTGGGTGCTCCCACAGTCCAAAGATGTGCAGGTTAGATTAATTGGCCATGCTAAATTGCCCATAGTGTTCAGGGATATGTAGGTCAGGTGCATTAGTCAAAATGTAGAGTAATAGGGGGAAATGGGCCTGGGTGGGATACTCTTCGGAGGGTCAGTGTGGACATGTTGGATCAAGCATCCTGTTTCCATACTGTAGGGCTTCTATGATTCTATCACACTGCTGTAGGAGTCTTGTCTGCTGAGAGCTACCAGCTAATTATAGGCCAACAAATCTTCATTGTTTTACAATTACACAAGAGTGGGGCTGGCTTCTACAGGTAATGAACCACCCAAGGTTCTATGAAGGAGCAGGAGGGCATACCAAGAGCAGCACCAATCATACATAACAATCAGGTATCAACTTGATGATGTTACAACACAGAGTGATAGATGGTGCTAAGTGATTCCACAGCCACCAGAGCAGATCTAAACTTGCAGTGCTGCCACATCCAGTCATAAATAGTGGTGGACAATTAACCGGAGGAGGAAGTTCCACCAATACTTCCATCCTCAGCCCATCAATTTCTAAAGATCACGCTGAAACACTTGTAGCAATCGTCAGCCAAAGTGACCAGATGATCCACCTTGGCCTCCTCTGGAGGTTCCCAGCATCACAGGTGCAAATCTTCAGCCAATTCACTTCACTCAAGTGATATCAAGAAGCAGCTAAAGGCAGTGGATACTGTGAAGACTAAGGACCTGAAGACTTACGCTCCAGAACTTGCTGCGCTCCTATCTAAGCTGTTCCAGTACAGCTACAACACAGACATTTACTCACCAAAGTAACAAGTTGCTCAGGTATGTCTTGCACACACAAAGCAGGACAAATACAACACAGTGAATTATTGCCCCATCAGTTTTTTCTCGATCATCAGTAAAGTGATTGAAGGTGTCATCAACAGTGCTATCAAGCAGCACTTTGAGAAATAATCTGCTCACTGACTAGTTTGGGTTCTGCCAGAGCCACTTAGTTCCTGACATGATTTCAACCTTGGTTCAAACATGGTAAAAACAGCTGAATTCCAGAGGGGGGGTAGAGTGACAGCCCTTGACATCAAGGTTGCATTTGTTCGAGTATGACATCAATGACTCCATAAAAATGGAGTCAATGGGAATTAAGAAAATACTTTCCACTGGTTGGAGTCATTCCTAGCAGAAAGGAAGATGGTTATGGTTATTGGAAGTCAGTCTTCTCAGCTCTAAGACATTGCTGGAATTCCTCAGAGATGTGTGCTAGGCCCAAACATTTTCAGCTTCTCCAGCAATGACCTTTTCTCTATCATAAGGTTAAAAGTGGGAACATCGGATGATTACGCAATGGTCAGCACCATGTGTAACTTCTCAGACACTGCAGTAGGCCATATTCAAATGTAGCAAGACCTCGATAATATCCAGGCTTGGATTTGAGCTACATTTAAGCTACACAAATACCAGTTAATGACATACCCATCTCCATCAAAAGGAATTTAATCATTTCACTTTGATATTCAATGGCATTACCATTGCTCACTCCTCCACTCTCAACAGCTTGGGGGTTGCCATTGATCAGGAACTGAACTAGGATAGCCCTATAAGTACTGCAGCTACAAGAGCAGATTAAGGCTAGGAATCCTACAGCAAGTAATGAATGACCTGAATCTTCAAAGCCTGCCCATCAAGGCACAAGTCAGGAGTATGATGGAATACTCCCACTTGCCTGAATGAGTGCAGCACAAACAACACTCAATTGGCTTGACCCATCCAGGACAAAATAGCTCTTTCAACTGGTACTCCCTCACGATATTCACTCATTCCATCACAAACTCATAGTTATGGCCGTGTATACCATCTACAAGATGCACTGCAAAAATCATCAATGCTCTTCCAACAGGTCATTCTAATCCCACAACCACTATCATCCAGAAAGACAAAGACAGATGCATGGGAATACCAGCACCTGCAAATTTCCATCCAAGCCAATCCCATCCTCACTTGGAAATATTCCTTCAGTGACACTGGGTCAAAATCCTGGAAACTCTGTCCCTAACAATATTGTGTGTGCAGCTGCAGTGTTCAAGAAGGCAAGTCACTACGATCTTCTCAATGGCAACTAAGATGGACATTAAATGCTGGGCTAGTCAGTAATACCTATACCCCATGAATGAATCAGAAAACACCTAGAATCACTGAGGGACATAGGCCATGGGTGAACAATAGCAATATGGGAATCACAGAGTGGTGGTTGCAAGGCCAGCAAGTCAACAGTGAGTTGAGGAGGGGTGGTTCTCAATGGACAGTCTTCTCACTGATCCTTCAATCAAACATTGAATCTCTTTGAGTAAACCCCTACCAGAAACCAGCAAGTAGCCCTGACAGGGTTTGCCTTTCTGGCTTCCCCATAATTAACTTAATCAGGATGCAGGTGGCAGTATCCTAACTGGTTGTTCCCTCACGCTATTAAATAAACCTCTGCCACCAAACAAGCCTCAGGGAGGGCACTTACATTCTCACCAATGCATGTAGATGTTGAAGAAACAATGCATTATCTTTTCCAGCGGATGCTACAGCATAATGTTTTAGAAATTTTAGAATACATTTTAGAAATCTGCATATACCAGTGTGAGCTTTGAGCATCAGCCAAACACAACAGTAGTTTATAAGGGTATTTCCACATACTTTCACATATTGTTGGATGAAAGCAGTGGAAGGGTGCTTGTGTTGTCCTGATCCACAGACTGGGAAAAATTAAGAACATCAGAATAGAAGCAAGAGTGACTGCTTGTACCATTTAATAAGATCACAGCTAATTTTTACTCTCAATTCCAATATCTCAAGTTCAATAAAACTGAATTGTAATGCAACATAAACAGCAGCCTCATTTTCTCATTTGTCCGATTTCAATAATTGACAATACGTTTATTTGGAAGTGATGGTAAAGCTAATGGCAAATTCCATTTTTACTTGTAAATGCTTGAACAACTTCAAGAAAGGAGCAAAAGAGAGATTAAAATCAGAAGGAAGTTACAGTCCCAGGTAACTAATTCACTTTGTAAAAATGGCCTCTTATTGTCTGTTTCAAAACTGAAATTCATTGAACAGCAGGATGTTACTGTATTGAATCTGTACATATGAACTAAACTAACCAGACTTATCATTTCTGTCTTCACATAGTTTTAACAACATGGTAAATGGACATTAATGCCAGTCAACCTGTGGTACTGAAAATTAACAACTACTAATGTGAAGTTGCATTCATTCAGGTGTTTAGTATTTTTGGAGATTTTAAAATGCAAGAATGTAATGTTCATCTTTTTCATTAATTTCATCTATTTCTGTTTTCTTCTCTCTCTTTTACAGGAATCAAAATCCCTGCAAAAGTTTCTTCTTAGTGTGCAGAATACATGGGTCATGGCTCTGGTATAAAAGTCATGCAGTATGTGTATAATGAAAGCTATGTTGCCACACAACATGTTATCAGGCATACTATTAGCATAGAGAAACAATACTTCCCTTGCCTGGTTTTGGGAACAACTGAGATTTCTAAAGGCCTTGGCATCACAAGCAGTGGAGAGGTGGATGGACCAGACACCTTGAGAGTATCCTGTGAAGAACCTTCAGGGGCATTGTGTGTGGCATCGCTTCCTGATTGGTGTCTGCTGGTACCACCCTGTCTCCCTAAGAGGAAAGGGCATCTTGGTCTGGACTTGGTTCTACATAATGGTTGCAACCTGCTCATGGAGACAGCAAGACACTGCATACTGAAGCCAGCACAATACTAACAATGTAAGTGGACTCTTCAATCCCTTGATCCAGTTTACTGCCTGACAGACTTGCTGTTACTATGCCTGTCTATGTATTTTCAATAATTCTGGAAGAATATGGTAATTCTCTTCAATTGGCATGAACCCACAGGGATCATTAGAAGGTTTCAACCCCAATTGGCAGCTGAAATATCTATTGATTCTGACCTTGGCCACAGATTCAAACCTATTTCTGACACCCTCATAAAGGTAGGAGTGTAAAATGAAGATGAATAACCAAAGATGAAAAAAGACATGTGGCAACATCTGCGATCTTCTCCTTGGTCAGAAAGGAAGGATGGAGTGATGACTAAAAGCCCAAGTGTTTCCATTGCCACAATGTAGGACACTTGTATGTGGATTACTGGAAGCCATGGGGTGGGGTATATATATAAGCAATGAAGAGAAAGGTTCTTGAGTGATACTATGAAAAACCAGGTTTTCCTTCTCACTGTAGCTGTAAGATTGAATACAATCACTGTTGTGCCTGCAGAGGAGGTGAACAAAATACCTGAGAGCTGTCAGGAATTCTTGTGAAATTAAAAGCAACTCCTTATCTCTCAAGTGAGGGAGGTAAACTAGATTGTTTTGAGATGCAAACTCTTCTGATATGATGACTTCTCCAAAGAATGCAGTGAATGCTAAGGTTTTAGTGAACTTTACTGGCAGGGAGTGTATACCCATACCTTTGTATTCTGTGCACCTGGAGTGTGACCAAATACCTGCAATAACTGTAGGAGATTTGTTGGTTTATCTGTTGACACAGTTGGCTGACTCCAGGGAAATGATTTGGCTGGAGCGATAGTAGTAACTTCTTCAGTAGTCATGGAAAGTCCATGTGAAGTCAAGGATACAGAATTGTTACAGGAAAACATTGAGGAATTTTTCCTGCATATGGAATGATACAAACAATGACTAAATGAAGTTTGATTTCAGAGTTACAGTTGACATTATGGACATCTTTGGCTATCTCAGCCTTTCTTTCAGGATTTGGATAATCCGAAGGAAATAATCAGTAAGGCTTCTCTGATCGAGTCACAACAAGGAGATTCTAAAACATGCAAAGTAGTATGACTTGCTCAAACCAAAACTGAAGCAAAGGGAGTTCCTGAATGCTGTAATTTTAAATGTGGAATTCTGATGAGAAAGTGAAGACCTCCTCGCAGACCTGTGGACCAGATTGTGATGCTTCCCAGATATTTCTAAGAAGATATTAAGGATAGCTCATGAAATGTCTTCAGCAGACCCTGTAGGGACAACATGCTCAGAAAAGCCAAGCAGTACAACTCGACATTTTTACTGACCAGGATTCCAAGAGGATGTGTTGGAGTTTTGTATAACATGCCATATGTGCAAGATTGTTGGCAATTCATAACCTGCAATCAAACCTGTACCTGTAATTCTAAGACCGGTTTTTTGGGAACCATTTGGCAGGGTTTTGTAAGACTGTGCGTGATCTGCATTGAAAATAAGAGGACACCAGTAAATCCACAATATATTGGAAGTAGCTACTTAATTCCCAGAAATCATTCTGTGAGAACAGCTATTATTAAGGTATTACTAGAGTCATTATTTCAGATCTTCCTCCGTATGGATTACTGGTCAAGATCCAGTCAGATCAAGATGTCTAAAGTTTTTCAGGATACTATGAGTAGCCTGCGTGTAACACAGTTAAAGTCTTTAGCATACCAACCACAAGCTCAAGGTGCTTTACAATGACATCATTAAACCCTCATTGTGAGAATCAGGGCATACTATCATGAATATTCTCACGATTGGTAAAAAGGACTGGAATTTCACTATAACATTTCCACTCAAATTATGTGACTTGCTTGTTACTGTGAGTGCACTTTCAATAATAATCAATATTTCACTTCTAAACAGGAAGTGAAAGAGCATAAAATAAGGTACTTGCAGTAAAATATGTGACTGGATTGCAACTAGCATTCTACAAACATTTTACAAACACTTCGATATTGAAGATCAGTTTTTCTTTCTTCTGGCATTTCTTGGGCCTTTTATTGTTTACTTCACATTTTCACATAACCACTCTTAGACTTTTGGTATTGTGGCCAGCAGGGGAGATTCTCATCCATGTCTATGATCTTTGTTATTTTTCTAACAGTATAATTTGCACTGAACCTTCTTTGAAATAGTTGCACAAGGAAATTGATTTTCTCCTGCCATCTGTTCATAAGACAAAAAGAACTATAACTGTTTGATGGTGCTCAGAATCACAGAATTGCTTTGGCACAAAAGGAAGTTATTTGGTGCATTGTGTCTGCACTGGCTCTCATTCGTGTAATTCGGCTGCTGTCTGCATGTAATCCTGTTCATTCTTCTGCTTCAGGTAACAGCCCAACTACTTCGTGAATATTTCAATCAAACCCGCTTTTTCAACACCTCATGCAGTGCAATCTAAACGAAAACCATGCAATGACTGAAAAGGTTTCTCATGTCATTCTGCGTCTTTTAACAATTACTTTAAATTTGTGACCTCTCAGTCTCAACTGGAGGAAGGGTTTCTCCCAAGCTGCTCTGCCCAGGCCCCTCACAATTTCGAATACTTCTATTAAATCACTTCTCACCCTTCTTTCCTGCAAGGCAAACAGCTTTAATTTCTCCAATCCATCTTCACAACTCAGATTCCACAACCTGGAAAATCTTCTCTGCACTCTTACCAATGCTTTCGGATCCTTCACATTCAAATCTGGAAGAGTAAAGTTAGATCTTGATCTGATGGGCCAATGGGTCGAGAAGTGGCAGATGGAAATTATTTGTGATAAATGCAAGGTGTTGCATTTTGGTAAGACAATCAAGGGTGGAACTTACACAGGTAGGGCCCTGGGGAGTGTTATTGAACAAAGAGAGCTAAGAGTGCAGGTTCACAGTTTCTTGAAAGTGGTGTCACAGGTGGATACGGTGGTGAAGGTGTTTGGTACTCCATGGGTCAGAGCATTAAGTGTAAGAGTTGGGATGTCATATTGTGGTTTCCCAGGACATTGTTGAGGCCACTTTTCGAATACTGCATATAATTCTGGTTTCCCTGCTATAGGAAGGGCGTTGTTGAACTAGAAAAGGTACATGAAACATTTACAAGGATGTTGCTGGGACTGGATGGTTTGAATTAAAAGGAGAAGCTGGCTAAGCAGGGACATTTTGCTCTGGAACATCAGAGGCTGAGGGATGATCTTATAGAAATTTCTAAAATCATGAGAGACATAGATAAGATGAGTAACTAAGGCCTTTTCTCATGGATAGGGGAATCCAAAACTAGAGGGCATAGATTTGTGGAGAGAGGTGAAAGATGTAAAAGGGATCTGAGGGGCAACTTTTTCACATAGAGGGTGGTTCTTGCATGGAATGAGTTGCCAGAGGACGTGGCAGAGATAGGTACAATTATAACATTTAAAAGACATTTGGATAGGTATATGAATAGGAAAGGTTTAGAGTTTTATGCGCCAAAAGCAGGAAAATGGGACTAGTTCAGTTACGATTCCTGGCCAGAGTGGACGAGTTGGACCGCAGGTGTTGTACAACACTATGACTTGAAGCATCATATACTGTGATAATGTCACACATGCAGTCACATGGATTGTCTCGTAGAAACAAAGATATATGACGAGAGAGAGAGTCAACAGTCAAGTAAACTTTCAAACTCCAACTTCAACGTAAGGAGCATAAAGCTGAAGAACTCCAGAATGGATGCCTGTTAGTAATGGAAACTAGGAAAATCCATAACACGGTATCCGGGCTACATCGCAGCACAGTGGTCTGAGTGAATTCTGGTTCTGGATTTTGTTATGGACTAGGCCAGACGATTCAAAACATTCTTGAGCAGGCAACCCTGACCATAACTTTCCAATTTGTTTTAGTAAGTGCAGAGTGAGAATTCTCCAGAGTAAGCCAGCTAGGTTGACGACTAGGTTTTAAACCAGACAAATACCTATTCACAAAATTACACAATGAAGCACAAAGAACAGAATAAAGACCCTCGAGAGAACTCAGCCGATCCAAACTAGATTTAATATTCTGTTCCAAATATACACAACAGTTCCAATAAGCAAACCCCCTTAAAACACAGTAAAATAAAACAGAACAGATATTTATGGGTTGAAGTTAGAAGGGCAGAAAGAGACAGAATGAGTTTCCACACAGCTCACTATTGAACTCCTAACTAGTTCTGGACTGAAATGCTCAGCTACAGAGCTGACCACTCCCCTTTTATTATACAGGTCACTTCTGAAACATGATCACTTTGGCCTGAAGTCTCATCTGTTTACATATAGACAAAAAGGCCTCTCAATACTCTTTAATCTCCGTAAAAAAAACAGTCTAATTGACACCGGGAGCATTTATGACCCCGCTGAAAGAAACCAAAGACATAGTATCCTTGAGAAAAGTAGTTCGGTGGTAGTGTGGGAGTAAAAAAGGCAAGCCAATTAAAACTGACATGTGGAAGAACTTCTTCATCCACATAGCAGTGAATCTGAGTGTTAAGCCATTAGAATAGAATAGAATAGAATAGAATAGCTTTTATTGTCACGTATACTCAATGAGATAGTGAAAAATTTATAAGTTGCCAATTCCAATTTCGACTTAGATACAAAAGTGCTTAGGCACAGCGTTGTTAGTTACAAGGTTTAGACAATACATAAAATAAAATGTCCAGCTTTGCAGAAATAAAAGCTCAAGACACCAAAACACGCTGATACCTAGTGTCTAGACTGCACTGGGCCCTGGCTCCGCACTGTGCCAGCTACACACCACGCTGTGAGATCATGCCACACCACACCGGGAGGCTGGGGGTCACCATGTGACACTGGGAGGCTGGGGGGTCACCATGAGACACTGGGAAGCTGGGGGTCACCATGTGACACTGGGAAGCTGGGGGTCACCATGTGACACCGGGAAGCTGGAGGTCACCATGAGACACTGGGAAGCTGGAGGTCACCATGTGACACCGGGAGGCTGGGGGTCGCCATGTGACACCGGGAAGCTGGGGGTCACCATGTGACACTGGGAAGCTGGGGGTCACCATGTAACACTGGGAAGCTGGGGGTCACCATGTGACACCGGGAGGCTGGGGAATCCACATGTGACACTGGGAGGCTGGGGGTCGCCGTGTGACACCGGGAGGCTGGGGATCGCCATGTGACACCGGGAGGCTGGGGGTCACCATGTGACACCGGTAAGCTGGGGGTCACCATGTGACACCGGGAAGCTGGGGGTCACCATGTGACACCGGGAAGCTGGTGGTCACCGTGTGACACCGGGAGGCTGGGGGTCACCATGTGACACTGGGAAGCTGGGGGTCACCATGTGACACTGGGAGGCTGGGGGTCGCCGTGTGACACCGGGAGGCTGGGGATCGCCATGTGACACCAGGAAGCTGGGGGTCACCGTGTGATACCGGGAGGCTGGGGGTCACCATGTGACACTGGGAAGCTGGGTGTCACCATGTGACACCGGGAGGCTGGGGGTCACCATGTGACACTGGGAAGCTGGGGGTCACCATGTGACACCGGGAAGCTGGGGGTCACCGTGTGACACCGGGAAGCTGGGGGTCACCGTGTGACACCGGGAGGCTGGGGGTCACCATGTGACATCGGGAAGCTGGGGGTCACCATGTGACACTGGGAGGCTGGGGATCGCCATGTGACACTGGGAGGCTGGGGATCGCCATGTGACACTGGGAAGCTGGGGGTCACCATGTGACACTGGAAGGCTGGGGGTTTCCATGTGATACCGGGAGACTGGGGGTTGCCATGTGACACTGGGAGCCTGGGGGGATTCCATGTGACACTGGGAGCCTGGGGGGTCACCATGTGACACTGGAAGGTTGGGTGTCGCCACACCACACTGGGAAGTCCCAACGGATGGAGGCTGCTGTGCCAGGCTAGGAGGTTGCCATGCCATGTCGGAGGCTGCTACGCCAGGATCAGTGGTCACCATGCCAAAACTGGGAAGGTCGCCACACCACGACAGGATGCTGCTGTTCCAGAGGAAACCAGGAATCATCGCTCACCGGAGTTGTCTCATGCTGGAGGCCAAGAATCATCGTTGAAGGCTGGGTATCGAAGAGAAAAAGAAAAGAAGATGACGAAAAGCACTGAGCTGAAGAAAAAGATAAGAAAAAGAGGGAAAGTAGAAGAACAGGAGGAGTAGATGAACTCTAACTGGAATGTCCTACTCCACTGCCATCTTATAACAAGGGAATTCAAGGGAGAGAGATTGTTAGAGTTTTAGGTACTGAAGACATCAGGGGATATGGGGATAAAGCGGGAATGTAGCATTGAGGCAGATGATTAACTATGATTTTGAACGGTGGAACAGGCTTGTAGAATGAACAGACTGCTCCTACTCCTACTGCTATGTTTGTACGATTCAGAAACTCTTGATCTCCTCCAAACCTTTCCTGCAGCCTACAGTTATGATTAGCCGCAGCTAATGTTTGTAAAAAGAAAAATGGGAAAATCATGTCCTCTCTGAATCGAACTTTGAGTTCACATTCTGTTTTACAACTGTTTGTGAAAGAAACAAAACAATGCCAAAAACAGGACTGCCTTTCAAACGAACTGCCACAAAAAACAATGTTAACCAAAGAGAAATTAACGATCACTAAAAGCAAAACTAACTGTGCCATTGTGGGTAAATGCAAAACAATTGAAGATTATATGTAAAGTTTTCTGTTATTAATTTAATAAATCTTGCATTGACATTACTGACATCAAACTTACTATTTCACTTGTTATTCCTGTACAGGAATACTCAAGTAGTCACCATATCTGCAAATTTGAGTGTACTGATCACACAAATTAAAGTTAATCTAAAAGCAGTAGTTAGGAAAAGGATGGAATAAAGAAATAGAACAAGTGTTCCTGATTAAGAGGATGACTCAATTGTTTCACTGAAACTCAAGAGTAGAATTTCCTAGAGAAGCCGAGGCACTGCATTACCAGCCTCATGCTCCAGCCTGACCCCAACAAGTCCCCTTGGCAATTTGGGTAAATATAAGTACTGCCCACTGCCCCGTGATATTTTAAAAGCCTAATCTGACTAAGTTAGAAACCTTCCTTCACTGAGTTGTGTCTGAACTTTCAGGCCCCCACTGAAATCAGACATCCCATTCTCTCCCTTTTCAGGAACTGGGGCCTAGAATAGTAGACAGCTCGTGATTTCACCCTACTGGATGGGTACAGGAGCCAGTGACGCCTGTGTCATTGTAGGAAGCCCCTATCCCATTGAATGCTTTATTGGTTGACTGCAGATAGAAGCCAGCTCCTTCCACATGCGGAAATGTAAAGAAAAGTGAACAGACAGGAAAATTAGCTCCCTTTTTACTGACTTTTGAATTGAGAAAATCTGTCAAATAAATCTTCTGTAATGATAGCAATGCATTCTTTCTGTCTCAATTTCCTCAGAGGCATTGCTACTTTGATTTATTTTCAGATAATGAAGTGAATACACCTTTTTAAAGCAGAAATTCTTTGATATCTTTTAAGTAATTGATTTCTGTACCAACATTTCAAGAGTTTCACATCCCCGGGTACATTTACTTTCATACTTGCTTGCCCCTTCAAAGCTTGATTTGACGACAATTTTACTGTCTCCTTGTTGAGCAAATCCTCTTAACACTGGCCCAAACATTCTCATTGATCTTTTCCACAGCTTCTTCATATTTATTCAGTATTATCTGGAGCTAAGAGAAGAGTTAAAAGGACTGCCCAGGATCTCACCGGGCAGAATTTAGCCCATCAATTTATAAAAGAACATAGATCAATGTAACATAGAACGTATCTGAAATTAAAAGAGCTGATACTAATTAGTTAATGGATAATCTCCAGCGACAGTTCATTAAGATTGTACAATGAATAGATCAGCTACACAGACAAAAAGGTTACTGCTTTAATTTTATCACCTTGCTGAGATAACTGATTTCAAGCAAGGCTAGAATGAAAAGTACTACAATTGGATTCAGTATTTATCAATTAGAGAAGGAATGTTTGCACATATATCAACAGCCTAAATAGTGTCCAGTGTCGAAAATGTTGGTGAGCGCAGGATCACTTGAGAGTTTAGAAGCATCAATTGAACAGCTTGGTATTATTCATTGTCACAACTCACATGATTTGGTGACACCCAGCAACTTTCAATAAATCAAATACAATATGTCATAATAACATAGAACAAAGTCTTGCCCAGAGCAGAGAAAAAGTGTTAGTCCCTGAGCAGATCTGAGTGATTTAAAAAATATAATTTGTCTGGCTTATGATTTATGCTTTGCCTCCAACAGGTACTTTGTGTGTCTCAGCAATGCTTGTGTTATAGTTTATAATATAAGAACTGACCGTGGGTAATGTACTGAAAGATCCAAGTGATATTTATCAGAGTTCACTGAGATATTACATTCATAGGCACATGCATGACTGGACAAATATTAGGCTATTCCACCACAAAGGGTAGCATGTTACCATCAATGAATAATGTTTCAAGTGGTCTGAGTTAAGGTGGAGTCTGAGACCCTAATACCCTCGGTCACGTGGTAGTATACAGTGATGAATGTGTCTCTTAAAGGCATACTTACTTACTGTGTCTCTTAAGGTTATTCTGACACATTGACTGAGACACAACATAGCAGTTCACAGCATAGGGAGCTTATAAAATTTGTAACTGGCGATCAATGCTTCAACAAAATCAAGACCCTTAAGAAAGGAGATCAATTAAAAAATTAAGAGGAAAAGTAGTCTGTTCATGATATAAGACTTGAATCTGTAGTTTATAGACCAGAAAGGTTTAATATGTAAAAGCAGAAAGTGCTGGAGAAAATCATGTCTCACAAACTTGATTAAGTTTTTTGAAGAAGTAGCAAAGAGGATTGATGAGGGCAGAGCGGTAGACGTGATCTATATGGATTTCAGTAAGGCATTCAACAAGGTTCCCTATGGGAGACTGGTTAGTAAGGTTAGATCTTATGGAATACAGGGAGAACTAGCCATTTGGATACTTGACTGGCTCGAAGATAGAAGACACAGGGTGGTGATGGAGAATTGTTTTCAGATTGGAGGCCTGTGACCAGTGGAGTGCCACAAGGATCAATGCTGGGTCCACTACTTTTCATCATTTATATAAAATGATTTGGATGTGAGCATAAGAGGTATAGTTAGTAAGTTTGTAGATGACACAAAAATTGGAGGTGTAGTGGACAGCGAAGAAGGTTACCTCAAATTACAACTGGATCTTGATCAGATGGCCAGTGGGCTGAGAGGTGGCAGATGGAGCTTAATTTAGATAAATGTGAGGTGCTGCACTTTGGGAAAGCAAATTCCAGCAGGACTTATACACTTAATGGTAAGGTCCGAGGGAGTGTTGCTGAACAAAGAGACCTTGGAGTGCAGGTTCATAGCTCCTTGAAAGTGGAGTTGCTCTGGATAGGATAGTGAAGAAGGTGTTTGGTATTCATTTTTTTATTGGTCAGAATATTGAGTACAGGAGTTGGGAGGTCATGTTGCAGATGTACAGGACACTGGTTAGGCCACTTTTGGAATATTGAGTGCAATTTATCGGAAAAATGTTGTGAAACTTGAAAGGGCTCAGAAAAGATTTATAAGGATGTTGCCAGAGTTGGAGGATTTGAGCCAAAGGGAGAGGTTGAATAGGCTGGGGCTGTTTTCCCTGGAGCATCGAAGGCGGAGGGGTGACCTTACAGAAGTTTATAAAATCATGAGGGGCATGGATAGGATAAATAGAAAAAGTCTCTTCCTTGGGGTCAGGGAGTCCAGAACTAGAGGGCATAGGTTTAGGTTGAGAGGGGAAAGATATAAAAGAGAACCTAAGGAGCAACTTTTTCACGCAGAGGGTGGTATGTGTATGGCATGAGCTGCCAGAGGAACTGGTGGAGGCTGGTACAATTGCAACATTTAAAAGGCATCTAGATGAGTATATGAATAGGAAGAATTTGGAGGGATATGGACCAGGTGCTGGCAGGTGGGACTAGATTGGGATGGGGCATCTGGTCGACATGGATAGGTTGGACCAAAGGGTCTGTTTCCATGCTGTACATCTCTATGACAGATCTCCAGCATCCACAGAATCTTTCTTTATTTATGATTTAATTTGTATCGAATTGATCTGTACAGGTTTATTTATTCTCCATTTTTATCTTATTATCAAGACAGTAAAAATGAACTGGATATTCCCATGAATGCATCGTCAATAAATAATACTCAGCCTTTTTCAGGAACAGATTGCTTTTCTCGAAGGCACAGTTTTCTAGTAATTGTTTGAATCCAATGTCTTTCTGAAAATAAAACAGTTTTATTTTGTCACTTATTTTTTGCAATGACCTTTCAGATATTTCCAACAATTACTGTGAGTACTCCTTCAGCAAAGGTTAATATGAAATTACAAAAGACTACCTTTTTCCTATCAGACGCACAACTCTCAAACTTGATATTAACCAGCAGCAGTGGGAGGTCTACACCAAGAACTACATGGTTCAAGAAAGCTCACCATTAATGTTACAAGAGTAACTGGTAATAAGCAATAAATGTTGACCTTTGTCATCAGCACTCATATCTTGAGCATGCTGATAAGCAGCAATGATTGCCTATAGAATATTGTGCTTTCCCCATTCTCCCTGATGAAAGTCCACGCTATCAAATGTCTTTTAGCCAATGTATATCTCTGTAAAGTTAATTTTCAACTGCAGCTTCTCCTCTCTAGTAGTTCATGTAAATGGAGAACTTTCCAATTGCACTGAAATACCACTTCCAAACCTTGTCCGGTGTTCATTAACAATTCTCTGAGAGTGGTGGCGCAACGGGAACATCACTACAGGTTAATGCTTTTGGCATGTAGTTGAGATCCGACTGTTATGGTAAAATTCAAATTCAATCGCAGAAAAATCTGTAATTAAAGTCATTGTGATGGTGACAATAAAAACCGAAAGAACTGTAGATGCTGTAAATCAGAAACAAAATCAGAAGTTGCTGGAAAAGCTCAGGAGGTTTGGTAGCATCTGTAAAGAGATATCAGAGTTAACATTCAGGGTCTAGTGACCCTTCTTCAGAACTCAAGTTCCAGTTCTGAGGAAGGGTCACCAGACCTGAAATGTTAACTCTGATTTCTCTTCACAAATGCTGCCAGACCTGTTGAGTTTTTCCAGCAACTTCCGTTTTTTGTTTCTGATGTTGATGATTACTGATTGTCATAAATATAATCTGGTTCACTAACATCTTTAGGGAAGAAATCTGCCATCCTTACTCAGTTTGCCTAATGTAACTCCAGATCTACAGCAAAATGATTAACTGCAAGCCACTTACTTCGAGAGCAATTTGGGATGGTCAATGTGTCAATATTCCATGAGCAAAAAAATCCAGTAGGCTACAATGAAAGATATAACGTTCAAAGAAATTGCAACATTAGTATATTTTCTTGGGCTGATTGGAGAGATGTTTGGCAGAATTTGGACCATTACATTATCCTTGAGAGGATGCAAATGTAGCTTTAGCAGAGTAACGGAATTAACATCAGACTATAATGATGATGCATGATGATATCTGAGTCACGTGATTAAGGAGAGAGGATCAGAATCTCTGAACAAATGTTCAAAGTTTGTGAGAAGGACTAGCCACACTACCATACATCAAGAACATCTCTGAAATGACAGCCAGACTACTGCGACCACTAGGACTTATAACAGCACACAAACCAACAGCCACTCTCAGACAACAACTCACCAGAATGAAGGACCCGATACCCAGCATGAGCAAAACTAGTGTAGTGTACAAAATCCCATGCAAGGACTGCACAAAACACTATATAGGACAAACAGGAAGACAGCTAACGATCCGCATCCACGAACATCAACTAGCCACGAAACGACACGACCAGCTATCCCTAGTAGCCACACACGCAGACGGCAAGCAACATGAATTTGACTGGGACAACACTACCATTATAGGGCAAGCGAAACAAAGAACAGCCAGGGAATTCCTAGAAGCATGGCACTCATCCACAAACTCCATCAACAAACACATAGACCGGGACCTAATATACCAACCACTACAGCTGAAACTGACAACCGGAAGTGGCAGGGACAGGCCACTATAAATGCCGGAGGAAACACCACAGAAGCGCTTCACAGGAGGCTCCCAAGCACTGAAGATGTCACCTAGACAGGGGACGAATCGTTTGCAACAAAAACTTCCAGCTCGGCGAACAGAACCACAGCATCTCTGAACAAATGCAGAGGGAATGTGTATATAGTTTGAGCTGTAATTAACAAGTAGTCACAAAGAGTTCCATACAGTTACCTTGTAGAATAAGGTAGAATTAGACCCGAAAGACACAAGAAAACAATATTCAGGGCTGGCTTAGAATGAGAATCTTGCTCCTGACTGTTCAAAATGCTTTGAAATTTTATAAATTCTTACAAAGTATACTCACTATCAAAATGCATCACCTCTCACTTCTCTGCATTGAACCCCATCTGCTACCTTGCTGGCCACTCCCCAACTTGTCTGTGTCATTTTGGAGTTCTGTACTCCCCACAGTTTTAAATTTTTTAATGTTTCATGTCATCTGTAAACTTTTAAACTGTTCCCTGCAAACCAAGATCTCAATCATCAATATATTTCAGGAAAAACAAGCTTTCCAATACTGACCCCTGGAGAACTACACTACAACCTTTCCTCCATTAACCATTACACTCTGCTTCCTACTACTCAGCCAATTTTGTTATTGTCCACGTCCTTTTTATTCCATGGTCTACAATTGTCCTCACAAGTGTGTGTGTGTGTCTAACTCTCCTTCTGGGAGTAATCAAATACTTTCTGGAACACAGGAACACCATTCCTGTGGCCTGACGGTTGTTCAATTTAACGGGAATAAAAGAAACAAACAAATGAAGCATTTGAGCTCCAAAATAGTTGGATCAAGCTGAAATCATTACATCATGACGATTGAATTCATAATTTTTGATGCCCTCCTCAGTATGGTTTCTGACTACACTCCCGATTAAAGTGGGTTACAGAAAAAAAGATGTAGTTTCGATGCTCTGAGGACAGTTGCAGCATCTGAAAAACAGATGCTAACAAGCTCATTATTTTGCTCAGAGCTTGTTAGAACAAAATAGCTGCACAATTTCCTGTTACATAGTTTTCTCCCCAATGGGAGGCATAAATTGTGTATCAGATTCTCTCTCTCCATTTTCTTTTACAGGTTTCCACATAATCTATGGATTTCTCTCAATTTCGCATTTGGAATTGCTCAACCCTTTTTTTCCTGCTGCTCAGCAACATGCACAATATTGGCCCATACATCATCATTGCATTCAGTCACAAAATCAGCAAAAAAATTTCAACTTTATCATTACACAGAAAGTACACTACAACATATTATAATTGAAGATAAGAAAATATCCAACTTTGACCATAAGGAACTGGATGTTTGATATGAGAAATTTGGTAGACACAAAACGAGAAACTAGGGCATGAATATTAAAATTTCAAACAGTATCTTACCACACATGTTCCATGGTTACATAAAGATTTTCATCTCATGAGCAGCCTTGCTGAGGGGTAGTGTCGTGTGAGGAAAAGTGTCGAGGTTTTGTGTTGGAAGACTTGGGTGAGAGGGGATATGGTGAGGCTCAGGTAAGATTTCCTTTTCTTTTTTTTTTAAAGAGCAGAGGGGTTGGAGGCTAGAGCAATTGCATGCTCCTCTTACAGGATGCGGGAGGTAAGGGTCACCACCAGTGTCCCTGCTGACTTGCGAGAAGTGCACCCAACATCAGTACCTCACAGACCGCATTAAGGAACTGGAGCTGGATGATGTCAGATCATTCGGGAGGCTGAGGGGTTGATAGAGAGGAGTTACAGGAAAGTAGTCACATTTAGGTTACAAACTGAAGGTAGCTGGGTGAGCATCAGGAGAGGGAAAGGGTAGAGGCAGTCAGTGTAGGGATCCCCAGAGGCTGTTCCCCTCAATAACAAGTACACCACTTTGGATACAGAGGACAACTTACCAGGAACAGCGGTCTGGTTTCTGGCACTGAGCCTGGCTCTGTGGCTCAGAAGGGAAGAGGGGAGAAGAGATGAGCATTAGTGATCATTGTGGATGAGAACAGGATTCCCGGATGGTATGCTGCCTCCCAGGTGTCAGGGCCAGGGATGTCTCGGATCGAGTCTATGGCATTCTTAAAAGGGAAGGTGTGCAGCCAGAAGTCATGGTACACATCAGTACTAATGATTCATAGATAGGAAAAGGGATGAGGTCATGAAAAGCAAATTTAGGGAGTTAGAAAGGAAACTAAAAAGAACCTCAAGGAGTAATCTCTGGATTGCTTCCTGTGCCACATGCTAGTGAGGGCAAGAATAGGAAGCTATGGCAGACAAATGTGTGGCTGAAGAGTTGGTGCAGAGGCAGGGTTTCAGATTTATGGATCATCGGGTTCTCTCCTGGAGAAGGTATGACCTGTACAAAAGGGATGGATTACATCTGAATTCAAGAGGGACAAGTATACTTGCGGACAGGTTTGCTAGAGCTGTTGGGAAGTTTTAAACTAGGTTGGTGTGAGGAGGGGAGTTGGGAACCAGAGCATCAGATCAGATGATGCAACAGTTGGTGTAAAAGTAGATGCAGTGAGCAGAGAGACTGTGAGGACGGGTAGACTAAAACAGCAAGTGGATGGGAGTCCAGGCAGAAAGAAGGAAGCAACGCAGAGACCAGAGCAAAAATTCAAAAATAAAAAAGTAAAATTGAGCAACAGAATCATATGCAAAAGACAGGGAGATTGCTAGATTCTAAAGGGACAATGAGTATAAGGACACTTTATCTGAATGCCTGCAGTATTTGAAACAAAGTCGATGAACTTGTTGTGCAAATCAGTACAATAGGGTATGATTTCATTGCCATTACAGAAACGTAGTTGCAGGGTGGTGATGACTGGGAATTAAATATTCAAGGTATCAGGTGATTAGGAAGGATAGGCAAGAAGGTAAGGGAGGTGGGTAATGCTCTTAATTAAGGATGAGATTAGGGCGATAGGGAGAGACTAGGATCTAAGGAGCAAAATGTTAAATCCATTAAGGTAGAGATCAGGAATAGTAAGAGGAAGAAGTCACAGGTGGGAGTAGTCTATAGGCCACCCGATAATGCTACAGTGGCACAGGTGATCAATCAAGAAATATCTGACGCATGTAAGAATGGAATGGCAGTAGTCACGGGACTTTAACATCTATTGTGATTGGCCGAATCAATTCAGTAGAGGCAGTCTTGAAGAGGAATTCATAGAACCCATGCATGATAACTTTCTTGAACAGCATGTTACCAAACCTATAAGGGAGCACGCAATCTTAGAGCTGGGTAAAAACAATGACTGCAGATGCTGGAAATCAGATTCTGGAGTAGAGTGATGCTGGAAAAGCACAGCAGTTCATGCAGCATCCGATGAACAGGAAAATCGACATTTCGGGCAAAAGCCCTTCATCAGGAATATAGGCAGAGTGCCTGAAGGGTGGAGAGGTAAAAATCTTAGAGCTGGTCCTGTGTAGTGAGACAGGTAAAATTAATGATCTCATAATTATGGATCACAGGATGATCGAATTTCGGATACAAATGGAGGGTGACATAGTATCATCTAAAACCAGGGTGTTATGCTTAAACAAGAGAGACTACAATGGGATGACGAAGGAGTTGGCTAAATTAGACTGGGAACGCAAGTTATATGGTGAAACAGTGGAGGACTTGCAAAAAGATTTTTCAGTGCTCAAGGGAAGTATATTCCGGTCAAAAACAAGGATAGCAAGGATATGAAGAATCAACCAAAGAAGTAAAGAAAGTCATCCAATTAAAAGCTCAGGCTAACAAAGTAAGCAAGAATAGTGGAAAACAGGAAGATTGGGAAAACCTTAAAAAGCAACCAAGAACCATGAAGCAAGCAATAAAGAAAGGAAAGATAGATTATGAATGCAAGCTAGCACAGGTAGGAAAGAGTTTTTGTAAATATATAAAATAGAAAAGGGTGGCTAAAATGGATGGAGATCCCTTGCAGAATGAGAAAGAGGAATTAATATTGGGTAATGCTGAAACAGCTGAGGTCTTGAATAACTATTTTGTGTCACTCTTCACAGTGGAAGATGTGTCTAACATGCCCAAGAATGATTTTAAGGATACAATGGGAGGTTAGGACCTCAATTGTTATCACTAAAGGGACAGTGTTGAGCAAATTTGAGGTTCTAAGGGTAGATAAGTCCACTGGTCCTGATGGAATGCATCCCAGGGTGCTGAAAGAAATGGTGGAAGTTATAATAGATGTGTTAGTGGTAATTTACCAAAATTCACTGGACTCTGGGCAGGTCCTAGCAGAATGGAAGACAACAAATGTCACGCAGCTGCTTAAAAAAGGGTATGGGAAAAGGCAGGTAATTATAGGCCAGTTAGCTTAGCATCTGTAGTCGGGAAAATTCTGGAGGCTATTCCATATAAAAAGGAAATAGTGAGACATCTGGATGGAAAACGTTCCATCAGGCAGACGCAGCATGGATTTAGGAAGGGAAGGTCGGGTTTGACAAACTTACTGGAGGATGTAACAAGTGCGATGGATGGAGGGGAATAAGTGGATGTTGTATACTTAGATTTCCAGAAGGCATTCAATAAGGTGCTGCATAAAAGACTCATCCATTAGATAGGTATTCATGGAGTTTTGAGGACTGTACTAGCATGGGTAGAGGACTAGTTAACCAATAAAAAGCAGAGAGTTGGGATAAATGTGTGTTTCTCTGGTTGGAGATCAGTGGTGAGCAGGGTGTCCAGGGGTTGGTGTTGGGTCCACAACTGTTCATGATATATAAAAATGAGTTGGAAGAGGAGACCAAGTATAACGTATCCAAGTTTGCTGGTGACAATAAACTGAGTGGAAAGTCAAATTGTGCAGAGGATGTGGAGGGTCTGCAGAGAGATTTAGATAGGTTAAGTGGGTGGACAAGGATCTGGCAGATGGAGTACAATGTTGCTAAATGTGAGGTTATCCATTCTGGAATCAAAAAGTGTGGGGCTGGCAAAGCACAGCCAGTCAGCAGCATCCGAGGAGCAGGAGAATCAATGTATCAAGCATAAGCTCTTCATCAGGAATGAGGCTTGGTGGCCCAAGAGGGCTGAGAGATAAATGGGAGGGGGTGTGGGGCTGGGGGGAAGGTAGCTGAGAATGTGATAGGTAGATGAAGGTGGGAGTGAAGGAGATAGGTCAGAGCGGAGGGTGGAGTGCATAGATGGGAAGGAAGATGGACTGGTAGGTCAGGTAAAGAGGCACTGTCGAGTTGGAATTTTGGATCTGGGATAAGGCGGAGGGAGGGGAAATGAGGAAACTGGTGAAATCCACATTGATCCTGTGTTTGGAGGATCCCAAGGCGGAACATGAGGCGCCCTTCCTCCAGGCGTCGGGTGATTAGGGTTTGGCGGTTGAGGGGGAGGGGGAGTTAAGTGTTCGCCCACAGGGCAGTTTGGTTGGTTGGTGCTGGTGTCCCGGAGATAGTCTCTGAAACGTTCCACAAGTTGGCATCCTGTCTCCCAAATGTAGAGGAGATCACATTGGGAGCAGCGGATATAGTAGATGACGTGTGGAAGTACAGGTAAATCTTTGTTGGATGTGGAAGTCTCCTTTTGGGCCTTGAATAGAGGTAAGGGGGGAGGTATGGGTGCAGCTTTTGCACTTCTTGCAGATGTTGCCTGACTTGTGCTTTTCCAGCACCACACATTTTGGCTCCGATTTCCAGCGTCTACAGTCCTCACTTTCTCCTATCCATTTTGTAAGTAAAATCATAGGTCTGTGTATTATTTAAATGGTGAAAGATTACTGTTGTGCAGGGGGACTTGGGACTGCTTGTACATGAATCGCTAAAAGTTGATTTGGAGGTGCAACCAGTAATCAGGAAGGCAAATGGAATATTGGCTTTCATTGCTAGAGGGATTGAATTTAAGAGCAGGGAAATTCTCCTGCAATTGTACAAGGTGTTTCTGAGGGCCGCACCTGCAGTATTGTGTGCAGTTCTGGTCTCCTTACTTCAGGAAGGATATACTGGCTTTGGAGGCAGTGCAGAGGAGGTTCACCAGGTTGATTCAGGAGATGAGGGGGTTACCTTATGAGGAGAGGTTGAGCTGTCTGGGACTGTACTCTACAGAATTTAGAAGAATGAGAGGGGATCTTATACAAACATATAATATTATGAAAGGGAGAGGGAAGATAGAGGCAGCCAAGTTGCTTCCGCTGGTGGGGTGAGACAGCTGGGTCTAGGGTACATGGTCTCAAGATTAGGGGAAGTGGATTTAGGACAGAGATAAGGAGGAACTGCTTTTCCCAGAGAGTAGTGAATCTATGGAATTCTCTGCCCAAGGAAGCAGTGGAGGCAGCTTCATTAAATATATTCAAGACACAGTGGATGGGTTTTCGCATAGTAAGGGTATTAAGGGTTAAAGGGAAAATGCAGAGATGATGGGAGAGATCAGCCATGATCTTAATGAATGGCGGAGAGGCTCGACGGGCCAAATGGTATCCTCCTGCTTCTGTTACTATGAAACTATGTAAGTAATTTTAATAATTTGTTGTTATTGTTATTTGGCAAACATTTATGTGGAGCAAGGTCCAACAAGCAACAGCTGTGACAAATGATGAATGCCTGTGCCTTACGAATGCTACTTGAAGAGAAAAAAGTGTTGACCTGGACTTTTGAATAACTCTAGTAATTCTGCATTCGCTCCAGTGCAATCAGAACCCTCCGATAAAATGGATTTCAGATCTGCACATAATACTTTAGCTGAATTCTAACCAATGTTTTATACAGTTCTAGCATCACCTCCCTGCTCTTAAACTCAATGACTCAGCTACTAAAGACAAGCAATCCATATTCCTTCTTAACCACTTTATTCACCTGTCCTATGACTTTAAGGGACCAGTGGAAATATACACCAAAGTCTCTCTGACTCAATATGGTGTTGCTCCATCCTTAAACAAGAAGATATATATGAATTGTCCTGATAGTTGTGAAGTACCCTTACGTATATCCATATTTAATGAGGCATTTGCTGGAGATCTGATACAGTTTACAGTCCAAATCCAAAACATGCATGGTTTTCATCAGTCATCTCAACTGTTTGATTACCTCTTCATTTTCTTTAAGTATTGACTGAAATTACATTGTTGTACTAGGCAGGACACTAGTCATTGACTTAATAAATAATTATCCAAAATAAAGTTAATGGGGCCATGAGGAAACTTTATTTTTATTCAGTTTAAAATATTTATTGCCAACTGTGATTATGCATTTGAAACTTTAACATCAGGAAATACTCTGGTCTCCATTGCAGTTAAATTCAGCATGAAACCTATAGTTTAATTCATTAAGTTGACTAAAATAAACTTTTACTAAAATAAGCAGGGAGAAAAAAAGTCCTGGATTTCTTCAGATGGTGAATCAGCAAAATGTATTCCTCTCACCCAACAAAACAAATGATAAAGGTTTTTCCCTTAATACAAATCAGGTGCAAAGATGCAGACAAAACATACAACATTAACATGCTCACCTGACTTACAGGATGTGGCCATTGGTATTTTGATGCATGCAGATCTCAGCAATTAGTCTTCAGCAGACAAGTCAGGTATGGGTGGAATTTGTTCACCCGAAGAGTGGAATTCTCTGCCACAGAAAGCAGTCGAGACCAAGACATTGAATGTTTTCAAGTTAGATATTTTTCTTAGACCTAAAGGGAGCAAAGGCAGGAACAGGGTACGGAGTTGGCTAATCAGCCATGTTCACACTGGAGAGTCATATGGCCGACTCTTGCTCCTATCTTCAGTTTCTCAGTTTCTGTGACACAGCATTTTGGACAGTTTTGGAATAATCAGAGTCAGCAAAAAAATATTAAACATCACTCAAATACTATGTTCATATATTACAAGGTGTGTTAGTAACTTTAAACTGGTAAAGTTGTGCTTCTCAAACCTTTTCCCACTGGGACAATATTTTGAGGCTTGAAAATTGTCATCACCTCTCTGTGAGACCTGAGAGTGCAGCTGGTGTGATGGGGGAGGGGGAGAGCTAATCAGAAGAAATGGCTGGAGCCTGTGAGAACAGGGGACTATCTGTCAGAGCAGATAAACTCAAATTCAAACGCTGTGGCTATTGCCACATCATGAGAGGACCTCCGGTTGCAGAAGCCACACCATGGGGCGACTGTATATCAGACAGGAACCAGAACCAGCTATTCTTGCTGTTGATATTCAGCCACCTTCTTCTACTCCCCTTCCAACTATTGGTAAATTAAGCAGAGTATGGAATCACTCCTCCCCTCTATATCATTGGAATCATTTTAATATGGTACTCAGGAGTGAAAACACAGAAGATACAATATTTGGATAAGTAAACATCTTTTATTATTGCTTTGTAATATTTTATCATTGTTTTATACATCAGGTAAATACTTCTATTTACTGCACTTTCTGATCCACACTCGTGACATTCTAATGTCATTCTATACTCAAATTGAAAAATTATTGGTCCAAAGTATTTTGGACTGGTGAGGTTGAACGAGAGAGTACTCTTGATCAACTGTGTACTGATTTCTAGCAGCTTACAGCAAAAAGATAGCAAAACTGCATAATAGAAGATTTAATATTGTGTCTTTCAATGGACTAGGTGACAATTAGATTTGGTAGTCCATATAGGATGAAATTAAAAGCAGTTTGCTGATTGTGAAATTCTTCTGGATGGTTGCTTGTCTGTAAGGTAAAGTGTCTGGTTAAGGAATCATCTTCCACTGCAAGGGAGAGAAAAAAAACAGAATTCTTTAAGTATGCAACCAAGCACATTATCACAACATATTTGAAATAGATTCATATTTACTCACGTTCACATTTACGTGACTTAAACATATGCAATTAATATGCCTGTATCAAGTTATTGGAAATACACTAAAATATTATTGTTAATCATGGGATACTAAATAATGCATTAATGGTGTAACGATAAGATTTCATATACTGGCAGACACCACTCCTTCAGCTTCAACAGGATCCAGCCAAATCTGCTGACATCCTGGGAGATGAGGCATAATGGACATCTGTCGGGCACCTGAGCTCACCATGAAGGGATCCATTCTGGAGACAAATATTAGGGATTTTTTTTTTAAAGCAACACCTTTACACAGAAAGTTGTGTTGATATTAGCTTCCAATTTCTCAGGGATGCAGATAATTTCACCTCACATTTCTTCATGAGATGCGCTTCCACAGTGCCAATGGTGGCTTAGGGAGGGGCTATCCTGAACTCCACAAATACTTGTCAATGTTTGGGTCAAACTTTGAGTTTGCACTGAAGCAAGTAATGCTGAGTCTTGAGATTCAATGAGTTACAGTGACACCTTTTACATTTTTTAAAATCACAGCTTTTCTCTTCAGAGAAACACACTGATGCTTGAGTGGTCAGTTTCTGGTCTGTGTGGACAACAGGCAGGTACTTGAGATGCAGTAGGACTCAGCCAGTACCTACATACCCTGTGTAAATAAGGCATCCTATCAATGTCCCTGTCAATTCAATGTTGAAGGCACAGTTATTGCACAACCTATTTGGTTCAAGTGGTGTTGTTTTCTCAATGGCCTGGTTACATTGAGCCATGACCTCCATGCTTTCTTCACCATCCCCTCCCCAGGAATATGTGGCAAGTTGAATCACCAGATACCTGCTCTGACTTTCTTTCTGTAACTGTCAGCAATTATTTTAATCCATGCATGGCAAATAGGAGAATGCATATCAATGAGGTGAGATTAAGTACTGGTAGCATGCAAATAAATGCAAATAGACCTCTCACCACTTACTAATGAGATTCACATCTAGCCATTCAAACTTGGTTGGAGAATGTGTTATTTTTTATCTCAGGTGATCACTTTTATCTACTTACCCCACTGCCTTCAGGGATCTATGGAAGAGGACTCAAAAGATCTCTCGCTGTTCATCATTATTTCTCAGAATCCTACCATTTTTTGTGTATTCCCTTGGTTTGTCTGTTCTCCTGCATTCTTATGTTTCTTCGACTTAAGTCCATTGATATCTTACTGCAGTCAACACTTTTCTTCCTTTCTGTTAATCACTGAGCCAGTTTTCCCAAGTTTCTGAATCATACTCCCAATATTTAAGCTAAAATTCACTGCTATACACTATGAACAATGACAGATCACTACTGAGCCCAATGAAATCCACTGGAAGCATCCCATCACAACACCCATTGACCACTAGGTTTGTTTTCTATCACTGCATCAATTTGGATTGAATTGACTACTTTCCCACAGATACACGAGCGTTTAAGTTTCTGAGCAGTCTGCCATATGGGACCTTGGTAAAAGGCATATTAAAATTCATGTATTATATTTCCTAATCAACCTGTTCAGATATGCTATACCATTCCTTTGGAGCAGATAGGACTTGAACACAGGCTTGTCTTCAGTAAAGCCTAGATCTGGGAGTCCTACTGTTTTTCTTTGAAGAAATCAACATATTTGTTCTGAACTGTAATTATTGCCTCTTTGAATGCTTCGAACGGCTCTGAAACTGATTAATCTTCAAGCAGCGATATCCAGTTTATATTTGCAAAATCACATTTCATCTGACTAAAATTTGCCTTTTCCCAGTTTAAAACTTATGCTTTTGATCTATCTTTATCCTCTGCCCCAACTTCACTAGATCTAAATGTGTTATGATTATTGCTTCTAAAATATTCTCTCACTGAGATCCCTTTTGTCTGACAAGCTTCATTTACATTCAGAACTATCCCTTCTCTTGCTGGACTCACTATATATGGGCTTAAAAAGTTATCTCAATGTATTTTAAGGAATCCTCTATACCTTTCAAACTGATTTGCACCTTGTTAATATTACCTACACTTGCTGCCGTACAGGTTCTGTGCCTCTGAACAATTTTCCTCTCTGCTTTGAGATCTAATGTATAGTTCCAGCAGTGTGATTGTCCTTCTTGTTGTTGCTCAGGTCAATCTTAATACCTCATTTGAGACCTTTCTAGCATGTCCAATGAGCTATTCAACTAATATTGCAATCCCTTCTGCTTTTTTTTAATCCTCCTCTGTATTCCTATGTTGAGCTGCCATTCTGCCTTTTCCAGTGATAGCTGTGATATTCCACATCCAAGTCTCTATGATTTGAGTTATTATAGTAACAGGTACCTAAGTATGTGAAATGCTTTGTTTGTGAGCAGTACAGGCAGATCATAGTAAGGACATACAGATCATAGAATGCTTATGCAGAGTGAGGCATACAGATTCCACCAGTGTCTAGATTAGAGTGATGCTGGAAAAGCACAGCAGTTCAGGCAGCATCCGAGGAGCAGGAAAATTGATGTTTCGGGCAAAAGCCCTTCATCAGGAATGAGTTGTGATGAAAGGCTTTTGCCCGAAACATTGATTTTCTGGCTCCTCGGATGCTGCCTGACCTGCTGTGCTTTTCCAGTATCACTCTAATCTAGACTCTAATCTCCCGCATTTGCAGTCCTCACCTTTGCCTATACAGATTCCGCCAGACAGGAGGTGCATGGAGCAAGATTAATATTAGCAAGAGCAACATTATTTGAAGTTAGAGAATCCATTCAACAGTCTAATAACAGCAGGGAAGAAGCTGTTCACGAACCTATTGGTACATGTGTTCACACTTCTGCATCTTCTGCCAAATGGAAAAGGCTGTAGGAGAGCATTATTGGTGTGGTAGGGGCCTTTGATGATGTTGGCAGCCTTTCTGCAGCAATGGGAAGTATAAATGGAGTCCATGGATGGAAAGTTGGCCTCCATGATGGTCTTGGCTGTGCACACCACCTTCTGTGTTTTCTTACGATCCTGGGCAGAGTGGTTGCCATATCAGGCCGTTATACACCCAAATAGAATGCTTTCTATATTGCAGCTGTAAGAGTTGGTGAGGGTCTTTATGCACAAGCTGAATTTCCTAAGCTGGCTGAGGAAGAAGAGGGGTTGTTGTGCCTTCTTGTCCACTGAATCTACATGGGAAGTCCAGGACTTACTTTTGGTTATCGTCACTCCGAGGAACTTGATGCTTTCAACCCTCTCAACCTCCATTCCATTGATGTAGATGGGTAACATGTTCTTCTCCTTTCTTCCTGTAGTCAATGATCAGTTCTTTTGTTTTGCTGACATTGAGAAAGAGCTTGTTATCATTGCATCATGACACCAAGTCTTCTATCTTCTTTCTGTATTCTGATTCACTGTTGTCTAATATCCGTTCTACCACAGTGGTATCATCAGCAAATTTGTGGATGGCATTCATTCAGAATTTGGCTACACACTTGTGGATGTACAGGGAGTACAGTAGGGGGCTGAGAAAGCATCCTTGGGGGGCTCCACTGTCGAGTGTTATTTTGGAGGAGGTACAGTTGTTTACCTTCACTGATTGCGGTCTGTGGATCAGGAAGCTGAGGATCCAGTTGCAGAAGGCAGAGCCAAGACCTAGGTCTCAGAGTTTTGAGATCAGCCTGGAGGGGATAATGTTGCTGAAGGCGGAGCTGTAGTTGATGAATAGGAATCTAATGTAGGTGTTCTTGTCCAGATGTTTGAGGGAAGAGTGCAGGGTTAGGAAAATGGCATCTGCTGTGAACCTGTTACATTGGGACGCAAATTTCAGGGGAGCGAGGCAGGCTGGGAATTGTGTGCCATGGTCATCCTCTCAAAGCACTTCATGGTTATGGAAGTGCTTTCAGCTCAGTTTGCTTGTTAGACTCCTTCCTTTGACAAATATGCTAATAGTTATTGAACAACTTCCTTTTATCTACTTTGTAGCCTTTCTTTTCTTGTCCTCCCATGTTCACTCTCAAACTTTCTGACTTTTAAAAATTTTTTTCACCCCTTTCTCAATCTACAGACACGTTTCCAAGTTAGTTTAAACTGTTCCACCAGCACTAGCAAACCTTCCCATCACAAGTCCTGGCTCTGTGAAAATTCCATCTATAGAAATTGTACTGGTCCCACCTCCTTCTACACCAGTCCAGGAGCCCCAGAAATCTAAAGTTTTCCCTCCCACATTATCTCCTCAGCCACATGTCCAGTTGCATGAACCTTTGATTTCTGTACTCACCAGTTTTGCAAAGTAGGATGACAACTGTTTACATACCTAAAGCATCTGGATTCTTATCAGGCAATTCATCACCATTTGTGGAATCATTTTGTGCTCCTGATTTAATTATTTCAAGAATTGTTTGGCCAGTTGTCTTGCCAACTTCTAACAAATCTAAAAACAAACATGACCATCAATTGTTAAAGTCATCACTCTTAGTATATTCACAAGTTAGCAATATTAACTCATCCAAATATAAATTCAGTAATCAACATAGTTTATTGAGAGCTTATAATTTATAACTTTTAGGCAGTGAAACATTTAAAGTAGTTAATATACTCAGAATAATGCTTGACATTGGAAAATGAGATTCTTGGCATTAACATTTAATCTAAATACAAATCAAGGTAAAGATGAGTGAGTGGTTTTATTCATATAACTCCAGGAATACTTTGTGCATATTCATGCACATTGTCTCAAAGTCATCCATGGAGGGAAAATAATGCAGTTCCTATTCCTAAATGTTTTACTAATATTGCTGTTGTTACTAAAATTGATAGAGACTTCTATTCTCGAGAAATATACATAATTATCACAGGTAAATTCATTCCACTGGTTCCTCAGCGCACACGTGAAGTTGCTTGTGATTTTTTTAAAAATCCGTGGATCCTTGAAGCAATGCACTAGATTAGTCTGACAAACAAACAGTTTTAAGGAAAGGTGAACACTTGCAGAAAAAACTCAGAGGGCCTGTTTTTAACCTTAAATACACACCAGGTGAACTCAATGTCTCCATAATCACTGGAAACCCACCGAGGACCAGTGAACTTGATAGCTGCCTCAAGTAGCATATGCAACTGTACAAAGCAAGTGCGTTGGTCATTTATAAAGTAAATAATAAAAATTGGTTTCCAGTGTAATTTTAGCTGGTTGAGAGAGCATATTGACTGAGTAAAATCTAGTGGAAATTGCTTCATTAAACTGAGTGGCATGGCTAAAAGCAGCATTTGATGGGACATTCACTGCAGGAAATCATTTAGATTCATGTATCATTGTGTTTGGAAGATTGTCAAAATAGTTCTGATGGTTGAATTCGCCTTCTTAGCATTCTTTGATTCCCTTGCCAAGGATATCAAATAAGAAATGCTACAAATGGCTGACATGAAGATAGTGCTGTAATGAAATATTAATATAGTATGCTTTTGTCAGAAACAGAATTTCTGGAAAAGCTCAGCAGGTCTGGAAGCATCTGAATTAAATTTATTGTCATGTGCACTGAGGCATAGTGAAAAGCTTTGTCTTGCAAGCAATACAGGCAGATCACACAGTTAAGTAGCATAGATAAGTAAATAATAGGTAAACAGTGGCAAAAACAAAAACACAGGTACAGGCGAATGGTAAGAGTTTATGAGTCCATTCAGTATTCTAACAACAGTAGGGTAGAAACTGTTTCAAAACCAGCTAGTGCACATGTTCAGGCTTCTGTACCTTCTCCCTGATTGTAGAGGTTGTAGAAAATCATTGCCAGGGTGGGATGGATCTTTGAGAATACTGGCGGCCCTTCCTTGACAGCGGGCCTGGTAGATGGATTCTATAGACGGGAGGTTGGCCTTTGTGATTGTCTGGATCGAGTTGACCATTCTCTGTAACCGTCTCTGATCTTGAATGGTACTGTTGCCATACCAGGTAGTGATACATCCAGACAGAATGCTCTCACTGGAGCACCTATAAAAGTTGGCAAGGGTATTCGCCGTCATGCCAAATTTCCTCAGTTGCCTGAGGAAGAAGCGATGTTGTTGGGCCTTTGTAACCAGTACGTCCACATGAAGAGTCCAAGAAAGTTTGTTGTGGATGATCACTCCCAGGAGCTTGACACTCTCCACTCATCCACCTCTGTGCTGTTAATGAGTAGGGGGGCATGAGTAATATCCCTCCGAAAGTCAATAATGAGTTCCATGGTTTTGCCAGCATTGAGAGCTAGGTTGTTCTCAGTGGAGACAAATCAGAGTTAGTGTTTTGGATTGAGCGAACCTTCCTCAGAACTGATTTATGAGGATTGGGAAGCCTTTAAAGACCAGCAGAGGGTAATTTTTTAAAAGAATTGTGGCCAGGAAAATGAAACGAGAGCAGGCTAGCAAGTAATATCAATAATTTGGAGGTTTCGGTGTTGGACTGGGGTCGACAAAGTTAAAAATCACACAATACCAGGACATAGGTTTATTTGGAGGCACTAACTTTCAAAGCGCTGCACCTTCATCAGGTGGTATAAAAGAAGAAGATTTCAAGCATTCTATTTTAGATATTTAAAAGTTGAGACAGGCAAGAAAGCACATTGGATAGCTAGAAACTGAGACCAGAGTAGTAACAGGAAAAACATAAATGGCAGGGGAACTGAATAAGTACTTTGCATCAGTTTCCACAATGGAAGACATCAGCAGCATATCTGAATTTCAAGAAAGTCGGGGCAATGGTGACTCCAAGTCATTGATTATACTTACAACAGAGCTTTGTAAGGGGATCAAGGGGTATGGGGAGAAGGCTGGAGAATGATATGTGTCTCAACCCCAATCATGATTGATTGGCTGAGCAGACTCAGTGGGTTGAATGGCCTAATTCTCTACCTATATCTTATGGTCTTATGATGGGAGGAACTATCTCCGAGATGCAATGTGCTAATCGTCAAAACGAAGCCTTATTGTTGGGCAACTAAAGTTGTAGTGGGCCAGTAATTGGATCCTTGTTATACTAGATTGCTGGCATGATGTACTTTATGAAAATATTTTAGGATTGCAACCTCCCAACTTGTTTGTACCATCTAAATTCTGAGGCCCTCCAAGTGGTCCAGGAAGCTAATCTGAATGCTGCAGCTCTTTTTCAGAGTCCTATTCACCATCCTTGTATAAGGATGCTGCATAATCTATGATGTCTTCTAAAGCCAGGACCTGTTCCCTGTATTGCTTGAGATCGCCTGCTACAACTTGCACATTCACAATTAGCAAGATTATTACTGGTATTACTATGCAATACTCCCTGATCAGTCCAGCCATCCAAAATCTCACTTAAGCAAATCAATGTCTGTTCTCTTTAATGTCGAATCAAATGTTCCTCATCAGTCATTTATTCGTGCTGCCTCTGTGAACTGAGGATGTATCCTGTCCATGGATTAGAGTTCATACAGTTACAGGATCCACTGTGGACCATTTGAACATTAAAGGAGCGAAGTCCCTTGTAATTCATGAGTGCTTCTGGCTGGCTATAGGAACCCTGATGACCACATGTGGCAGTCAAAGATTTCTTGGACTTGGGGCAATCCAGCCACATCTCCAGAGCCTATGGATCTATTTGATTGATTACCCTCAACCACTGTAAACTTGATGTTGTTGTTGAGGCCTAGGAATTCTGCATGTGTTTCTACTGAAGCACAGATCAAGTCTGAGGCCAAGATATTCAGAGCCACTAGCCACCAGCCTCAATGCAAGGAACTGGAATTGACCTGTACCATCATCTACCATCAAGTTGCACAGAATTATCACAGTCTGTCTGGACTGTAGTTATTGTAGACACTGACACCATAAGAAATGCAAGGCTTAATAATCTAAATCAGATGATATGGGGGCGGGGGGGGAGGGGGCGAGTGGGTGGTCTCATTTCACTCACTGCTTCCCATCCATGATGCTATTTCTTGGTATGATGACTTTAGAAGCCCAAATAGATGTCATGATATGCTACTGTACACCCCTGTACCACGAGAGGTCATCTGTTTTGACACTATTAAATCCTGGCCTCTGATGAAAACCAAAAGCCATGGATAAAAAATTATTCTTTGTTCATTTTTATCAAAATTGATACATTTTATAGATTTAAAAAATGATATTTTCTTTTTTTAAGACATGAAATTTAGAAAGAAATATTTCAAAGTTGGGTATTCACTCCGGTGGTAAAAACAATGACTGCAGATTCTGGAAACCAGATTCTGGATTAGTGGTGCTGGAAGAGCACAGCAGTTCAGGCAGCATCCAAGGAGCTTCGAAATCGACGTTTCGGGCAAAAGCCCTTCATCAGGAATCCCACAAGTTATTGAGATATAAGTCTCTTTATATAAGTCTTTTATGGCTAGTAAAGACAGGAGGCAATGTGGTTGCATCTTGAATGAATAGGGTGCCGTTCTCAAGTGATTTTGTTTAGATAGTCTGCTGCTTTAACTTGGCTGTGTGAAGGGCACAGGGACAGGAGAAATTGTAAATTTATTGAGATTAACATATAATTCAGTCCAGTCAGATCAGAGGTCAAAAATATAAATCATTGAAAAGCAGATTTAAAGCAGGTATTACGATCATGTGTCAAAACATGGATAGTATATACATAAACATTTGGGACAGTTTGGAGCCGGAGCCTACTGCCAATAGATCAAATGGCTTTTCCTTACTCCCAGCTGTTGTTGAATGCTTGTAAAGAACAGCAATGATCAATGCTAAACAAATGCACATACTCCTCCTGGCTTGCAGCTCCGATGCTGCAATTTGAAAGTAGCTACGACCATAATTTTTTTTTCAAAGTGCACAAATCGAACGCCTGACGCAAATGACATGGAAAAGCTTCATTCTAGTTTTGAAAAAATTCTTCAATCTATTTTTATTAGAGTTAAGAATATTGATAAACCTGTAAGAGTTATTCAAAAGTACAAGAATTATAAGGTAGACATGCTAAGATCTTCACATAATGTCAGAGAATTAAAGAAGATGTTATGAAGCAAATTTTTCTCGAATGTGGAGGCTGTGCCTTTTTTTGTTACATGGAATTACCTTTACTTAAAAAAAGGAATATTAAACGTTGTGCAAAACAATTGTAAGACTTACTTTTTGCAAGTTCATTAAATGTTTTGGCATTGTTTTGAAGTGTACTATGCCACTGATTCATCATAAGGCAGCGAACTCCAGTCAGGCTTAGAAGTATTGCTGCATCCATTTGTTTCTCTGTTGACAGCTGCATTGCACTACAGAAGATTAAAGAAAATTGAAATTAGTAAATACTTGGATAACATAGTGAGGCAAAAAAAGTCTTTTTTAGACCAAGGAGAGTGCAGAACGTGGAGTGAACTGTTCACAATAATTTCTCTTAACTGTCCATACAAATGTTGGACATCGCTTTGGTGGCAATCTTTGGGCTAAGTTATTACTGAGAATTAAAATAGTTTGTAATGGACCTCTAATTGTGCCTCTATATCCATCATGCTATCATTGACAAGTGAAACCATTCTCCCATAGCCCCAGTCAATAATTGACAAGTTAGTCCATGATTAAATTTTACTGAAGATTTTTGTGGTGCTTCTTAACTCAACAGCTTCTTGCCATTCCTGACAAGCTATGGCAGGATTTGTCTATGGTAACCTTGCCATTGGAGGTACGTCTGGCATAATTAAAGGATTCAAGTTGAAAACCTGTGTCAAGATATTGGTGAGTAAGGGATATAATGTAGAAGCAAGTTGTAGAGACTCAATGTTCTGTATATTCAAAACTACAACAATGGGATCTACCTGACAATATGGAAAGTCAACCTGATATGTCCTATACTCAAAGTGGGACAAATTGACCCAGTTAATTACTGCTGAAGAAAAAGCATGAGATTGGGATAAGGCAATGATGCTCGTTTGAAGAACCGGTGCATGTGCGATGGGATGAATGGTCTTCTTCTGCATTGCAAGAATCCTGTGATTCTTCCTCAGTGCTCTCCTCCTGATCATCAGTAGTGTGATGGAAGGGGTCATCACAAGTCCTCTCAAGCATTTGTTTCGCAATAACCTGCTTGCTGATGTTCAGTTTGGGTTCCTCCAGGAACACTCAACTCTTGACCTCAGTACAGCCTGAGTCTACACATGGAGAAAAGAGCTGAATTCTGGGGGTGAGGTGACAGTGACTTCTTTGACGATATTTGACCGAGTTTCAAGACGATATTTGACTGAGTGTGACCTCAAGGATCCTGAACAAAACTGGAGTTTGTTAGAACTGGGGTGGCAGGGTTGGGGGTTGGGTGGGGGGTTGCCCGGCAGCGAGTACTTCGCTGCTGGTTGGAATTATAGCCAGAACAAAGGAACATGGTTATGGTTATTGGAAGTCAATCAACCCATCTCCAGAAAATCTTTCAGGAGTTTGTCAGAGTTGTAACCTGGGCCAACCATCTTTGCCTGCTGCATAAATAATCTTTTCACTATCACAGTGTCAGAAGTGGGGATATTTACTGATGATTGCATAACGTTCAGCACTATTCGCAATTGCTCAGATATGAAGCAGCTCCTCTCCAAACGCAACAAGTCTTGCAACATCTCCAGGTTTGGGCTAACAAATGGTAAGTGACATTTTTGTCACAAAGTGCCAGACAATAATCAATAATCATCTCCAACAAGACCAAACCTAACCATCACCCCTGAATGTTCAAAAGCATTAGCATTGCTGAACTCCCCACTATCAATATCCTGGCATTACCATTAACCAGACACTGAAATGGACTAGCCATGTAAGTACTGTGATGACAAGTACAGGACCTGGGAATCCTGCAGTGAATAACTCATCTCCTGATGGACCAAAGTTTATCTAAATCTGCATGGCACGTTTCAGGAGTGCAATGGAATATTTCCCATTTGCCTGAATGAGTGCAGCTCCAAAAACACTCAAGAGACTCTGCAACAACCAGGATAAATCAGCCTGTTTTCGTTCCTCCATCAATAATGCCACCATCAGCTGCAGCATATACTATCCACAAGACTCACTGCAGAAATTCACCAAAGCACTTTCCAAACCCACAACCACTTTTACTGAGAAGGGCAGTGGTTGCAAATACACAAGAACACTGCTGCTTGCAAATTCCTTTTCAAGTCACTAACCATCCAGACGTAGGGATATATCACTGTTCCGTCGGTGTCACTGGGTCAAAATGCTGGAATATCCTCCGTAACAGCATTGTAGGGTATCTATGGCACAGGGACTGTCATGGTTCAAGAACATAGCTCACCTGCTTGAAGTTAACTAGGGATGGGCAATAAATGCTGGCTCAGCAGCTGATGCCCAGATCCCATGAATGAATAAGTTAAAAAGAACAAAACTGAAACTGGCAGAGTTTTGGTCTCTCAGAGAATCAATGGATTTGGGTAGAAAAGTTAAGTTGACATTGAAGTTCAGCCACGATCGTACTGAATGATAGATTAGCTTAAGGAGCTAAAGTGTTGAGAGTCATAGAGTTTTGGAGCGCTACAGCATGGTGACAGGCCCTTTGGCCCAAACTGGTCCATGCCAACCAAAATGTCCATCCATGCTAACCCCATTTCCCTGCACTTGGCCCATATCCTTCTCATCCTTTCCTATCCATGTATTTGTCCAAATGTGGTTAATGTACATGCCTCAACCACCTCCGCTGGCAGCTCATTCCATATGCATACCACCCTTTGTGTAAAAAAGATGCCTCTCAAGTTCCCTTTTATTCTTTCCCCCCTAACCTTAAACTGATGCCCTCTAGTCCTTGAATCCCCAACCCTGGGAAAAAGACTGAGTGCATTCACCCTATCCATGCCTTTCATGATCTTATACACCTCTATAAGGCCCCCGTCCTCAGTCTCCTTGGCTTGAAAGAAAAAAGTCCTAGCTTGTCCAACCTCTCCCTACATCTCAGACTATTGAGCCCAGGCAACATCCTTGTAAATTTCTTCTGTACTCTTTCCAGTTTAATAACATACCTCCTATAACAAGGTGACCAAAACGAAACACAATACTTCAAGTGCGGCCTCGCCAACATCAGTATAACTGCAACAAAACTTCCCAATTTCCTTACTCAGAACTCTGACTGATGAAGGCCAGCATGCCAAAAGCCTTCTTCACTGCCCTCTCTACCTGTGATTCCATTTTCTGAGAACCATGCACCTGAACTCCAAGCTCCCTCTGATCCACTGCGCCCCTTAAGGCCCTACCGTTCACCATGAAACTCCTCCCTTGATTCGACTTTCCAAAATGCAAGACCTCCCACTTACCTATATTAAACTCCATTTGCCATTTCTCAGCCCACTTCCCCAGCTGATCAAGGCCTTGCTGCAATTTCTGTTAACCTTCCGCACTGTCCATGGTACTGCCTATTTTAGTGTCATCAGCAAACTGACCAATCATGCCTTGTACATTCTCATCCAAATCATTGATATAGATAACAAACAGCAATGGGCCTAGCACCGACCTCTGAGGCTCCTAGCCTCATTTGCTATGATGTTATCTTGCCTTTGGTCGCTGTTTAAATTTCAGCCAGTTGGTGTTAACCATTTAACTACAACTAAGAGTCAAAATAAAATTGAGGTTCTGTTTCTGATGGGAAAGAGAATTGCACATAGTCTCCAGTAAATTTGAATTTAAGAAAAGGCAATGCATAAACATTCAAATGCTTAAGAAACAGACAACTTGTTTAACCATGTCAAATTTTCAATGCATTATGCATTACCTCTTTGGTCTGTCCAGAACGGACTGATGACGAAAACTTTGACATGTCTGAGCCAGGTCCAGAATAATCATCAACTGGCATTCTGGGTAAACAGAAGTGACAGAATAAAAGTCAAATCATAAGTTGTTAGAAAGCCAAAAGTTAATGTATCTTTTAATATCCAATCTGATAGTTTTTTATTCTTCCATATACTACTAATGTCTACGCACACAAAAGAATCTATGCCAATATCAAACCTTACAGTTTCAGTCCCTCTGAATTAAATTGCAAAGTGGGAAAAGTGTTGTTCTATGCTGATATGATGAGCAGAACTTTTTTGGGGGGATAGGAACCCTGATATTGTGCAAATTGCTAAATCCCAACCTTGTGTCTCATTGGTGTCAGATAGCTGATGCGATTTCTGTTAGGACAGTCTATCTGAAGTCAAACATCACATTTATTGTCCACTTGAGGATAAGGCAAGCCCCAAGATCAAAGCGTTAATAGAAGGATCTCCGGCAATGACTCAATTTCAGCCTCACCTTCTGAAGTATGAGTTGCCAATGCCTGTAAAAGAGAGGGCATCTCCAGGGAGGTAAAGTGAAAAATCTTAAAATGACAGAACTGCCAGGCTACCATGAAGGAGTAGCCCCTTGACTGGACAATCAACAGTTATAATTGTGGTTCAACTGTCACTAAGAGACATTCTTGGTGGGATGAAGAGCAGCTGCTTCATTCACTCTCTGGTTGGTTTTGTCCTCAGTGGTGGGCCCGGAAGCTCTGAACATTTCAACGATTGATGCAAGAACACGTCAGCAACAATTTTCTGGCTTTCCTATCTCTAATCTTGCCTCTGAAAGGAAATTCTGCTCTATGAAGTCCACAAGAAATATAACCCATGTATAATATTGTTTCAGTGATCCACAGCAAAGTATCAGTCACATGGGAACTTCAGTGGAAGTCAGTAAAATTGCACAGATCATGAAAATCTCAATATATAAGATTTTAAGAGGACTGGACAGGGTAGATGCTGAAAGATTGTTTCAGTTTTCTGGAGAATGCAGGACCAGAGGGCATCATCTCGGAATTCATATTTAAGACAGAGGTGAGGAGAAATTTCTTCTTTCAGAGGGTTGTTAATTTATGGAATTCTTTACCACAGAGGGCAGCTAAGGCTGGAATATTAAATATATTCAAGGCTAAGGTAGACAGATTTTTAATCAGTAAGGCAATCAAATATTATAGGGATAAAGCACAGAAGTAGAGCTGAGAATTATTAGTTCAGCCAGGATCTCATTAATTGGTAGAGCAGACCTGATGGGCTGAATGGCCTATCTCAGGTCCTATGTCTTTTGGTCTCAAGTATTTATCAGAGAGAGAGCTGCATGAGCTCTTCATAATGCTCCTGGTGGTATTTGAAGTCATGGGGCTGAATTTTACCAAAACACAATAAATCACAATGACCATATAAGTTGGCAGTGGGATATCATTGTGAATTTGGCCTCTAGTTTCCATATAACCAACAGGAAGTGTGGGAGCCAATCAATAATGATTGAAGCAGCTGAAAAGGGCACATCATATTTAAAGGGAAGACAACACTTACAACCATGGTATAATAAAGAGAAGGGAAGTGAAAGAGGGTCCTAACTAAGGGAGGCTATGTCAGGGTGGTTGGATTTACAGGAAGGTGACTGCAAAGTTTAGCAATGCCTCTCAGGAACTGTTTCTGAAGGCAGAAAATGCACTTTGGTGAGAGAGAGGTGCTCTTTCCAGTTGACTGAATGGGAAGACTACCAAGCTTTACCAAGAGGTCTGGCTGGTAGTCACATAGGGAATCAACTGCCGTGGAGTGGAATCTCAATGGCAAAGCCACTATCTGAGACAGTGTCACATCATATGGGCAGCATGGTGGCTCAGTGTTTAGCACTGCTGCCTCACAGAACCAGGGTTCGATTCCATCTCGGGTAACTGTGTGGAGTTTGCACATTCTCCCTATGTCTGCGTGGCTTTCATCCAGGTGCTCTGGTTTCCTCCCACAGTCCAAAGAAGTGCAGGTTAGCTGGATTGGCCATGCTAAATTACCCATAGTGTTCAGGAATGTATAGGTGAGATGTATTAGTCTGGGGTAAACAGGGAGTAATAGGGTAGGGGAATGGATCTGGGTAGGTTACTCTTTGGACGATCGGTGGGCCAAATAGCCCTGCAGGGATTCTATGATCATTCTTTGGCCCTTTCCAGCACAGTCAGTCTCATGTCAGTGGGCATTAGTTAGCAAAAGTGGAACCAGCTGCTGAGAATGGCACAGAAGTGTGCATGCAAGCATTCAACAGAGAAACAGACAGCTGCAGCCACCGAGTAGGCAATACTTCAGTGACAATGAGATTCTTGTAGATTGCCACTCCTGGAGTTTTCACCAACGTGGCAGGTGTTGAAACAAGGGAATGACATGTGTGGGCATCTGTCAAACTTTCCAGAGTATTTGATGCCATGCACACACAATGGAGTAGTGGCACCCACTTCTCTGGCTTGATTGCAAGCCTCTTCCATTGAGAGAATAATGACTAACATGTAACATTACATGCATGATATATGAATGTGTGCTCGCCTATACACGGAACTCTGTGGAGTAATGAACCTACAAGATGGACACAGCATACCTCGACCTATTCTCATGCACTCAACAGCTTAAAAATGTGTTACTGGAAAAGCGCAGCAGGCCAGGCAGCATCAAAGGAGAAGGACAATCGACATTTCGGGCATAAGCCCATCTTCAGGAATGAGGAGGGTGTGCCAAGCAGGTTAAGATAAAAGGTAGGGAGGAGGGACTTGGGGGAGGGGCGTTGGGAATGCGATAGGTGGAAGGAGGTTAAGGTGAGGGTTATAGGCCGGAGAGGGGGTGGGGGCGGAGAGGTCGGGAAGAAGATTGCAGGTCAAGAAGGCGGTGCTGAGTCTGAGGGCTGGGACTGAGAAAAGGTGGGGGGAGGGGAAATGAGGAAGCTGGAGATATCCGCATTCATCCCCTGTGGCTGGAGGGTTCCTAGGCGGAAGATGAGTCGCTCTTCCTGCAGGCGTCGTGTTGCCATGGTCTGGTGATGGAGGAGGCCAAGGACCTGCATGTCCTTGGTGGATTGGGAGGGGGAGTTAAAGTGTTCAGCCACGGGGCGGTTGGGTTGGTTGGTGCGGGTGTCCCAGAGGTGTTCTCTGAAACGTTCCGCAAGTAGGCGGCCTGTCTCCCCGATGTATAGGAGGGCACATCGGGTGCAGCGGATGCAGTAAATGATATGTGTGGAGGTGCAGGTGAATTTCTGATGGATATTGAAGGATCCCTTGGGGCCTTGGAGGGAAATGAGGGGGGAGGTGTGTGCACAAGTTTTGCATTTTTTTCGGTTGCAGGGGAAGGTGCCGGGAGTGGAGGTTGTGTTGGTGGGGGGTGTGGATCTGACAAGGGAGTCACGAAGGGAGTGGTCTTTCCGAAACGCTGATAGGGGTGGGGAGGGAAATATATCCTTGGTGGTGGGGTCCGTTTGGAGATGGCGGAAATGACGAGGGATGATCCGATGTATCTGGAGGTTGGTGGGGTGGTAGGTGAGGACTAGTGGGGTTCTGTCCTGGTGGCGATTGGAGGGGCGGGCTTCATGGGTGGAGGAGTGGGAAGTGGAGGAGATGTGGTGGAGAGCATCGTCAACTACGTCTGAGGGGAAATTGTGGTCTTTAAAGAAGGAAGCCATCTGGGTTGTTTGGTATTGGAATTGGTCCTCTTGGGAGCAGATGTGGTGAAGGCGAAGGAATTGGGAATATGGGATGGCGTTTTTACAGGGGGCAGGGTGGGAAGAGCTGTAATCTAGGTAGCTGTGGGAGTCAGTCGGTTTATAGTATATGTCCATGTTGAGTCGGTCGTCCGAGATAGAGATGGAGAGGTCTAGGAACGGGAGGGAGGAGTCTGAGACGGTCTAGGTCAATTTGAGGTCGGGGTGGAAGGTGTTAGTAAAGTGGATGAACTGTTCAACCTCCTCGTGGGAGCACGAGGTAGCGCCGATACAGTCATCAATGTAATGGAGGAAAATCCAGTCCCTATACACTTCGATCCCCCATCACGAAGGCCTCAAAGCCCTCCGCTTCTTCCTTTCCTGCCGAACCAACCAGTACCCTTCCACTGACACTCTCCTTCGACTGATTGAACTGGTCCTCACTCTTAATAACTTCTCCTTCCAATCCTCCCACTTCCTCCAAACCAAAAGGAGTAGCCAATACCGAACAGCCCAGATGGCCTCCTACTTTAAAGACCACAATTTCCCCTCTCCACCGCATCTCCTCCACTTCCCGCTCCTCCGCCCTTGAACCCCGGTCCTCCAATCGCCATCAGGACAGAACCCTACTGGTCCTCACCTACCACCCCACCAACCTCCAGATACATCGGATCGTCCTTCGTCACTTCCGCCACCTCCAAACGGACCCCACCACCAAGGATATATTTCCCTCCCCACCCCTATCAGCGTTCCGGAAAGACCACTCCCTCCGCGACTCCCTTGTCAGATCCACACCCCCTACCAACTCAACCTCCACTCCCGGCACCTTCCCCTGCAACCGCAAAAAATGCAAAACTTGCGCCGACACCTCCCCCCTCACTTCCCTCCAAGGCCCCAACGGAATCCTTCAATATCCATCAGAAATTCACCTGCACCTCCACACACATCACTTACTGCATCCGCTGCACCCGATGTGGCCTCCTACACATTGGGGAGACAGGCTGCCTACTTGCGGAACGTTTCAGAGAACACCTCTGGGACACCTGCACCAACCAACCCAACCGCCCCGTGGCTGAACACTTTAATTCCCCCTCCCAATCCACCAAGGACATGCAGGTCCTTGGCCTCCTCCATCGCCAGACCATGGCAACACGACACCTGGAGGAAGAGTGACTCATCTTCCGCCTAGGAACCCTCCAGCCACAGGGGATGGATGTAGATTTCTCCAGCTTCCTCATTTCCCCTCCCCCCACCTTTTCTCAGTCCCAGCCCTCAGACTCAGCACCGCCTTCTTGACCTGCAATCTTCTTCCCGACCTCTCCGCCCCCACCCCCTCTCCGGCCTACCACCCTCACCTTAACCTCCTTCCACCTATCGCATTCCCAACGCCCCTCCCCCAAGTCCCTCCTCCCTACCTTTTATCTTAGCCTGCTTGGCACATCCTCCTCATTCCTGAAGAAGGACTTATGCCTGAAACGTCGATTGTCCTTCTCCTTTGATGCTGCCTGGCCTGCTGCGCTTTTCCAGCAACACATGTTTAAGTTCTGATCTCCAGCATCTGCAGTCCTCACTTTCTACTAGTTGATTTCATGCACTCAACACTCAACATGGAGCAAGGGAAATGGGCCTTGCTAAGGTGGCAGAACAGGTGTGTGAAGCTCATGGGTACTCCTTTCATGATGGCTCAACAACATTGCATCAAGCCATGATGACAGAAGCAGCTCATGAACAGGTAGCAGGTGGACCTATGCTTTACCATTCTAGGTTTCAGGCATCCAAAGGACATCCAACACTGTCATCTAAAGCCACAAAGGAGCAAGGCCAGCAGCCTGTCTCCACTTCAACTGCATGTGCTGGATAGCACAAAATAGAACCACTCACAAGTGTTCATGTAAATCCATTTGATTACTCCTCGATTCAAACACTAAATAATACTTTAATGTATAACATGTATAACATGAAGGGTGTGGAATAATATATCAACAAAAAGTCTGGTTTTGTGTTAGATGCTACCTTGATTGCTCATTCAACATTTGTGGACTGTTCAGAGCTGTCTTGGGAAAGAGGTCATGAACAGGTCTGAATTGTATATGAGTAATGGTGCACAAATGCCCGGGCTTAAGTCATGATGGCCTGATTAGCAGGGGTGAGAGAGGCCAAAACAAACATAATTTAAAAATCTCTTATAACAAAGGATCATGAATGCATTATTGTGCAAAGCAGCCAATTCACTGCTGTCTGAGGGACTGAAAAATTATAGCAGGTTTTAAGGACTATTGGTGACATTCAAATGTTTCTAGGTCAGTTTGAGTTAAAAGAATGAGGCCAAACCGTTGCGGATGTGTTCAGCAAAATGTACATTACCTCTACCTGAGCACGCCATTACTGTTCCAGATTTATTTACAAACAAAATGATCAGTGAAAGCATGGTAGCATTTTAAATAGTATTATAATTGTAAAAGAGGGCCAGATAGCGAGAAAGAATTTTGAAGCAAAACCATTTCCTCGATAAATTTCTTGAACATTTTTTTTGTTCTGACACACAGTCCATTATCTCAAAGTACACATCGAATATGCAAGCCTTCAGTGTCATGCACTCTAACATGTCCTGACAGAATGTGAACTAGCACAGATTAGATTAGGTTACTTACAGTGTGGAAGCAGGCCCTTCGGCCCAACAAGTCCACACCCACCCGTCGAAGCCCACCCACCCAGACCCATTCCCCTACATTCACCCCTGCACCTAAGAGTACGGGCAATTTAGCATGGCCAATTCACCTAACCTGCACGTTTTTGGAATGTGGGAGGAAACCGGAGCACTCGGAGGAAACCTACGCAGACACGGGGAGAATGTGCAAACTCCACACAGTCAGTCACTCGGGTCTCTGGCGCTGTGAGGCAGCAGTGCTAACCACTGTGCCACTGTGCCGCCCACATAGGAGAGATTGTTGTCCTATATAATTGTAGGATAATTGGTAAGTGATCACATGATATAACCAGAACTTTTTGTAAGAAGTTTGAACTGCAACTGACATGAGAAGAACTCAGAAATCTTAATCATACAGCTCAGTATAACATGACTAACTATACCTGGAAGATTCATGGAAATGAGTTTTGAAGGTAATACATTTGCAAGAAAACGCTCTGTTCCATAAAAGACAAACGCACTGCAACTTTTTAGCATCTCTTCCCAATTTGCATGACTATGAAAGAAAGAAAATACCATTGATTACTCAATTGGAAAATTAAAATGCAAAAACTTGGGACGTCAGGGTGAACAGGAATTCAGAAAATAGTTATAATGCAGCTTCCTAAAGCAAATATTTACTGTACCTCAGTCATGAAGCACGTATCCAATTTTGGAGGATCATTTATTGCACTCAATGCTCACATTTTATCAAATATTCCCACTGCAAAAGCCATAGATTGCAATCAACGTTTCTTTAGGAATTCAGAAAATTCATCTCATTGCCAGACCATGCACAAGTGAAGAAGAGTTGTAATCAATAGAGTCTTTTGATTATTAGAAAAGTGATGGAAGGGATTGTTCAAAGTACTATCAAGTAGCATTTACTTTGCAATAACTGGCTCATTGATGCTTAGTTTGGGTTTTGCAAGGACCACTCAGTGTCAGATTTCATGACAACCTTGATCTAATCATGGACAAACAGTTAAATTCAGGAGGTAAGGTGAGAATGACATCAAGGTTGCATTTGACTGAATGTGGCACCAAGGAGCCCTGGCAAAACAGAACAATGTAAACTCACCAACTTCTAACTCTAAATGTTCTACCTGGTAATTAGATTTTTTTAAAAAAGTTCCTGAAAATGTGGCCTGAATCTTCCAAGCAGTGACAATACTGAGTGCAGTGCCTTGGTACACAAACATTCTCTCCAACTGACCCAGACATTTCTTCCGAGATCTTTTCAGGGGGCAACTTCTCCATTCATTGGAATCACATCCAGCACAAAGGAAGATGGCTGTGGTTTTTGAAGGCCAATCCCAGAGCATCCCTCCAAGAGTTCCTTAGCAGAGGGGCCTTCGACCAACAATCTTCAATTGCTGCATTAATGATGGAATACAATCCTTCACCATAAGGTGAGCAGTGGAAATGTTTGTAGATCACTGCACTATATTCAGAACGTTTGAGATTCCTCAGGTACTGGAGCATATGCAGCAAAACTGGAGCAACATTCAGGCTTGACCTAATAAGTGGCAAGTAACACAAGTACTGGACAATTAACATCTCAGAGAATCTAATCTTCATCACTTAACATTCAATGTGATGGCCATTGTTAAATCAGCATACAGGGCATTACCATTGACTAGAAACTGAACTGGGCTGATTACATAAACACTGACTACAAGAACAGATCAGAGGCTGGGAATTCTGTGGAGAGTAACTCATCTCCTGACTCCCAAAAGCTTGGTCGCTATCCTCAATGCACAAGTCAGGGGTGTGATGAAATATTCTCCACTTGCCTCAATGAATGCTAATTCAAAACACTCTTTAGAAGCTAACAGCATCCAAGACAAAACCACCAACTTAATTAGCATATTCAGAATAACCTCGGTTATCTGAACATCAATTATTCGAATTTCGGATTATCAGAACAAGATCTCAAGGTGCTGTAAAAACATTATCTGTTATCTGAACAATCAGTTATTCGAACAAAATACTCCCTGCCCATCTCGTTTGGATAATCTTGCTCTGTATACCCAAGCATTTTAAACATTAATTCCTCCCAGTACTGAATCACAATAGCAGCAGTGCATATCATCTAGAAGATGCACCACTGCAGCTTACCAAAGTAGCTTCTAAACATACAACTCATACCATCTAAATGGAGATGAGTCAAAACTTCAAAAGAACATCACCAACCACAAATTCTCTGGCAAGCCATTCACCATCCTTGGTGTTGGAGGAAACCAGGACATGCCCACCTGTCGTCCACCTTTTGGCAACAAGAGTAAATGAGTGAGATGGGTAGTTGTGTGATAAATGGATTAGGTGGATAAGATGGACAGCTAGATTATTGGGTAGGTCCGTAAAAGGGGTGAGACGGTAGCTGGATGTCAATAATTCAAATTGTCTAACATCATCCAGATAACTATCAATGTAAGTCATGTATATCTGTTAAAAATATACCTATTGCGAGATTTAAGTTGCATCAAATGCAATAATAATTACAAAGGCAAATAACATGGAAAAGAACAAGCAACAGAGTAGAAATGAGGATGTAATTAAGCACTTTGTTGGGACACTCACCTTCATTATAGAACCTTTTGACAAAACTAAAAAAGAAACTGAACAATTCAACATACCTTGGAACATAGTCAATACCCATGATTCCATCCCAGTGTGCTGTGAACTGTAAAAAGTATTTTTCTATAATGTCTGTCATTACTTTCACAGGACTGAACACTCCTAAAAAACATAGCAAATTAGCTGAGTATAGTCCAATTCTAATTAGTGTTTTAATGTTGCATTTAATAATTTTCAGATCACGGTACTCAATTTGATTCATGCAGACATACAAGTAGTTCATTTTAAACATTAAGTTATTTTAGTAATTATAGAGATTGTAGGTAAGGTTTAGGGTACACAATTTCTTGTGACTAGATGTTTAGAATAAAAAAACTCAACAATCTTAAGCACAGCTACTCAATTAAATAATGCAAGAACATGCTTCAGCCTCAAGCTTAAAAGAACACTGTCAATTTGACAGACTTTTATTTCCTATTGCCTTTCAATGGCCCTTAATGGACTTTGGCTGCATAACTGAAAATAATCTTCCCAACTAAATGTTTGGCAACGCAGAACGTTTGCTCAAAATAATCCAGAATTCAGTGTTTTTACCATATTCTTTTTTATCAGATATTTCAGCATTTTTCAAGTATTTCATACTGACAACATAAATAAAGACATTTAAGCTGTTCTTTTAGCTTAAAACTAAAATAACTCAAACCCTGTGCTTTTAGATGTATACACATTTTCTGCTGTAATATGGCCTCTTGTGTATAGTAGGCTGGTCCAATTACCTGACTATCTCTTTTTTTTGCAGCCAAGATAAAATTCATAGCCATTTAACCTTTAACCTAATCAACTGACACTTTTCTTAGTATTAATTGTGTCGAGTACTGATCTGAGCACTTCAGGCATTATGGTCCAGACATCACACTTGGTTTAAAAACCAATCAAATCTCAATTAAGTACTCTTAGAAAATATTTGCAAATAATCTTGACGTAAGAACAACCTCAAAAAGTGACAACATTAACTGACAGTTAACTAATTCAAGTTCATAGTTATATAATTTCCAAGGAAATATCTAAAGTGGAATCTTAAAAACAAAGGCCAAGTTAGCAGCTAAACATTTTAACTGCACATTATTAGGAAGCCCATAAGAAAAACCAAGGAAAATCAACATTTGACTGCTTCGCTATATCTGCTGGGATATCCAATGATGATGAATGTGATCAGTTGTGAGGTTCCTCTGTTGCTTTGAAACCTAACATACAGACTCACTTGTGAATGCACATTTATATTCTCCTTACCTGAGTCATTAGTTTCATCATAAGGATCCACAATATCTGACAAATCCAATTAAGGTTAAATAGTGGAGGCCACTTCCACTTTCAACCAACAGCACATAATCAATCTGCTAGCAGGATTATTGATATTGTCTTCCTCGATGTCTAAAAAGCTCACCCTTCCCTCAGGTTCTATAGCAGTAGTGTGAACTTGTCAAATTGGTGTTATCAGTGTTTTAGTAATCATATCATTTCAAGTGTTAAACTTAATCATCTCAGTTGGGAAAAAAGCAAGACAAGATGATCTTTCATTCTGCTTTGGATGCTATTTTAGAAAACTTGGGGAAAATGGGGTCTCCTTTACCCCAAGTGTTAGAAGCAAATTTGACCATCAGCAACCCAAAACAATTGAAATAAAGGAAACAATTGCGTGTATAATTATTTTATTTAATCAAACCTTAGGAAACACATGAAAGGGAGGAAAGATAAACCACTTCTATTTGAAGTCTTTTAAGATGAAGAGGTCCAACGGCCTTAAAACAACGACAATCTGCTGGAATACTGTCCTGAACTAGAGTCATTCCTAGTTCAAAGAAAAAAGGCTATGCTTGTCAGAAGCTAATCAGCCCAGAACATCAATGCAGACATTGATCAGTGCAGTGTCCTTGTCCCAACCATTTTAGATGCTTTGTCAATTACTTCCTTTCCATCATAAGATCAGAAATGGAAACCTTTGTTGATCATTACACAATTGTGTTCACATGTAAGACTTAGTTGGTAATTCCATCTCGCATTTGTGCCACACAAGTTCTAGGCAAGGACTAGGTCCAATGAGACAGAGTACAGAATGTCACCTTGACATTCAACTGCATTACACTATCAAATCTCCCACTAAGTATATAGTGTACTAAAGTATAGTATCAAATATACTAAAAGTCACCATTCACCAAAACATTAATTGGATCAGTTATGTAAATAACACAACAGAAGGTAAGAAGCTGAGCTCCACAAGAAATCACTAACTGTTTGACCCACAAAGCAACTCATTAGGCATGAGTCAGGAATAGGATTGATAATCTCCATTTGGCTGGTGAATGCAATAGCAACAATATTCAGGAAACTCAAACTTAACTGGAAAAACCACACACACTATGTTTGCACTACCTATACTATTTACTGCCTCCATCACTAAAACACTATCACTGCTTTCATGCCAGGGTAATTCACCAATATTTATTTCATCGCCAACACTTTGCAAGGAGAGGGTAGCAGGCACGTGGGGACTCCATTATGATCACTGATACAGTTCTTCTGAAGTCTGGGTCACAGTATGAATCCTATAAGATATGTGGATTTTATTACCCACCCCAGACTCACTAGTTTTGTGTGCTGGTGTGGGTTTTCTTCAAAGCCCTAAAAGCTTCCCTCAATGACAAGTTTGTGACCACTGGGGAAGGTGTACTGAGGAATCAAGAACATTCTGACTGGCAAGTGTTAAAGGCTTTGTAAATTTAAATGTCACTATTACATGCCGTATTGTTATAAACATTATTGTAACAGCTGTTATTGCTGATTTATCATATCGTGCTGTCCTGAAATTGAAGTCAAGCATGACATTGACCAGTATTGTCCAAATAATGTAAAGTTTTCCAGAGTAGACCTCCAAATTTGTTTCCAGTTCTGGGTAAGACACTCAAATTTTGTTATCATCTGGTTAAGTCTGACTTACATTTTTATTACAGTAGGTGAAATTTGAAGTTCCAGTTACTTATTGAGAGAATAAAACTACAAGATACTTTTAAAAAGATAAATATTTACAGTTTAAAAGTCAACAATACCAACAACTATATACTTTAATATTCCAAAATAACAAGAAGAAAGTATGAAAATATGAAAATAAGCATTTTATGACTACTTAATGTACAAATAAATGTTTTCTCATAACAACATTCAAATTAGATCATCTGGTCCTTTAAGCCTATTCCACCATTTAATAAGATCATGGGTGATTTGATTGCCGTTGAAAACAAGCTGAATGATGTTGACAATAAGGAACATCTTATGGGCAACCATGATTTTTATACTGCAATATCAAGCCCCCCAACAGCGCCACCTGAAACCCAGCCGTAGTCTGGTTGATTAACTGAAGGAGAAATTGTTGAGATTTTCAGCCATGTAATTGGAATTGCAACCTTCCCGTTTATGTCTTTGAAATAATACCCCTAAGCAATGACAACACAATGCTTCTCAACTGCATTCTCATGCCTTCTCCTTGTAACACTCAATCCTATTACATATCTATCTGTCTTAAATTCACTCATTGACTTGGCCTCCACAGCCTTCTGTGAAAAAGAGCTACATTGAATAACCACCCTCTGGTTGAAGAAACTCTTCCTCATCTCAATTATAAAGTGTCCCTTCACTCTGAGGCTATACCCTCAGTCCTAGTCTCTCCAATTATTGGAAACATCTTCTCTATATCCATTCTGTCCAGGCCTCTCAGTCGAATTAGAATTAGATTTATTGTCACATATATTCAAGTACAAAGTACAGGAGAATAGTGAAATGTGTTGCCACACACGGCATCGTCTTAGCACCTGCATATTGAAGCGCCCCATAATTATTAACATAGTGCCCATTGTAAATGCCTTTCCTTTCTCTTGATTTATTTTCTTCCCCATATCCTGATGACTTCTAGGAAACTTGGATACAACTCCCATCAGGGACTTTTTGCCATTGTAGTTCCTCAACTCTACCCACACAGTTTCCATGCTTACTGGCTCTAAATCACTTCTTGCTAACAATGCAATTTAATTTCTTGACAAAGAAATTCCATCCCTTCTACCCATCTGCCTGTCCTTTTGATAGGATTTGTATCCTTGGATATTTAGTTCCCAGTCTTGATCACCTTACAGCCATGTCTCTGTGATACCCATGTTGTACCTGCCAACTTCAATCTGCACTCCTAGCTCATTTATCATGTGCATTTAACTACACCAGCTTCAGTCCTGTATTGATTGTCTTCCTTTTCATAGTTGTCCCCTTATCGGCTATACCTGAGTTAGATTCATGACCACTTTCATACACTCTGTCCTATTACTTGTTTTGAAACTTTAACAATTTTTGCTTAAACTCTCCTCCACCTTTAACATTTTCTATGCATCTGAGTCCACCTCCCCTAATTTTGTTTAGAGCTCTATCCACAGCCTTAGTTAGGCAGTTCATAGGACTCTAGACCCAGCACGATTCAGGTAAAGCACATCCCATCGGAACAGCTCCCTCCTTCCCTAATATCCCATGAATTTGAACACGTTTCTTTCACACCAATCTTTCAGCCTTGCATTTACCTCTTTAATCGCATTGACTCGGTATCAATTTGCTTGTGGCTGAGGCAGTAATCCAGATTTTATTATCTTTTTGATTCTGTTTTCTGATTTAGCTCTAAGCTGCTCATAGTGCCTCAGCAGAACCTCTTTTCTCTGTCTATCTATATTGTGGTAGCTTTGTGGACCACAACAATTGGATCGTTCCCCTCCCACTCCAAGTTCCTCTGCAGCCCAGATGAGATATCCTGAACCTGGGCACCAGGCTGGCAACACAGCCTTTGGGACTCTCGATCCTGGCTACAGCCAGTAGTGTCTATTCCGGTGACCTATCTTATCCCCGTGCTGGTAATCACACCCTCCTGTCTTTAATTACTGACCTTATTGGAGGTCAGTGGTTAGAGGGATATAAACATCTTCTGAAACATAGATCCAGGTAACTCTCCCCCTCCCTAATGTGTTGCAGACTGAGAAGCTCAGATTCAAGCTCATCAACTCTGAGCCAGAGTTCCTCAAGCAACCAATACTTACTATAGATGTGGTCACTGTGAACCACAATGGGGCCTACCAGCTACCATATTGTGCAGTTACATGGCATGCCAGACCCAGCATCTCTAGGTTAATTACTAACTCAATTTGATTTTTAAAAAATTCATACTGGTCTTTTAGTTTGTAGCCTGTAACTATTCTTCCTATTTATCTTCAATCCAAATGTAACCTACAATAGATAGTCAAATTGATTTACAGTTTTTCTGCTCAGCGACTGATCTTAGGCTTCAATTTATTCTGTTTAAAAAAATCCTTACAAACTAGGAGATAAACAAAAGAGAAATAAAAAAGCTAAATGCACTTCGTCTCCTCTGCACTGAATTCCCAAGCTGCCTCAGAATTCTCCAAACTACTTACTCATTTAGGCAGTGTCTCACTCTGAATGTGATCTCTCCTTCCTGATTGTGTAAAGCTTACTTATAATACCAGTCAATTTCTCACAATATATTTTACCAATCTCTTTAATCATATAAATGACGTAACAGGTTAGAATGAACATTTTCAAAGAAATCTTAATAATGGAAAGGATACATTTGAAATTGTGAGTGTCCACTGGAAAACAGCTCGATGGCACAACACGGTTAATTGGTACCTGTAATTTAATGGAAGACAAGTGGCACACTGAAACTATCACAAAAATCAGTCAGGATATTGCATTTGGCAATAATCAACAATTACAAAAATCCTTCAAGTTTTCCTGACTACATGAGAGTTTTATATCCCTGATTTAAAATAAACAACAAGGGCTAAGTCTGCTACTACTTTGGTGGGAGTCTATTATAACACTCATAAACCTGGAAAATAGATTTTGCAGGTCTCAGCCATCAGACACTATTTTCAAGTGACAATAGGAAGCCTCCTAAACCTTCTAAATGGAGAGAAAGTCTCTAATTTGAGAGTTAGATCTTCAATTGGGTTGTAGACTATTATTGGCTAGTACGCCTGGTCACTAAAGAGTAAAAATGGCAGTGATGAATCTCACAGAGTCTTGATGGATTAGATGTGTCATTGAAGAGTTCTCTGCATCAACTTTTAGGAGGCCTCCAATACAAGACCCAGATCCCCACTTTCAGATGTCTATCCAAATTCTTCCCGAGTTTCCTAGATCTTTTTGCAGGGTAGCTGGGAGAAACACATACTGTAGCTGTAGCACTCCCACAGCGCAAATGTCTCATGTGCCTGTGTTGCTCAGCCTCACTCTTATTCACAAACATGCTCTCAGCCTCTGTTTTTTCCCCAAAGCCCTCACTATAATTTTTAGCTGAAAGTTTTTGATTTTTATTCTCTTTTTATAAAATTATTTGAACAAATGCTGCGATATGTAAAATACCAAAAATTCAATAAAAATATTCTGATAATACAGATAACTGAGCAGTACTGATGCATTCTAAAAATGTTGGACACTCAATCTTGACCTGCATAATCCAGATTCAAATCAATGTCTTAAATCTATGTAAAAATATCGAATTAAAGTTTATATTTTTGGGAAAGGCTAAGGCCAACAAGTAAAAAAAAGCATGAAGATTTCGAAAAAGAGTATGTAATTAAGTATAGGTATTTAATCGTTATTAATTGAACATTTTTATTTTGTTTAAAACAGTGGTTAATATGTTTCTTTTCTGGGTTCAAGTGTTTTGTCAAGTGCAAATCATGACACTCTTTCCACCATAATTTGAATCAAATTCTCTCTCACCATTTTCCACTCCTCACTTCATTCACTGTATAACAGGCTCTTGGATGTATTTCTTGAGGAACCTCACACACCTGGCACATAGGAAGATGGTTGTGGTTGATGGAGGTCAGTCATCCCAGTTCCCAGATGGCTCTGCAGCAGTGTACTGTCCTAGGCCCAACCATCTACAGTTGCTTCATCAATGCCCTTCCCTCCATCATAAGATCAGAACTGAGGATGTTTGCCAATGATTGCACAATGTTCAGCACCATTCGCAACTCCTCAGATACTGAAGCAGTCCATGTACAAATGCAACAAGATGTGGACAACATCCAAGCTGGGGCTGACATGTGGCAAGTAGCATTCGTGCCACACAAATGCCAGCCTAAGATCATTACCAATAAGAGACAAACTAACCACAGCCACTTGCCATTCAATGGTATTAGCATCACTGAAATACCCAATATCAACATCTTGGGTGCTATCATTGACCAGAAACTTAACTGGATTCACTACATACACATAGTTGCTACAAGAGCAGGTCAAAGGCTAGGAATACTGTGGCGCGTAACTCACCTCCAGACTCCTCAAAGCATGTCTATTATCTACAAGACACAAGTCAGGAGTGTGATGGAATACTCAACACTTGCCTGGATGAATGCAGTTCCAACAACACTCAAGAAGCTTGATACCATCCAGGACAAAGCAGCCCGCTGGATTAGTATTACATCCACAAACATCCACTCCCTCCATCACCTACAGTCAGTAGCAGCAGTGTATACTATGAACAAGATGCACTGAAGAAATTCACTAAAGATCCTCAGACAGCACCTTCCAAACCCACGATCACTTCCATCTAGAAGGACAAGGACAGCGGGTACATGTGAACCCCATCACCTTCAAGTATCTGTCCAAGCCACTCACCTTCCTGATTTGGAAATATATTGCAGTTCCTTTAATGTCACTGGGTCAAAATCCTGGAATCCCCTCCCTAATGGCAGTGTTGACCAACCTACAGCAGGAGGACTGCAACAGTAAAAAAGGCAGCTCACTACCACCTTCTCAAGGCCAATTAGGAATGGGCAATAAATGCTGGCCAGCCAGCGATGCCAACATCCCACAAATGAGTTTTTTAAAAATTGCACACTTGTAAATGTACAAGTGCTCACTACTGTTAGGAGCTTTTGGCATTCACACCACTGGGATCAAAGTTAAAGCCCAAATGCAGACACTTCAAATGCTACAAGCCAGAAACAGCCCCCCACACTGTGTCCAAGGGCAGTATGGTGGCTCAGTGGTTAGCATTTCTGCCTCACAGCATCAGATACCCATGTTTGATTCCACCCTCGGGTGACTGTCTGTGTGGAGTTTACATATTCACCCCATCTCTGTGTGGGTTTCCTCTGGGTGGCTCTGGTTTCCTCCCACAGTCTAAAGATGTGCAGGTTAGGTGGGAAATGCAAGGTTACAGGGATGGGGAGTGTGGGGGGGGGCGGGGGGGGAGGTGGTCTGGGACAGATGCTCTTTGATGTGGACTTGATGGGCTGAATGGCTGCTTCCACATTGCAGGGATTCTATGACATGGCCCAGAGGAAAGGAAAGTTCATGCCCAGCTTTGCAGGGGTCATGGAACTGGGTGGGACAGGAGATGATGTTTGTGTTTTAAATTCTGCTTTCCTACTTTGCTGTTAGAGAAACAAATCAAAATGTATCTACCTTCATCTTTAAAATATTCAATGACCGCATCTCCCCTGCCTTTTGAAGCTAAGCAGTCCAAAGTCACAGGACCTTCAGAGAAAATATCCCCTCAACTTTATTCTAAAGGGTGATCCCAATTTTAAAACATTTCGGGAGCCACTCTTTAGAGTAAATATCCTTTCCGCACTCACGTTATTAAGACATTCAGGATCTTAGAAATTTCTTTCAAATTACCCCTTAGTCTTCTGAACTCCAATGAAAACAAGTCTAGCCTATCCAATCCTTCCCCATATGACAACCTGTTCAGTCCAGGTGTCAACCTGGTAAATACAGTGTGACTGCTGTGAAGCATGGTCTTCCAGTGCTAGCTATGGAACATGTTTGTGAAATGGAGACTTCAGACGTTGCTTAGCTGACATGACAAGGAGACAATTAGTGAGCACAATATCATGGTTGAGATTGCTTGTGGCAATAATTCTTCATGTATGTTCTTTGACAATGAATGACCTGCTGATGAAGAGCAAATTGAAGCCAGCTGTGTGGTTTTACTGATTCAGTGGAAGCATAATTCCTACAGTTGCCCTTGGCAGAGCTACAAATTCCAAACGTCTTATGCTGCCTTCAAAGAGAGGAAGACTAAGGTTACTCTGTCCTGTTTGCATGCAGTCACATTCATGTTACAAAGTTATTCTGCAGATGAATTTCAATTGGACATGGCCAGGGTATAATTTTGTTTCATTGCCAGTGCAGGCTCTACCTGGGAGGCATGAATTTCCCTTATCCTTCTTGTTCTGATTTGTTTTGCTATCCCTGTAGTTCTATGACATTTCAGTGCCTCTCAATTTCCATTCAGTGTCTTTATATCACTATTAAAGTAATCATTTTATCCCTAATGCCCATGACTTAGGATATTCATGTGCCATTATGGGCCCTATTCCCGCTGCATGGAGTTACCATGACCTGTTTGAATTTCTATTCCAGGGCTCCTAGTCTCTACTGATTCACTATAAGATACTGTCTTACTACTACCAATTGCCACATCTTTCCTCAGTGAGACACGACAACAGAGTCCATCCACCTTCCCAGAACTCCAAGGAGTTCGTGGTAAGCCCCTGAATAGTATTGCTGACACTCCTGGCAGTGACCATATCCCAGCCCCTGGACTGATTTAACAGGACAGCACCAACTGACCGCAGCCCAGCTGCAATATAATTTTGTCACAGCACCACGACAGACCCATCTGTGATCCCCAGTTTGCTTACACTTGACCTGCAAGACTAACTGTGGTCCAATCCTTGGAGAGATCCTCTGACTAAGAAGACTAAATAACTGGCCTCCAGACAAGCCCTAGATTGATTGTGGCACTGTTACTCTTCACCCCTTTAATGGTTGCTCCCCTTTGATTTACATACATGGTCATTTGATGCATATGCAATATGTTTGCTGCTATATGTCTGATGTTGATGTAACAGAAACTCGTCACAACAGGTTGTGCTACATAGAAACAACATGAGCCTCACAGAGGCTGCTGACCATAAGTCAGTGCCGAAGTCAGCAAGTGTGCGTTTGGAAAGTCATAAGCTGTATACAGAGGTTGACACCCTTCAAATCAGTGAATGGGAAAAAGCAAGCTAAGAGCCAGAGATATATCCTGTGCAGATGCATGGGATGCTTGTATGCTCTTGCTCACAAATCATCTGACAAAAGCATGTAAGTCATGGATGTCTCTGAGCTCCAAATCAACGTCCCGAAGGGCTGACTGGTGGATGAATTGGTTTGACAGCAGACACGGCAAAGTAGTGAGGCTGATGCTGACCTGCGCGCGTGAAGAATTGATGAGGATGCTGAGCATGAAAGGACATGGGTGAAGAAATCGTTGGATGATAGTTGGGACAAGCATTTGGCAAGCTGCAGCTACAGCTCACAGCTCTGATTAAAATGTCAGGAATTTCCACAGCTGGATTTCTTGGGGAAGGAGAGAAGGACTGGGAGCTACTTGGAAGTAAGGCAGATTGGGTATCGAAAGAGATGCAGATTCATGGAAATAAGGTAGTTGCTTTTCAATGGTGAGGTTCTGAACTTGTCATTTAAGGCTTGAGGGGATTATTGCAACAATCTTTTTTGATGTCAAGATTCTGATATTTTCATTTTCTCCATATTTCGCTGTTATTCTCATCATTGCTCATGCTACCTCACAGAGGGGGATAGTCCACCCATTCTGACAGATATTAGATGATTCAGTTATTTAAGAAAACAAAAGGCTGAAGACATAGGCTGAGTTTTCAATGAATTGTGCATCTTAGAACAGAATTTAACACTTTCATAGGTGCATTTAAAAAAAGTTATGCAGGCACTGATTAAATTTGATTGTCAAATCTGAAGTCATTTTGAAGTGATCTTTGATCACCATAAATGAGTTATAAATAGCATTTGTGTTAAATGCATTTCAGTGATGAGGTTCTACCTTTAACAATTTCAGTTATGTCTGTCACATGGCACCATAACAATAAAAAAGATGTTTCCTTCTGAAACAATTGAGCAAATTATGAGTTACATAATATTCACAGAAAAAAAGTGACATGTTTGTAATTGTCAACGATTAAGATATTTGTAGAGGTTACCATTTTAATGGCTTTCTTGTGATCTCCTTTTGCTTTCGGACTTCTTGTGTCCTTGCGTACAGTGTCTGTTCAGAAAGGGAAGGCATCAACGTTTAAAAATTAGGAAGTCTCTCAGAGATTCAGACACATATAAAACAGTGCTCCCCCTATCTAATGGTTTAAGCTAATAAATATTTGTGAGCAGAATCAATACCTGCACTTTCTTAGTCTTTAAAAACTTTCACTCTCATGAACAGCCCATGTAAATCTATGAAGCTGCCCTTTTAAGAAAACCAGTGCCAATAGAAATGGCACAAGATTTCTACTTCCTTCACATTCTTTCGCTATGTTGATGGGTTAAATTGAACAATTCCAAAAGCTGGTGCAAGGAGTACTAAGTCTGAGTAAATCGTGCATTGTTGACTGAAATGCAAGCAGCATGCCATCTTTGTGTTGCCTGCTAACTGGAATGACTACTGTGTGCAGCTGTTGCTATCTACCTTCTACATCAGCAGAAATAATCCAAAACTGCAACATCAGAGTAATTCTTAGACTTTGTGCTGATTAAAGCTAACCTGCACCTCTTGGAGGGAAGTGTACTGCAGCTGGAGCAGGTGCTAGCTGTCATGCAAAAACTAATTCCAGTTTGGTTTGGGGGAAATGGTGGGAAATGCACAATGTGGGGAAGAAAGCAGGTTCTAAGATTTTTGGAAGCTTTGATAGAATGAGACAAGGAAGGATGTCCTCTAGACTTGACATCAACAGGCAGTGGGAGTAAGGAGTAGAGAATGACTCCTCATTTCAATCTCTATTTCAATTTATCATGCTGTCTCTCTTTTCAGTTCATTGTCTTCAGCTCCTCTATTAACTAGCTTCCCAATCCACCTCTCAGCAACTCCCTTTTAGATAGAAATGGGCTGTGAAAGAAAAATCAAAAGGGGCCAGGCTCATTGCCAATTTTTAAAATCTGGGCTTTTATTGCAACAAACTCATAGAACATAAAACATAGAACAGTAAAGCACAATACAGGCCCTTCAGCCCTTGATGTGTGCTTGGGTTCAAATTTCACACCAACTGATACTACCATGAAGGGCTCGCCTTCTTAACCTCTCCACTCACCTGCAGTATGGTGGCCCTCAGAGTAAACCACCACCAGCCACCTCTCTCAAATATGAGAACAGCCCTATGGTCTGTTAAGACTATAGCAACTTTACCTTTATTCCCTTCACACACCTTATGCTTTTTGGAAGATTTTTCTATCTTATAAATGTTAGGTGATTTTTCTGTGAACTGAACAACTTCAATTGATAAACCTATTATTTCATATTTTACCTGATGCATCTTTGTGTAGGCGATTGTATAGCAACTGTAATGAAAAATCTCTTGATACTGAGGTGATTGCATCCTCCTGCAAAACACTCAAAACCTCCAAAGGCAGTTCCAACAATAGTTTGTCAGCCAAGATGATTATAAATTCCCCTAAATCTTGAGAATGGCCTGCAACAAAAATGATAAAGTAAAACTAAGTTAGCTGCATAATAATTGTTTTAAAAAATTCAATATTTGTAATGCTGAGACCATCACTGTTTCTATTTTTCTCACTTTTGGTTTGGAACTGAGAGTCGGTGTTGAGAATTTAACTTTGAACAGCAGCTTGTTTTAAGAAAAGAAAACAAAAGACTGATGCTTGGTCACAAAAACAAAAATTGGTGGAAAAACTCAGCAAGTCTGGCAGCATCTGTGGAGAGAAAGCAGAGTAAATGTTTCAGGTCTACTGACTCTTCTGAAGAACAATTCCCAAAATGTTAACTCTGCTTTCGCTCCACAGATGCTGCTAGACCTGTTGCGTTTCTCCAACAATTTCCATTTTTCTCTCTGATTTCCAGCATTCACAGCTCTTTGGTTTATTTGTTGATGTTGGGTACTGGCACGAGAAAATAATGCAGATTATTTACTGCTGTAAGAACACTGGTGTTGGAGATAGACCACCGGATACTGTTACGCTCAGGAACTGGCAGCTGTTTCGGAGTTGAATTGGAGAATCAAGGGAGGACTGGTGCTGGCCAGCCAACGGGAGGAAGGAAAGGAAAGGAAGAAAGGAAGGAAGGAAAGGAAAGGAAGAAAGGAAGGAAGGAAGGAAAGGAAGAAAGGAAGGCAGGAAGGGAAAGGAAGAAAGGAAGGAAAGGGAAAGGGAAAGGAAGAAAGGAAGGAAGGAAAGGGAAGGAAGGAAGGAAGGAAGGAAGGAAGGAAAGGAAAAAAGAAAGGAAGGAAAGGAAAGAAGGAAGAAAGAAGGATGGAAGGAAAGAAGAAAAGAAGGAAAGACGTTAGTTAGTTAGTTAGTTAGTTAGTTAGTTCTCTGTTCAGGGAATTCCTAGAGGTTTGGCACTCATCCACAGATTCAATCAGTAAGCACATCGACCTGGACCCAATACACCGACCACTGCAACGGACAGCTGGAACTGACAACCGGAAGCGGCAGATTCAAACCACTACAAATGCCGGAGAAAAGATCACAGAAGCGCTTCACAGGAGGCTCCCAAGCACTGAGGATGTCACCTAGACAGGGGACGAAACGTCTGCAACACAAATTCCCAGCTTGGCGAACAGAACCACAACAACGAGCACCCGAGCTACAAATCTTCTCACAAACTTTGAGTAGTAGAAGTGTATTAAGAGGGATATCAGGAGGGCAAAAAGGGACTTGAGATAGCTTTGGCAAATAGAGTTAAGGAGAATCCAAAGAGATTCTAGAAATACATAAAGGACACACTGATGTTAGAAAAACCAAATAATGGTGGAGCTATAAATCAACATAATCCAAGATTAATCTCTTTAAAGCTTGTCCATGAAATCCTTTCCTAGATAACTGTCACATACCTGGAGTTGACTTTTCACCCACTGATTTTTCATCTTTCTTTTTGGATTTTGATTTCGCTGAATCCGCGGGTGCTACTGGGGAAGGCTGTTGACTAAAAAGATGCAAGATAAAAACATTCATTCAAAAAGGTATTCATCTCCCATACATCTTAGAAATATAGCCAATATTTATTGGTTTTAGAGCAGTTTTATTAAGCTATTTATTTGACCATTTGCTGCTCAGTCATCATTTTGCCCTGGATTTCACACAAACCATACTATAATTGTGGATGTCTTTGCAACACAGAGAATTTGAGATATTAAGAGTGCACTCGGATTATCCACATTGTGGTTTCATTGTTGTTATAGATTTTTAAAAAACTGGAACAATTTCTTCCCTGAATGAACTTTGAGTGACTACCTGTTTTCAGGTTTTCTGCTAGATATTGCTAGGTGGATGGAATTTAATGCTGACCCCCCACGTCGGGTATCGCGGTGGTAATGCGTTTAATCAAACCAGGGGATGGGGTTGGGGACCCAGCCTTTTGGTCAGCTATAAGCAAAACTCCTGTCTTATTTATAACAAAATGCAGATTGACAGGATCAGAGAAGAGAGAGAATGAAAGAAACAGATAGAGAAAGAAGAAGAGCTGCTTTGAGGCAGACCTGGGAACAAATATTAACATTTCATGTCAATTCTGCTACCTGTGGTGTTCTTGCTTCAGAACTGTTTTGCTAGAAGTGGGATAAACAAGTTAGTGGCTATCAGCCTGGCAATCAGGGTATCCAGTTAGAGTAATTAGATGCCTATTAAGCAACATACACTAACACTATGATTTCTTACCACAGCACTGGGCCTGGTGCAAGGCCTCATAGCCTTTCTACATGCTGCTTAATTGACCCCATTGAACTGTCTGAAGAAGTCATGCCAGACTCAAAATATTAACTCTGTTTTTCTCATTCGTAGATTCTGTGAGACTTGCTGAGTTTCTCCAGCATTTTCTGTGATGGTTTCAGATTTTCAGGATCCACAGTATTTTGCTTTTATCTAATTGACTTAACTGGATATCCCAAATGCCAGACTCGTAGCTATTAACATCTTTGTCCCCCCACTGGCAAGTTTTTGGAGGCAGGGACATCACAAGGAGCTGACCTGACATAAACCTTTCATATTTGTTCCTGGCTGTGCCTCCAAACAGCTGTCATGGAGCCGGGAAGATTTTGCTGTGAGTATCATGTGGCCACATTGAAGTTCATCAATTGAAAAACGGGTGAAACACTTTGGTTTAATATATAACAAAGTCGAGGCCTGTCATAGAAATCAATACTCCTTTCATCCCAATAAAATATTTTACACCTGAAATTCTGTAGCCTCGTAGTTTGTCAGACATGCTAGAAATTAAGCCATGGTCTGTGCTTGTTGTATCCTTTTCTGTCAATTTGTGAGGGGCTTCATTTTGGGTTAGACCCTCCACCAATGTCACAAGATCACATTACAGAGGTCACATGGCAGGAGGAAGAACCTCCCAACCCAGCTGAAAATATTCATTTTGCCACCCTGGGAAGAGTGACAGCAGCTGCATTGGCTTCCAGCTGGCATATATAAAATCCACCAGCAAATACAGTTGCATGATAGCTTAAGCTCCAGCAAATCTCGAGATGTTGCATGTCTTTATATTTAGAATCCATTGAGCCTTATGGGCATGTTTTTGGGTTGGAAAGATTTTTGTGGAGGGGAGACACAAAACAAAGCAGATAGCAATGATACATTTTGTTTCCTTCCTACACCAGGCTGCCTAAGACTAGCTGGTGGTGGCATGGATACCTATACAGATTAGGAAATTCAGAAAGCTACTCCTCAGTCAAAGTTTGCTAGAAGGCACACCCCAGCAGCTATACTTGCTAATCTTATAGACATTTAAGTTAGGGACTCTCAGGTGTTTTTGTTTCCCTCACCAAACAGAAATTCAAAGGCTCACCAAACCAAGTCAGATATTTTTTATGGCTGTTATGAGGAATGCATTGTGAGTACTTACGGAGAAAATGTAAGGTCAAACTGTGACAGAACGGGATTCAGGTAATCCTCCATAGTTTCAATAATACTGGAGAAATCTGCATCGAGGCTGAGTTCAAATCCTTGAATACTTTTTCCTTTCTTTTAATTTGAATATGAAAAAAATAAATTAAACTCCTAATCTTAATATCTTATACACATTTATTACTAATATGATAAACCACTTCGCAATAGACTTAAAGTGACTAATTCTGTTTTTATTGTCTGGTGTTCTAGAACTTACATAGCTTTCTGAGATTGAATTTCATGGCTCTTCATTTTCTGTGAAAACTGTAAACCAATAACTGTGTTGAATATGTAATGATGCTTATTTTCTTGAACGTTGTAAAAGAAGATTTGTTTTTTGACTCCACCTCAGTTGGGTGTAGTAAAAAAGGTTTATTTTAGAAACTACAGTCTAAAGAAGCTTTTAAGATGGATTAACTACTTCTTTTGTTTCTTTTCATTCATTGGATGCAAGTTTATTGCCAAGACAGGCATTCTTGCACAACCATCATGGAGTTGTGGACTTCGCTACCAAGGACAACATTTATTGCCTAATTCTAGTTACCCTTTAGAAGATGGTGGTGAGCTGCCTTCTTGAACAACGACAGTCCATTTGGTATAGGTAGACCCACAATATTGTAAGGGAGGGAGGGAGTTCCAGGATTTTGACCCAGCAACAGCAAAGGAACAGAAAAACATTTCCAAGTCAGGTTGGTGAGTGATTTAGAAGGGAGCTTGAAGGTGGTGATATAGCATGTATCTCTTTCATTTGTCTTACTTGATGGCAGTGGTCAAAGGTACTATCTCAGAAGTCTTGGTGAAGTTCTATAGTACATTTTGTAGATGGTACATACTGCTGCACTGTGTCTCATCAGAAGTAAATGTTTACAGATGTGGTTCCATTCAAGGAGGCTGCTTTGTCCTGGATGGTGTCAAGCTTCCTTGAGTTTGCTGGAACGACACTCATCCAGGCAAGTTAGGGAGTACACCATCGCACCTTATGATGGAAGCATTGTAAATGTGGGCAGACTTTAGGGAATCAGGAGATGAGTTGCTTACTGCACAATTCTTAGCTTCCGCACTGGTCTTGTAGCCACAATATCTATACAACTCTAGTTCTGTTTTTGATCTATAGTAATCCCAGGATGTTAATAGTGGGGTGTTCAGTGATAGTAATATCATTGAATGTCAAGGGGCGATTGTCAGAGGCACTTGGTACTTGTGTAATATGAAAGTTACTTGTTACTTGTCAGCAAAGCCTGAATATTGTCAAGGTCTTGCTGCATTTGGACAATGGACAGGTACAATAGAAAAATACAGCGCAGTACAGGCCCTTTGGCCCTCGATGTTGCACCGATCCAAGCCCACCTAACCTACACTAGCCCACTATCCTCCATATGCCTATCCAATGCCTGTTTAAATGCCCATAAAGAGGGAGAGTCCACCACTGCTACTGGCAGGGCATTCCATGAACTCACGACTCGCTGAGTAAAGAATCTACCTCAACATCTGTCCTATACCTACCACCCCTTAATTTAAAGCTGTGCCCCCTCGTAATAGCTGACTCCATACGTGGAAAAAGGTTCTCATGGTCAACCCTATCTAAACCCCTAATCATCTTGCACACCTCTATCAAGTCACCCCTAAACCTTCTTTTCTCCAATGAAAACAGCCCCAAGTGCCTCAGCCTTTCCTCATATGATCTTCCTACCATACCAGGCAACATCCTGGTAAACCTCCTCTGCACCCATTCCAGTGCCTCCACATCCTTCCTATAATATGGCGACCAAAACTGCACACAATACTCCAGATGCAGCCGCATCAGAGTCTTATACAACTACAACATGACCTCAGGACTCCGGCACTCAATTCCTCTACTAATAAAAGTCAGTACGCCATATGCCTTCTTCACCGCACTATTTACCTGGGTGGCAACTTTCAGAGATCTGTGTACATGGACACCAAGATCCCTCTGCTCATCCACACTACCAAGTATCCAACCATTAGCCCAGTACCCCATTTCTTGTTACTCTTACCAAAGTGAATCATCTCACACTTACCTACACTGAACTCCATTTGCCACCTTTCTGCCCAGTTCTGCAGCTTATCTATATCCTGCTGTAACTTGCCACATCCTTCCTCACTGTCAACAACTCCACCGACTTTCATATCATCCGCAAACTTGCTCACCCAACCTTCTAGCCCCTCCTCCAGGTCATTTATAAAAATGACAAACAGCAATGGTCCCAAAACAGATCCTTGCGGAACACCGCTAGTAACTGCACTCCAAGATGAACCTTTACCATCAATTACTACCCTCTGTCTTCTTCCAGCCAGCCAATTCCTAATCCAAACCTCCAACTCACCCTCAATGCCATACCTCCGTATTTTTTGCAGTAGCCTATCATGGGGAACCTTATCAAACGCCTTACTAAAATCCATATACACCACATCTACCGCTTTACCCTCGTCCACCTCCATAGTAACCTTCTCAAAGAATTCAATAAGGTTTGTGAGGCACGACCTGCCCTTCACAAAACCATGCTGACTATCCTTAATCACATTATTCCTATCCAGATGTTCATAAATCCTATCCCTTACAATTCTCTCTAAGACTTTGCCCACAACAGAAGTGAGACTCAACGGCCTATAGTTACTAGGATTATCCCTACTCCCCTTCTTGAACAAGGGAACCACATTTGCTATCCTCCAGTTTTCTGGCACTATTCCTGTAGACAACAAGGACATAAAAATCAAGGCCAATGGCTCTGCAATCTCCTCCCTTGCTTCCCAGAGAATCCTGGGATAAATGCCATCAGGTCCAGGCCCAGGGGACTTATCTATTTTCACCCTTTCCAGAATTCAGAATCCAGAATGTCTGAGGAGTCGCAAATTGTGCTGAACGTTGCGCAATCATCAGGGAACATTCCCCACTTCTGACCTTATGATGGAAGCAAGGTCATTGATGAGATAGTTGAAGGTGGTTGAACATTTCCCTGAGGAACCCCTACAGGGGTGTCCTGGAGTTGAGATGACTGACCTTTAGCAACCACTACTATCTTCCTTAGTGCTAGGTTTGATTGTGTGAACTGCGCCTATGGACAACTGCAGTTCACATCAAATAGGTGTGTTTATTGAAGGAATCACAATATAGTTCCAAGCCAGCATTATATGTACTTGAAGGGAAACCTATTGGTGATGATGTTCTCATGTACCTGTGGGCCTTATTCTTCAAAGTTATTGAGGTTGTCTGTTTGGAAAGTCATATTTAAGGCTAATCAATGCCTGATCGCAGGTGTGATGCTAATGTTACAGGTCCCTTAACAGTCAAAGGGTAATGGACCTGCTGAGGAACAGGTTACATCTCGCAGATGTACATTTTGCTATCACTGTGTGTTAGTGTGGTGAAACTGAATGTTTAAACTTCTGCATGGGTTCCATGACTCTGAATGGTGCTCGACTTTGACTAGTGATGGGAAACATTGTTGAGCATCAAGGAGAGAATGAGGCGAGAGTACATGCCTTTGATATCAAAGCAGCATTTGGCAAAATATAGCATCAAGGAGCTGTAGCAAAAGTGGGGTCAATGGGAATCAAGGGAAATCTGTCCCTTGGCTGGAGTTATCTCCAGTATACATGAAAGTGGTTGTGGTTCTTGGAGGCCAATTATCTCAATCCTGGGGCATCACAGCAGGATGTCCTTAGGGTAGTGTCCTATGACCAACTAGCTTCAATTGCTTTATCAATGACTATCCTTCCACCATGAGATCAAAATTGGGAATATTTGTTGATGTTTGAACAATGTTCAGTATCAGTTTTGACTCTGGAGAAATGTAGCAGACTATGCCCATATGCAGCAAAACCAAAACAACATCCAGACTTGTGCTGATAGGGGCAAGTAACATTTGTGCCACATACTTGTTCAGGCATTGACTGTCTCTAACAAGAAAATAAAACTATCTCCCCCTTCAACAGAATACCATCCCTCATTATCAATTTCCTGGGGTTGCCACTGACCAGGAACTGAACTAGACAAGTCACATAGATTAGACTACATTACAGTGTGAAAACAGGCCCTTCGGCCCAACAAGTTCACACCGACCCGCCGAAGCACAACCCACCCATACCCCTACCCCTACATTTACCCCTTACCTAACACTACGGGCAATTTAGCATGGCCAGTTCACCTTACCTGCACATCTTTGGACTGTGGGAGGAAACCGGAGCAACCGGAGGAAACCCACGCAGACACGGGGAGAACGTGCAAACTCCACACAGTCAGTCGCCTGAGGCGGGAATTGAACCCAGGTCTCTGGTGCTGTGAGGCAGCAGTGCTAACCACAGTGCCATCGTGCAGCCCGCACGATACATGAGTGTGTCAGAGATGAAGGAATTCTCAGGCAAGTAACTCACTCACTCTATCCATGTACACAGTATAAGTAAAAAATATGATGGAATATTCTTTATTTGCCTGGATGGATACAGACCTTAACACTCGGAATACTTAAGATGCTTGACACCTTTCAGGAAAAAGCCATCAACTTCAATAGCATCACATTCAACACCTTTGACTTTCACTGCCTTCACCATGTTACCACAGCATCTGCTCCTTAAACAGAACATCCAAACCCACAGCCTCTACCACGCAGAAGGGCAAGGGCAGTAGATGCAGGAGGACATTAACATTAAATAATATTCCCCTCCCAGCCACACACCATCCTGACCTGGGACCAAACTGTCATTCCTTCACCGTTCCTGGATCAATGTCCTCGAACTTCCTATCGGCATTCTGGTAGTATCTACAACGCATAAACTATCAGTTCAAGAAGGCAGATCATCAACATCTTCGTAAAGGCAATTTGGGATAGGAATTAAGTGCTGGTCTAGTCAGTGATGGCCATCACCTATACACAGATAAAAAGCTTGCTAGATTCCCTCTTATTGGAGATGTTTATTGTCTGATGGAGACATATTCAAGGACAAAACAAATTCTCGTTTGGAGAATTGTGAGTAAATAAGAAATAACCAACATGGATTTCGGACAGGCAAATCCATCTGATTAATGTGAATTAATTATTTCATGAAATTACTGTGGAAGTTGATGAAGACAGTGCAGTACATTTTTTGTATATGACATTTCAAAAGATGTTTGATAATGTATACAAAACAGACTTATTGGAGAAATAGAATGACTGATATGAAAGGGACAATGGTACCTTGGGTATGAAATTGGAGATACGATAGGGGGCAAAGAGTAGTTGTGAATGTAGTGATCACTAATTATGCTTTAGCTGCTGTATTGTGTAAAAATCAGGCCACCACATCTTAGGCATGACATTAAAGTTAGTAATTTTTGAGAAGATTTGTAGAAGGTGAGTGATGTCATTTCCGGTTTTTTTTCAAGGGTAGGTAGGTAGGATCTAAATTGATGTGTTTACTGATGGAGTTCTGGTTTGAATGCCATGCCTCTAAGAATTCTTGTGCATGTCTTTGTTTCACCTGTCCTAGGATGCGTGTGTTGTCAAAAGAACCAGAAATTACATCATCAACCTTAAGAAACCAAGACCTATAAGTAGAGAGATGGAACATACCATCAGCACTTCACCGGACACTCTTAGTGATGATGTTACCTAGTATGGTGATGAAATGTCAGAAAACAAACCTTCCAGCTCAGCGAGCTAACTTACATACTTATGATGTTAACGTCTTGATGAGCATGTGGAAAGGCTTACTGGGACAATATTAGGAAGATGGAATTTCTGTTATGTGGATAGATCGGAGATGCTGAGGTGGTTCTCCTTGTAGCTGAGGAAATCAAGAAGTGATCTAATTCAAAACTATGTGGAGTCATTTAATAGAGCAAGTTGGATCAAGCTATTTCCTCTAGCAACCAGAAATTATAGTTTTAAAATAATTAGCAAATAAATCAGAGTGAACTTGAGAAGCAATTGAAATTGCAGTAGAACCAGATTACACAGTAATTTTAAAAAGGGCAATGGACATGTACTTGAATAAGACTAATTTGAATGGTTCTAAGCAAAGCTGGGGAACAAGCAGAGATGATATAGCTGAATGGTCTCCTTTCAATTTTTGGACAGTTGTGCTAATTACTTCAAAATTCATTCAGTTTGCATGAAAACACAGTCAGCAGGCCATACGGATTCAAGTTCCTACAAGTGCAGGGTACAATAATTGCCTCCCTCAAATATCTTAACAGAAAGGGATACCACTTGGAACATGACCAGATTGTCTGTGACTACATGCAAAAGCTCCTCTTTACCATTGCCAAATGTATTAGAAGATAATTAACCCTGGAAATATGCTGTACTTGATCTGTACAAAAAAAGATGTTCAACTAAATTGTGAATGACAAAGAGTACCCCTTTCACCCATGAAAAATAATCTTCCGAAAATAGCAAAACATCAGTTGAGAAGGGCTATACTGAAATATATGTTTCTCTAAGAAATAGTAGAGAGAATAACCTGGTCTGAGGGGACAAAATAGTTGTCTTGTAACATTAAGGGTCACTATATTAGAAGTCCCAGAGCCAGCATGTATCCTATAATGGTTTGCTGAGGTCTGCAAACTATAGTCATCCAAAAGGACCTGAACATGGTTTCTGGTGAGACAGATATGTTTCTTTTGCCTAAAATGAAGATTTTTTTTCCAATTTGCAATAACATATTAGATCTGGGATATAAGTATAGGTTATTTATTGTTCCAAAATGACACTGCAAGTTGCTCGCAAAATGTCAAAGTGCAATGTTAGTGTTAAGAAAGATTTGCATACAAATATTTATTAAATAAAATCATGATATCTGTGTTATACAGTATCATAATGTAATTTGGTAGATTTGCAACAGAAAAAACATATACATAAAGCAAATAAACAGTTGTTTCTATAGAAATATTAACCTCTGTCTGAGTGACAAAGTGTATAAAAAATAATAATTGGCAAGCCAAATTAACTCACAACATCTAGATTCATGTTTTTTTCAAAATGTTGAAATTCGTCCTGCCTTTGCATCTTGTAATTACGCTGGTATTCGAGTTTTACAAAGTACTGTGCAAGCTTCTGCTTATAACTGGAGACTCTGGCCAATATGTTTGAAAATAATTCATGATTTACAAAACTACGAACAATTTTAGCTTGTGTTGGACTTGGATCTGAATCAATGAAATAAACATTAGTTCAGTTAAACTTGACAATAATCAAAGACAAGATAAACAAAGTTATGCTAAAATATTGGTGACAAAACAAAAACTCAATCAGCATTATACCAAGGTAATTATTTATCCAATAAATTAAAAAATAAATAAATATGATAATCTCGCTCTTTCATTTTATTTTAATTTCAAATCCTGTCTAGATTTATGTAATAAAACCTTGTAAAGAATCAAAAAAAATACAAACACATTAGGAGCAAGAATAGGCCACTTGGACCCTCGAACCTCCTCCCGCATTTGATGAGACTGTGACTGAACCTCAGCTCCACATTCCTGCCTTTCCCAAGAATCTTGCACCATTCACTAGCTTAACAAGAATCTAACTATCTTTGTTAATAATATTCAAACACTGCATCCACTACCTTTTGAGGAACATAGAACATAGAAAAATACAGCGCAGTACAGGCCCTTTGGCCCTCGATGTTGCGCCGATCCAAGCCCACCTAACCTACACTAGCCCACTATCCTCCATATGCCTATCCAATGCCCGTTTAAATGCCCATAAAGAGGGAGAGTCCACCACTGCTACTGGCAGGGCATTCCATGAACTCACGACTCGCTGAGTAAAGAATCTACCCCTAACATCTGTCCTATACCTACCACCCCTTAATTTAAAGCAATGCCCCCTCGTAATAGCTGACTTCATACGTGGAAAAAGGTTCTCATGGTCAGAGTTCCAAAGACTCACAACTCTCTGAGAGAAACATCTTCTCATTTTTGTTTTAAATGAACAATCTCCTTTTTTTAAAAATGGTGACACCCTAGTCTAGGTTGTTCCACAAGATGAAGCATCCTTTCGTATGCATCCTATCAAACCCCTTCAAGATTTTATATGTTTCAATCAAGTCACGTTTTACACTTACAAACTCAGTGGATACTAACCTATCCTATCCAATCTTTCCTCATTACGCAATCCACCATTCCATTAGTCTGTCAAATCTTCTCTGAACAGTTTGCAATACATTTATATCCTGCCTTAAATAAGGAGACCAATACTGTACACAGTACCCCAGAGGTGGTCTCATCAGTTCCTTGAATAACTGACACATATTTGCTCTCCCTTTGTATTCAATATCCCTCACAATAAATAATATTCTATTGGCTTTTTAAAAATTCTTACTGTACTTCTACACAAGCCTTTTGCTCTCAGCCTCTGCAATCTTTCGCTATTTAAAATAATATCCTTCTTTTTCATTTTTCTTGCCAAAATAGACAATTTCACATCTTTGTATACCATATTCCATTTGCCAGATCTTTGTCCACAATCCCTTTTCCGTCTCCTTGTGTTCTCTCAATAACTCAACTGCCAATTATCTGTGTTATAAACAAATTTACCGGCTGTACCTTCAATTCCTTCATCCAAATTATTTACATATTAGGTTAAATGCTGAGGCCCCAGCACCAATGCCTGTGGCATATCACTCATTACATCGTGCCAACCAAAAAAAAGGTACCTGTGCCCACTCCTATTAGGTAGCCAATGTCCTATCAATGCCACTGTGTTACCCTTTACATTATGGATTTTATTTTCTGCAATAATTTTTGATGCATCAATTTATTAATGTGCCAAATGTCTTCTGGAAACCCAAGTGCAGTCCATCCATTGGTTTCTATTTACAATAAGCTACTTCAAAGAACTCCAATAAATTGGTTAAATGTAAGTTCCCTTTAACAAAACCATGTGGTTCTGCCTAATCATCTCAATTTTTTCAAGGTGCCCTCCTTCTTTAACAACAGCTTCTAATTGTTTTTGTAAACCATACATTAAACTAACTGACCTATAATTTGCTGCATTATGTCTCTCTCAATTTTTGAATGAAAGAGTTACAGTCACTACCTTCGAATTAATGGATTACCTTCCCAAATTTAGGAAATGTTGCAAAAATTGAATCAATACATCAAATAGCCCATGAGCCAATTCTTTTAAGACCTTGAGATAAAGTCCATCAGGACCCCAGGATTGTCCGACTACAGCTCCAACAAATTTGCTCAGTCCCATTCCCTGGTGATTGTAATTTTCTCAAATTCCTCCTACCCTCTTATTTCCTGATTTATAGCCATTTCTGGGATGGGTTAACCAGCTTGCTCTCATACTTTTAATTTTTCCCTCCTTATTGTTCAGTCATCCTTTGCCTCTTTTTATATTCTGTCCAATGTTGTGACTTGCCACCCAATTGTGCAATTCAATGTTTTTTCTTAAAGTTTGCTACAATCTTTAAGTGTTCACATAACCATAGTTTTTTTTTAGGTCCTTCCTTGTAAGTTAAGGAAGAGGTAGACAGATTTTTAATTGGTAATGGACTGAAGGGTTATGGAGAGCAGGCAGGAAGCTGGAGGTAAGGCCGAGATGAGATCAGCCACGATTGCATCAAATGGTGCAGCAGGCTTGAGGAGCGGAATTGCCTAATCCTGCTTGCATGTATCCATGCTGTGTATTCTCAAATATTCCTATAGATGTTTGCAACTGCATTTCTATTGACCTATTCTTTAATCAACTGTGAAAGTTCATTTTAGCTATATCTATTTTTATGCCTAATTAATTAGAGTAAGTGGTTTAAAATGCTAGTCTTGGACACTTACTCCTCACCCTCAGCCTGAATGTAAACTTCAATCATATTATAATCGCAGCAATCTAGGGGCAGTGTCACTATCAGGTTATTAATTAATCCCATCTCATTGCACAATACCAGGTCTAGTAATAGCCTGCTCTTTGGTTAGCTCCAGAAGCACTGTTCTGAAAATCTATGAACCTTTCTTTAAGACTACTCTTGCCCATTTGATTTTTTCAGTCTGATTATATATTGAAATCCACACTATATCTTTCTGACAAGAAACATCATCCAAGCATTCAGTCTGTCTACCTTAGTCAAAATTTCACTCATTTCAATGAGATTTCCTCTCATTTCTCTCAATTCCAATGAATATAGGCCAGATTGATTTTTTTTTCTCTTCTCATACAGTACCTCTGCGGCAAACATATTCTTTCTTACATAAGGAGGCCAAAACTGCACAAAACATGCCACATGTGGGCTCACCAAGGCAACGCACAACTGCAGTAAATCATTCTTAGTCTTGTGCTCAATACCTTTTGCAACTAAGGCCAATATATAATTTGCCTCCCTAACGGCTTTCTGCATCTGCATGCTTGGTTTCAGTAAGTAGTGTACAGGGACATGTTTGTTTGTACATCAATTTTTCCCAATCTCAATTTAAATGATAAGGTTTGTGAGCAAATGAGGCTATTTGGTCCATCGGGTCTGGGTCCACCACTCAGAGTCATAGGGATGTAGAGCATGGAAACAGACCCTTTGGTACAACTCATCCATGTCGACCAGATATCCTAAATTAATCTAGTTCCATTTGCCAGCATTTGGCCTATATATCTCTAAATCCTTCCTAGTCACATAACCATCCTGATGCCTTATAAATGTTGTTAATGTACCAGCCTCCACCATTTCCTCTGGCAGCTCATTCCACGCATGAAAAAGTTACCCCTTTAGCTCCCTTACATAATCTTGCCCCTCTCACTCTAAACCAATGCCCTCTAGTTCTGGACTCCCCCACCACACGGAAAAAACCTTGCCTATTTATCCAATCCATGCCCCTCATGATTTTATAAACCTTTATAAGGTCACTCCTCAGCCTCTGACACGCCAGGGAAAACAGCCCCAGCCTATTCAGCCTCTCCCTACAGCTCAAACCCTCTAACCCTGGAAATAACCTCGTAAATAATTTCTGAACCCTTTCAAGCTCACACCATCTTTCCGATAGGAAGGAGACCAGAATTGTACACAATATTCCAACAATGGTCTAGTCAATGTTCTACACAGCCGCAACGTGACCTCCTAATTCCTATACTCAATTCTTTGACCAAACACCTTCTTCATTATACTATCTACTTGTGACTCCACTTTCAAGGAACTATGAACCTGAACCCCAAGGTCTCTTTGTTCAGCAACAGTCCCTAGGATGTTACCATTAAGTGTATAAGTCCTGCTCTGATTTGCTTTTCCAAAATGCAGCATCTCACATTTATCTAAATTGACCTCCATCTGCCACTCCTCAGCATATTGGCCCATCTGATCAAGATCCCATTGTACTCAGAGGTAACCCTCTTCGCTGTCCACTGCACCTCCAATTTTGGTGTCATCTGCAAACTTAGTATACCTCCAATGTTTAAAGCCAAATAGTTTATATTAATGACAAAAAGCAGTGGACCCAGCACTGATCCTTGTGGCACATCACTAGTCACAGGTCTCCAATCTGAAAAGCAATCATTCACCACCATCCTATGTCTTCTACCATTGAGCCATTTTTGTATCCAAATGGCTTGTTCTCCCTGTATTCCATGAGACCTAACTTTGCTAACCAGTCTACTATGAGGAACCTTGTTGAACGCCTTACTGAAGTCCATATGGATCATGTCCACCACGCTGCCCTCATCAATCCTCTTTGTTACTTCTTCAAAATACTTAATCAAGTTAGTGAGATATGATTTTCCATGCACAAAGCCATGCTGACTATCCCTAATCAATTCTTACCTTTCCAAATACATGTAAATACTGCCCCTCAGGATTCCCTCCAAAAACTTGCCCACTACTGATGTCAGGCTCACCAGTCCATAGTTCACTGGCTTTTCCTTAGCACCTTTCTTAAATAGTGGTACTACGTTAGACAACCTCCGTCTTCCGGCACCTCACCTGTGACTATCACTGATACAAATATCTCAGCAAGGGGCCCAGCAATCACTTCCCTAGCTTCCCACAAAGTTCTAGGGTATACTGATCAGGTCCTTGGGATTTATCCACCTTTGTGTGTTTTAAGACATCCAGCACCACTGTCTCTGTCAAATATGGACATTTTTCAAGATGTCACCATCTATTTCCCCACATTCTATATCTTCCATCTTCTTCTCCACAGTAAGCACTGATGCAAAATACTTGTTTAGTATCTCCCTAACACCTGCAGTTCTACAAATCGGGCCACCTTGCTGATCTTTGAGGAGCCCTATTGTCTCCCTAATTACCCTTTTGTCCTTAATGTATTTGTAGTGTCCCTTTGGATTCTCCTTAACCTTACTTGCCAAAGCTATCTCATGTCCCTTTTTGCCCTCCTGACTTCCCTCCTAAGTATACTCCTACTGCCTTTATACTCTTCCAGGGATTCACTCGATCTATCCTGTCTATACCTGGCATATACGTCTTTCTTCAATCATGGCTGATGTGTTTCTCACCCTATTCTCCTGCTTTCTCTCCATAATCCTTGATTCCCTTAATATTCAGGAACATATCTATCTTTGTCTTAAATACATTCTACAATTTGGCCTCGACAGCTTTCTATGGTAATAAATTCTACAGATTAATCACCCTCCAGCTGAAGAAATTCCTCCTCATCTCAGTTCTAATGGGTTATCTCTTCATTCTGAGGCTATGCCCTCAGGTCCTAGTCTCTGCTACTAATGGAAACCCCTTCTCCACCTCACTCAATCCAGGCCTCTCAGTCTTCTGTAAGTTTCGATGGGAATCCTCTCTCATCCTTCTAAACTCCAGAGTCCTCAACCACTTCTTGTATCACAAGCCCTTCATCCCTGGAATCATTCTTGTAATCCTCCTCTGGAATTCCTGCAATGCCAGTAAATCCTTCCTTCAATATGGGGCCCATAACTGCTCACAATATTCCAAATACAGTCTAACCAGACCCTTATACAGCCTCTGTAGTACTTCTGTATTCTAACCCTCTTGAAATTAATGCATTGCCCACTCTCCGAATCCGTCCAAGTCCTCTGCAACCTCCCCACTTCCTCAACACTACCATTTATCTTAAGTGTCATCTTCAATGTCGTCAGTTCCTTTGTCCATATTGTTAAGAGTCATAGAATCCCTGCAGTGTGGAAGTGGGCCATTTGGCCCATGGAAACTGCACTGACCCTCCAAACAGTATGGAAGTTATTCTGACAGTTATGTGGTTAACTTAGTGTTGCAATGCATGCCCAGGATCATGTTACAGGGCTCCAGGAACAGATAATGGTAGGGCATTGTGACAGGTTAGTTAAATGACTGGGAGATGAGCTAATGCTGAAGGTGATGGTGTTGTAATATGATAGGTCAAATGTGATGGAGGGAACTAGTTTGCCAGACGATGATCAGTTTAAAAAGGCAAAGCAAGCCAGTATGTTTGGGTATGCTAATGCAATCTGATAAGCACGGGAAGAATACCTGTATAAATTGCAGGAGAACAAAGAGATTGGGGAAGATATTTTGCGGGCTCCCACAGCTTTGATTTTTCAAGGATAAGGTTTAATTTCATGAAGGATTTACTGCGTCTCCTGGTAATTTTTTTATAGAGCATTGAGTGATTCTTCCACAACAAATTTGGCGACAAGGATGAGATCGGAAAGAGACCATTCCCTCTGAAAAGAAGATGCAGCTTCAAGGCACTTTTCAGCTGAACCAAGAACTTCCCTGAAGCAGAGAAGGGCTGGCCACCCACAACAACGATAAACATTTTGCTGTTAATTCGGACTATAACCTATCAAGTAAGGGAGGTCCTGGAAATGCAGAAGTGCAAAGAAAGCTGTTGGTGGATCTCTCCGATTCAAAGAACCAGAAGGTGGATGGTAGATGAAAGTTTGGGGAGACACAGAGGATTGTTCAGGAAAATTGCGCAGAGGGGTGAGTAGTATAGAATAAAGAGATTTGTAAAAATTCCACATGGTGGTTAGTAAAAATTCCACGTGATGGTTAGTAAAAATTCCACATGGTGATAATAAAATTCCATGTGGTGGTTAGTAAAAGTCCATGTGGTGGTAGTAAAAATTCCATGTGGTGAATATAAGACCCAATAGATACCACCTCGCGGGAAACAAGGGCCTGAACAGATAAGGCAGAATAAATAAGGGGAAATTGTTTTACTAAAAACACTAATAGACCTGTTTAGAAAGCCTGCAGATTGGTAGTGGATGGTTAAAAGCAAAATAGTAGAGAACAGTCATTGTGTTAAAGTGTTACTAGACTGTTGAATGTTTTAGAGGCCTGTATGATAATCAGACTGTACTTCTGGAAAACAACAAAGGATCTGTTTAGGCAAGGCTCTGAGAGAGAGAGAGACAGAAGCTCTGGTTTGTAGAAAGGCTTTGTCTGTGTGAGAGAAAGAGCAGCTCTAGCTTGCAGAACGATTCTGTGTGTGTGTGTGAGAGAGAGAGAGAGAGAGAGAGAGACTCTATAGTTTAATCATTGTGATCTGGTTTGTATGCATAATTGTTTGTTGGTGGTTGAATGTTTGTGTTTTGTTTCCCTGGAGCTCGAGATCTGGGGGTATTTCGATTTTATTTTGCACTGTCAGAATTTAAGAGTTTTTCAAGAAACTGTTAGTAATTTGCAGATGCACTCCTACATTGGTTTAAGCTGAATAAATGAGAATAGGTTGTTTGTATTAATTAGCTGCAATTGAAGACGTTTAGGAACTGATAGATTGATATGGGACTGAAATTGAGATACTGAGCAAGAAATTTCCAGTGTAAAAATTTCTGGAAAATATGAAAAAAGAACTAAGTATTTATTAATTAAATGGCCAAAAGAGGATACCTATGATAGAAATATGTGCACTGATATGAAAGGATTAATTAAGAATTACTGACCTAAGGGTAAATCAAACAAGAGGGAATAGGAGTAGGAAAGTTTTACGGCTGTATGGAATTTAGGGAAGGTTTGGGAATGACTTTCCAGGCACCAGTTGCGACCAGGGGGTGCCAGAGAGCAGGATGAGCAGTTTCTCTGCACAAAAGCTGGGATGAGAACATCTCCATGTTTAGTGCAGAATAAAGAAGCTTCCAGTATGGAGGCCCAGCAGGGGTCCACATCTGTATTTCCTGGGTTGGAAGGCTTGGGGCAACTCTCCCCCATTTGGGTGAGGAGAATGTAACACATTGTCTTGTGATAAGGGGACAATAGAGACAATGGGGGAATTAGATTTGGATGCAACTGATCCAGAACAGAATGTGTTTAAAAAAAGAAACAAGAGGGAGGACAGGTAACGAGGCAGTAACACAGGGGAGGATGCTGAAATACATGTTAGGTTAGAATTGAAATCTGGTGAGGAATCACAATGTAGCAATTTCAATAAGGGAAAGAAGCTCCCACTGGGGAAGGTGCTACGTTTGTTTATAAAAGAGGGGAGACAGCTGTTATACATTCCTTGGGGAACCCAGGATCTGGAAAGGCTGAGAAATGTGTTGCCCAGTTTACATGATGGAGTAGGAAAGTGGATTAGAGCCTTTGAAAATGAAACCACAGGACAGTTGTTGGCTGTGAAGGCACCGCTAATACAGTGGTGGGACTCTCAACATTAAGAGCGGTAATGGACTGAGCCCACCTGAAGAATGTGGTGGATAATCCGATGATTGATGGTGCTGGGTTTGATTGAATAAAACAAAGGCTATGGCAGGTCCTTAGACTGTTGCCCACGTAAGACTGATCCCATAGCTTTGAGAGGGGATCCATTTGGAGACACTGAAAACCAAGCAGCCTATTTGGACAATCAGTTGAAAAGATGGAGGCTTGAAACAGAACAGGCTGCGGAAGGTAGTCAGCTGCTGACCACGATGTTTCGGACTGCTATTGCTGAGGCAAAACCTTCTCAAGTCAAAGCTAAGTTGGAGGAGGTAGTGGGTCTGATATCCATGGCCCACCAGGAGTTCAGAGAACACATAGTCCATGCGGTTGAAAGATACTGGAAAGACATAAAGGAGCTGGCTGACCAGTAGGAGGAGGTGCAATGAAAGTTGACACTGCTGCAGCTCAGGAACTTAAAAAGAAAGAACAAGGGAAAAGCAAGACAATGTTGCCAGTGACAACTGGGCTGATCGGCGCTACTGTGATGAATAATATGCCTGTCCATGGAGCACCCTCTAACGCCACCTGGCAAGGGCCTGAAAACCCCATGCCGGTAATAAACATTTTTGGAGGGGCTTTTCCACAAGTACCATACCAAGGGCAAAACAAACTTAATCAACTGCCTAGACTGAACTGGGGTCTCCAAGGACAGGGACGAGGAGATGGTGGGGCCAAGCAGTATGGAGAGAAGTCAGATTCAGAGAACATCAGGAATAGTGTGTTGGGGGTGTTATCTACCAAGCCATTTTAGAAGAAATTGCCCATATCGTACCTGGCCCTCCTGGCCCCAGAGTGGACCTATGAGTAAGGGATATCCAGCTGTCCTGCCACAAAATCCCTGTACGGGCCCAATTGGCCTGTTAATCCGTATAGGGTGTGCTGAGGGTGCCCAGGGAACCCGAGTAGGAAGAGACAGCACCCTGTGATTATATACAGGAGGCTGAACAGAATCCTGTTTTACAGGTTAGTGTAGAAGGACGGTTTATGCCTATGATGATAGATACTGGAGCTACATATGTTTGCTTCCAACCTCAGTATGCCTCCCACCTTCCTATGCTGGGTAAATTTATTAGGACCGTAGTGTTCTCGGGTAGACCGCAGTTGAGTAGGCTTACAGTTTCAGTACGGTTACAAATGGATAGTTAACTAGTAGTTTTGCCTTTATTAGTCTCTCGGTAGGTAGGGATGCTTTATTGCAGTTAGAATTAAAATTGGGATGTACACATGAGGGGTTTAGTGTACGTAGAGCGACTTCTCACTTGCAGGAAGTCAGATAGGCCAATGTATATTGGATAGGCGACATAGATGGTTATATTTGGGAAACTTGGGGAAAATGGTGGACAGCTGCTTAAGCTTTACTGCCTTTGGCTAAGCAACCTTAGTCTGAGCTGCATTGTACAGTGATTTTTTGACGAGACTTGGAGTAAAGTCTTAGGGGAGTGGTGGCACTGTGAGGTTGTCAACCTGCAGCATTTACAGAGTGAAGCTGTCGTGATAAGGGGCTTCTGGAGGAGCAATGAGGATCCCGTACAACATTGGCAGCAGCTTGTCAAGTTGACAACCACATTGATGAAGCATCATTGATGATTATACAGTGTCAGACACACAAGGAAGGTGGTGATTTGGTGGTTAAGGGTAATCAGGCAGCAGATGAAGCAGATGGACTGGCTTGTGTCCGCGCTTCGGCTGTCATTGCGCTCCAGGTTTGTTTAGATCTGGAGCCAATCATAGTCGACACCATTGTGATACAAGGTGAAGCGACCTTTAAAGGCAAGGTTCGTGAACCGTGGATGACAGGAGAAATCAAATGACTAGCCAAGAGGAAAAGGGAAGCGCACGTAAAGGCCAGGCAAGGAAGAACAGAACAGGCTTTGAAGGAATATCGGGAGATTAGGACCAATCTTAAATGAAGAATCAAATGGGCTAAAAGGAGCCCTCTCAGATATCTTTGTAGCATCCATAATCACAGATGGGGTGCCAAAGGACTGGAGGGTTGTTCGCGCTGTCCCCCCTGTACAAGAAGGGTAGTAAAGATATTCCGGGTAACTACAGACCAGTGAGCCTAATGTCAGTGGTGGGAAAGTTGCTGGAGAAGGCACTGAGGGATAGGATCTATTTATATTTGGTAAAGAGTGCACTTATCAGTGATAGGCAACATGGTTTTGTTCGAGGGAGATTGTGCATTACCAACTTAATAGAGTTATTCAAGGAAGTGACCAAGTTGATAGATGAAGTAAGGGCTGTAGTTGTCATATACATGGACTTTAGTAAAGTGTTTGATAAGGTTCCTCATGGTAAACTAATCGAGAAAGTGAAGTCACATGGTGTACAGGGTGTTCTAGCTAGGTGGATACAGAACTGGTTGAGCAACAGGTGACAGTAGTAGTTGAAGGGAGTTTCTCGAAATGGAGAAAGGTGACCAGTAGTATTCCACAGGGATCAGTGCTGGGGCCACTGTTGTTTGTGATATACATAAATGATCTGGAAGAGGGTACTGTCGGTCTGATCAGTAAGTTTGCAGATGACATGAAGTAGTAGAAAGCACAGGGGACTATCAAAGAATACAGGAGGATATAGATAGACTGGAGAGTTGGACAGAGAAGCGGCAGATGGAGTTCAATCCAGGCAAATGTGAAGTGATGCATTTTGGGAAGTCCGGCAATTCTAGAGTGAACTATACTGTAAGCGGAAGAGCCTTGGGAAATGTTGATGAGCAGAGAGATCGAGGAATTTAGGTCCATTGTACACTGAGGATTGCTGCTCAGGTGGATAGAGTGGTCAAGAAGGCATTTGGTATGCTTGCCTTCATTGGACGGGGTATTGAGTATAAGAGCTGGCAGGCCAAGTTAAAATTGTACAAGACATTGGTTCAACTGAATTTAGAATACTGTGTACAGTTCTGGTCGCCACTTTACCAAAAGGATGTGAACGCTTTGGAGAGAGTGCAGAGAAGGTTTATGAGGATGTTGCCTGGTATGGCAGATGCTGATTATATAGAATAGGTTAGGATTGTTTTCATTAGAAAAAAGGAGATTGAGGGGGGACCTGATTGAGGTCTACAAAAGCATGAAGGGTATGGGCATGTTTAGACAGTGGATTTAGATTGGCTCAGGCTTACAAGGCCGGAGGGCCTGTGCTGGGCTGTAAATTTTCTTTGCTGTTTGGGGGGGGGAGGGTAGGCATAACCAGGAAGGCCTGTGGTGCACAGAAGAAGGTTTGTTGGTGGCACCCACCCGTTTGTTGACCATTCTCACCTCGGCAGCACATGGGTTGGATCACTGTGCTAGAGGGGAAGTGCTGAGGTAAATAGAAATGGATGGCTTTTGGTCACCTTACTTGTAGGGTTCAGTGGGTTATATATTATCGCAATGTGATATCTGTTCTCAAAGTAATGTCAGAAAGGGGATAGCAACCCCTGCAGGACATATGCCTGTATCTGATGGGCCATTTAAGCATTTGGTGATCAACTGTGCAGACATGATAAGGACAGTGAGAAAAAAGGGCGATCTGTTGGTGGTCATTGACAGGTTTAGTAGATGGGCAGAAGTGACCCTGTTGAAATATTCAGGGGCAGGCACAGTGGTAACGCTTTAAACGGCTGAAGTTATTCCATGGTTTGGCCTACCATCAGAGATCAGTTTGGGTAATGGGTCTGCCAATGACTTGGCAGATTAAGCAAAGGTTTGGTTGTGTGTATCATCCCCAGTCCCAGGTTATGGTGGAATGGATTAACAGTACTTTGAAAGCTAAGCGGAGTAAGATTTGTGCGAGCTCCAATCTTAACTGGGTTGATGCGCTGCACTAACTGAGCTACCATATGCAAACTAACTTGGTGCTGCATGAAATGCTTACCGGTAGACCCATGCCAGTGCCCAAGTGGAGGGATCCATATGAGGGACCGAGCTTGGAACAACTGGAACTTGAACTTAAGTAATACATGCAACAGCTAACTATCATACATGAGTCTATCCACACACAGGAAATACTGAGGGAGCCAGTGTCTGGTAACAGGAAGGGACCTATTGGTGGACCTGGCAGATCTCGCTTGCTCATGCCACTGCCCTATCATGCCCTAAACGGGAGTATGTCCCTGGTCTAGTAATACACATCCTTGGTATTGGTTAGCCAAGGAGTGTCTCCAATATGTTTTGGACCAGGAGTGACATTGCCCGTGGGCTGGGAGTCACTTATCCCTGCCACTGGGATTTGCACGAATGCTGGGTGGATTAATTATATCTGTTACGACCAGCAGCAATTTATTGATTAATCTGCTGATGCCCTCTCTGCAATGGGTGAGTAATTGGATGCGACTGGTCGGGTGGCATGGTGGACTCAGCAGGCCTTGGGCTGATTAGATGGTGTTTTGGGCAGATCAGGGGCTTGGTTTGCTGCATTTGGGATTGTTGCGGGTTTTGTATTGCTTGTTGTTGTCTTAGTCTTTTGCTGTGCTCTTCCTCTTGTTAAGTCTTTTTTTAAGTGTGTCCTGCTGTGCGACGGATCCCTGCTGTTCCAGTGGACTCTGGCCCAGTCCCCTCTTCCACTGCAGGTTCGCTGCTTTGCTTCAATAATCTGATGTCTGCTGTGGTGCTGAAGCCTTGTCCCAAAGGAGATGCCTGACTTGCATGTGTTGCGTGCACGTTCAGATTGTGTGGGGTCTTTTGGTCTTTTTTCCTGTTCCTGTTATTGGGGGACAGGTTTTTGGCCTGTGACTCCAGGTGTGGAGAGAGAATCCTTTGAGGTTTGGACCCTGGAAATTGTTATTGCCCGCTTTTGGAGATCTGGTGATAGATTTGGCCTTTGGGTGTTCACCTCCTTGTATTCTTTCTCTGTGTGAGACCTGTTGGTCTGAGATGAGCTAATGCTGAAGATGATGGTGTTGTAATGTAATAGGTTAAGTGTGCTGGAGGGAACCAGTGTGGCAGATGATGATTAGTTTAGAAAGGCAAAGCAAGCCAGTATGATTGGGTATGCTAATGCTATCAGATAAGCGCGGGAAGAATACCTGTATAAATTGCAGGAGAACAAAGAGATTATGGGGAGTCAGGAAGACATTTTGCTGGCTCCCACAACATTGATTTTGCAAGATTAAAGTTTAATTTCGTGAAGGATTTTCTGCGTCTGCTGGTAATTTTTTTAATAGAGCATTGAGTGATTATTCCATAACACCAGCATTCCATCCAGACCCACCCCATCCCTCTAATCCTGCATTCCCCATGGCTAGTCCACGTATCTTGCACATCCCTGAACACGATGGACAATTTAGCTTGGCTAATCCACCTAATGTGTGCATCTTTGGACTGTGAGAAGAAACCAGAGCATCCCAAGGAAACCCATGCAAACACGGGGAGAAAAGGCAAACTCCATACAGTCACCTGAGTGTGGAATTGAACACAGGTCCCTGCCACTATGAGGCAGCAATGCTAACTACTGAGTCACTGTGCTGCCCTACATTGTTAATGTATTATGTGAATGTTTGAGGTCTTCACACTGATCCCACGGAACTTCATTTATTATATGCCATCCTGAAAAACCCTTTATCCCCACGCTCTGCCTCCTGCCAGTCAGCCAATCCTCTATCCACACCAGTCCCTCACCCCTAACACCATGGCCTCTTATCTTATTTAGCAGCCTCTTGTGAGGCATCTTTTCAGGGGCCTTCTATAAATCCAAATAGATCACATCCACTGGTTCTCCATTGTCTAACTTGCTTAATAACTTCTTAATGACTCCCTAATCTGTTTTTCTCACTGAAATGGACAACTTCATACTTAGCAACATTATAAAATGCACCTGCTACAAATTGGTCACTCACTTAACTTGTCTATATCATGTTTAAATTGCTTTATAACCTGTTCACCACTCACAACCCCACCTAGCTTTGTGTCTTCAGCAAATTTTAAAGTATTAAAATTAAGGTCTTTTTTCCTGTTCCTGTTCCTGTTATTGGGGGACAGGTTTTTGGCCTGTGACTCCAGGTGTGGAGAGAGAATCCTTTGAGGTTTGGACCCTGGAAATTGTTATTGCCCGCTTTTGGAGATCTGGTGATAGATTTGGCCTTTGGGTGTTCACCTCCTTGTATTCTTTCTCTGTGTGAGACCTGTTGGTCTGAGATGAGCTAATGCTGAAGATGATGGTGTTGTAATGTAATAGGTTAAGTGTGCTGGAGGGAACCAGTGTGGCAGATGATGATTAGTTTAGAAAGGCAAAGCAAGCCAGTATGATTGGGTATGCTAATGCTATCAGATAAGCGCGGGAAGAATACCTGTATAAATTGCAGGAGAACAAAGAGATTATGGGGAGTCAGGAAGACATTTTGCTGGCTCCCACAACTTTGATTTTGCAAGATTAAAGTTTAATTTCGTGAAGGATTTTCTGCGTCTGCTGGTAATTTTTTTAATAGAGCATTGAGTGATTATTCCATAACACCAGCATTCCATCCAGACCCACCCCATCCCTCTAATCCTGCATTCCCCATGGCTAGTCCACGTATCTTGCACATCCCTGAACACGATGGACAATTTAGCTTGGCTAATCCACCTAATGTGTGCATCTTTGGACTGTGAGAAGAAACCAGAGCATCCCAAGGAAACCCATGCAAACACGGGGAGAAAAGGCAAACTCCATACAGTCACCTGAGTGTGGAATTGAACACAGGTCCCTGCCACTATGAGGCAGCAATGCTAACTACTGAGTCACTGTGCTGCCCTACATTGTTAATGTATTATGTGAATGTTTGAGGTCTTCACACTGATCCCACGGAACTTCATTTATTATATGCCATCCTGAAAAACCCTTTATCCCCACGCTCTGCCTCCTGCCAGTCAGCCAATCCTCTATCCACACCAGTCCCTCACCCCTAACACCATGGCCTCTTATCTTATTTAGCAGCCTCTTGTGAGGCATCTTTTCAGGGGCCTTCTATAAATCCAAATAGATCACATCCACTGGTTCTCCATTGTCTAACTTGCTTAATAACTTCTTAATGACTCCCTAATCTGTTTTTCTCACTGAAATGGACAACTTCATACTTAGCAACATTATAAAATGCACCTGCTACAAATTGGTCACTCACTTAACTTGTCTATATCATGTTTAAATTGCTTTATAACCTGTTCACCACTCACAACCCCACCTAGCTTTGTGTCTTCAGCAAATTTTAAAGTATTATATTTGATTTCCTCATCCAAATCAATGATCTTCATTGTGAATAACTGGGGTTTAAGCACTGAATTTTCTGGTACCCCAGTGCCTTCTTACTCTGTTTCTATTTCCTGTCTGCTAACCAATTCTCAATCTATGTGGTCATATTACTCCCAAACACATGCGCTTTGTTTTTATTTTATGTTTGTTGTGCTTTCAATATTTTTTCAAAGGTTTTAATTAGATTACTTACAGTGTGGAAACAGGCCCTCCGGCCCAACAAGTCCACAACGACCCTCCAAAGAACAATCCACCCAGACCCATTGCCCTACATTTACCCCTTCACCTAACATTACGGGCAATTTAGCATGGCCAATTCACCTGACCTGCATGTTTTTGGACTGTGGGAGGAAACCGGAGCACCCGGAGGAAACCTACGCAGACACGGGGAGAATGTCTGCAAACTCCCCACAGACAGTTGCCTGAGGCGGGAATTAAACCCGGGTCTTTGGCGCTGTGAAGCAACAGTGCTAACCACTGTGTCACCGTGCCCACATCCACTGGTTCTCTCTTATCCATTCTACTAGTTATGTCCTTAAAAAGACCAGAATGCTTGTCAAACATGATTTCCCTTTCATAAATCACTTTTGACTTTTTCTAATCCCATTGATATTTTCAAAGTGCCTCATTATCACATCCTTTAAGTAGATTCTAACATTTTCCCTATTAGTGATGTATATTGCTCCACAATTGGTTAACTGATCTATAATTCCTTATTTTTCCCTAAACCCCACATCCTCCAGCTTTATTAAATAATGAGGTTACATTTGCCACCTTTCAATTTTCCAGGACTGTTCAAGAATCTATAGAATTTTCAAAGGTGACAAGCAACTCATCCACAATTCCATGGTCATGTCCTTTAGTACTCTGGGATGTAGATGATCAGGTCTTGGTGATTTATCAGTTTCAATCCCATTAATTTCTCTAGCACTATTTTTAAAAAAGCACTATCAAATTTCATTCAATCCTTCTTCAAAATTCAACCTTTGGTTCCCTACAATTTCTGTGAAGTTACTTGCGTCTTCTTCTGTGAAGGACACTGCCACGTTTGTGTATTCTGGTATAGAAACTCCCGTAGTGGACATAACAGATTTACATTTATCTCTACTAATCGTTCTCTTTTTAAATACTGATTAAAGCTTTTACACTTGTAAGTTTACTCTCATGTTTTAATTTTGCCCTTTTCTCAGCACTTTTCTCCCTTCCATGTGCTCTTCCATTTAGCAAATCTTTGTAAATTTGTTCCCTTGCCTCCAGTATGTAGTTCAGTGGCCTCTATAAGGATCTGAAGGATCAAAGCTTCCCAAAAATACTAGACAACACTCAACTGCCCTAGAGCAATCTTGGCAAATGTTGCCGCATCCAATGTTAACTATAACATTTTGTTTTTGAGCATAACAGTTTTTTTCCCAGGATGTGCTACTTGTACATTTTTTGCATAGCCACACAAGCTCAATGTTTGTTTCATAAAAAAGGCCCATGCAGTGCCTTTCCAGCTGCTACCTGTTATCAGCATATGAAAGCAGCATAAGGATGAAATGGTGATATTTAGAAGGCATAGTCTAGAGTGAGAATTTCAAATTTAGCATCCAGGGAGATGAAGACACAGTCACCAATTGTGGAGCAATATACATCATAGATTTATATTAGGCCAGATTTAAATAAACACAGAGATCTCAGAGGGCTTTAGAACTCAGGAAGGTGAAGTCAGAGAGTGATTTGAAATCAAGCATAAGAATCAATGATTTATTAAATTTCACAAAATTTCCTCAGATGAGGAATGTTATACAATTGCTTCTTTGTTAAGCTATCTTTTTCATTTTAAGCTATTATCCTAGTGCTATTCTTCCATGACATGAAAATGCATAACAATTCATTTTAGACCTTGGACTTTACATTCAGACGGGTAGAATGGTTTCAGAGACAAAGGATTTAAGCTACATGGTTAGATACGAGAAGCTAAATCCCAATTGTCTTAAAGAACTTGAGCAGAAATTTGATAGAAACATGCAAGGTTATGACACATTCACTAAGACATGCAAGGAAAGCATTCTCCCATGAGTCAACAGCACTAGGATTAAATGACATAGATTAAAGATTCTGGGCAAGAGATACAGGTGGCAAAGCATACTACCATAAAGCAAGTGAGATCATGACTTGGAGCTTGTTGTCTACAAAAGCTGGTTCAAACCGAGATGATCATTGTATCCAAAAGGAAACTGGAAGCGCTCTTGGAAGGAGTTAAATGTACAGGTCATGGGGATAGAGTGAGGAAATGGAACTGATTAGATTTGTCTACAAATAATGGGTTTAGATTTGACAGGCTGTTTCTGTGTAACAACTCTATTAATAAACGACATTTCAAAGTGCAAATATTACAATTTCATATTAACAAAAAACAGCAGATATCATTTCAGAACATTAACAGTGAATTAGCTTACTTTGACCGCCTTTGCCCTTTTTCTCAATGCTTCTTGATTTTGGTTTCTCAAGAAGTGCTCCATATAGCATGGATCTGTAAGAGACCGCTATATTAGTAAGTTTTCATCTTCCCAAGAAACTACATTACAGAGAGCTTGATATGGCTGTCACTTTTCACACATCTCTCTACTGGGTCAATTTAACGAGCTAGTTCCTGATTAAAGTTATCAAACTTTTATCTTCTATTACACAAGTCAATATTACTTGAAAAAGAAAAGACTTGGACTTATACAGCACTGTTCACAACCTCCAGATATCTCAAATGCAATTATATAGCCAATTAAGCATATCTGAAGGTAAGATAAAGGTAGTGTTGCTATAGTCCCAAAGAACCATAAGGCTGCTCTTTCAAGAGAGAGATGATTGGTGGTGTGTTTAAGCTGTGGGTCACCACTTCATTATTGTGTGATGTCTGAAATGCAATAGAAAAAGTGAGGACTGCAGATGCTGGAGATCAGAGTCGAGAATGTGGTGCTGGAAAAGCACAGCAGGTCAGGCAGCATCAGAGGAGCAGGAAAATCAACATCTTGTGCATAAGCCCTCCATCAGGAATGAGGCTTGTGGGCCGGGGTTGGGAGGGGTAGGTCAGAGACAAGTGGGAGGGGGGTTGGAGTTGGGTGGGGGGGGAATGGTAGCTGAGAAAGCAATAGGTAGGTGAGGGAGAAGGTGATAGATCAGGGGGAGAGGTGGGAGCAGGTAGATGGGAAAGGTGATGGACAGATCAGGACTGCAGTGCCGTGTTGGAGGCTTGGGACTGGGATAATGTGGGGGCGGGGGGGGGGGAGCGGAAATGAGAAAACTGTTGAAATCCACATTCATCCCGTGTGGTTGCAAGGTCCCAAGGCGGAATATGAGTCGTTCTTCCTCCAGGTGTCGAGTGGTTAGGGTCTGGCAATGGAGGAGGCTCAGGACCTGCATGTCCTTGACAGAGTGGGAGGGGGATTTGAAGCGTTCAGCCACAGGGTGGTGGGGTTGGTGGATGCAGGTGTCCCAGGGATGCTCTCTGAATTGATCCGCAAGAAGGCATCCTGTCTCGCCGATGTAAAGGAGACCACACACCAGGTGCAACAGAAACAGTAGATGATATTGGTAGAGGTCCAGGTAAATTTCTGTCAAATGTGGAAGGATCCTTTGGGCCCTTCGACGGAAGTGAGGGGATTGGTGTAGGCGCAGGTATTGCAATTCTAGCGGTGGCGTGGGGAGGTGGACCTGACAAGGAGGGAATGGTCTCTCCGGAATGCTGATAGGGGTGGGGAGGGAAATATATATCTCTGGTGGTGGCGCCCGTTTGGAGGTGACAGAAGTGGCGGAGGATGATGCGATGTATGTAGAGGTTGGCAGGGTGGAAGGTGAGGAGTCGGGGGGTTCTGTCCTTGTTGTGTTGAGAGGGGTGGGGTTCAAGGGCAGTGGTACGGGAAGTGGAGGAGATGCACTGGAGGGCATTGTCAATCACATGGGAAGGGAAATTGCAATCTTGGAAGAAGGAGACCATCTGGGATTTTCTAAGATAGAATTGGTCATCCTGGGAACAGATGCGGCAGAGGCGAAGGAATTGGGAATAAGGAATGGTGTTTTTACAGGAGGTAGGGTGGGAGGAGGTGTAGTCTAAGTAGCTGTGGGAGTCAGTGGGCTTGTAGTAGCCAATTTTGCACACAGCAATCCAGAGGTTCCACAAATAGCATTGTCATATGGATTAGATAATATAATTTTGGAAGTTAATCAAGAGATAAATATTGACCAAGACACCAGGGTAATTCTGCTGCAATTCTTCATAATAGCTCCATGCAATCTCTTTGCACTTGTCTAAGCAGAAAATAGGGCCTTACTGAATTTTTCATTTGAATGGTGGCACCCCTTACAGTAATCCTCAACCTTGACTTCTTATGCTTATTTCCTTGAGTGAGAATTGAACTCAGAAGCATTTGACTTAGCGATCAGCTTGTTACTACCTGAGTCATTGATGGCAGAAGATTTCAAACATTTGGAAACTATATGTAGCTTTAAAAATGTAATTGTCTTAATTTGGACAATGTGCTTGCCTGTTTGTGGGCCCCATTCTTTATTATTTCCATTAACAGAAAGAAGAGCATCACTTCCCAAAATCCATCTCAGTTTCTCTTTTCTATTTTCCAAAAGAGTGTTCCCACGTTTTCCAACTGCCTAATCAACAGCAAACTGGATGAGCAGAAATTTCTCTTAACCTCAATAGCAATAAAAACATTGTCATTATTTTTTAGCTCATGGCAACACCTTTGCTTCTGATATTGATTCCAGGAATTCAGCAGATAACAGAATATCTGGATAAGAATGTAGAGACATCAAAATCAAAGGTGAAGTATCTTAAAGAATTGCAGAACCTTTTTCAAATCTATCCCATTACTAAAACCTCTTTGTTCTATCAACAGAATTGTTCTACCTTCTCTCATTTTGTTCCCTCAAATGGTTCATTTTACACCATGACATTTGTTCAACAAGTACACCCTTGCCCTCTTGAATGAAGTCATCTCTGGAATCCGGAAATGGGGAAGAGTACAAAACCAGGATTTTCAGATTGGTAACATTACTTTCAATAATCAGTCTGAAATTTCCCAACTGGCTGTCAATTCAAAGAGTTTCATAAAGGGTTTCTTTCCTTTTAACCCAGCTGCAGATCCCAGGACAGCACTTTGAAGTAGTGGGAGGGAAGAGAAAAATAAAATATGACAAGCGTGCATGGGTGGTACAAACGGCCCTTAAATGTGCATAAAATCTGACATTTGTAAAAGTATATTCATTTTACATGGTCGGTTGCGTGAATGACTGTCATTTTAGCTGTACCTACATGAATGAGGTTATAATCCTGTCTGAAGGATAGTGATTCTTTCCATTGTACCTATATTAGCTTGTCATTTTTGAATGAGGGAGCATCAGATGTTGTGGAGATTTCTATCAGCTTGTAACATTAACTTTTATCAAACAACAGGAACGGCAAAGAAAGAAAAAGAACTGGTAAACTGCATCTGCAATTGGGATTTAACAAGGAATGCTTGTCTCTCCAGCATCAATATATTTACACAGTCAATGAATGATAATAAGACCATAAAACCATAAGAAATAGGAACAGGAGTAGGTCATTCAGCCCCTCAAGCCTATTTCACCATTGAATAGGATTATGGCTGATCCAACCTCCTTTACGTCCACATCTCTACCCTGTCAGATAAAAGACTGTGGGCCTCCTGCATTCTCTTTTCATTTTGAGGGGCCTTTTGTTGGAAACTCAGTGTTGGGAGGCATGCTCACATGGCTGGATGTTGCTGCTTGTCCTGGGCTTCTAAACATGTGCTCCTTAATTTAAAAAAAATCATAGCAGACTTCCTTTCAATTTTAAGATATTATTTCAGCAAAATACATGCCTAGAAACAGAATATAGAACTCCTCTTCCATAATAATCAAAAGAGAACATTGAAATAAAGATATAAATGCTTTGTTTACCTGTCTTCAGAATGCTGAAGAATAAATACATTAAAGTTAGAAGGAAATTCACTCAGGAAACTAAGGTGCTGCAGCTGAACAGTGACATTCTTCCAAGCCTATAAAGAGTTGAGGAAACAAAACATGAAACTACCATTTCTTTTTGTTTTGACAGGTGAGATTGTGCTTGTCTAGCTGGTGGTTAGAGGTTGCTGAAGTACAGATTACTAGTCAACATAATACATAAGACTGTTGATTTCTCATGATGTGACATCCCACTAAACTCCATGATCAATCATTATAATTTACAATGATTTCCAATAGTGTGATTTTTAAAATATATACTTTTGCTTTTAAATTTTTTTCCAATTGAATTGAGTATTTTAAGCAAAGGACCAGCACCTATTGTAGCACTGCTCTGAGACAGATGTAGCTCATACGTACTGCACAGCACGTTATATCTATCAATAATTAGGTCATACCTCGGTTGAGTCAGGCACTCAAATTTATATGTCGATCATTTAACAACTAGGCTGAAAGATGTTACTATTATTATCTGTAAACAGCCCAAGTTGTCAATGCAGAGGGGGAAATATCTGACAGTGAATCTGTACTTTTAACATCTTTCCATTTTGTGTATCACTTATTGACATTCCTGCATTTTTCAAATGACATTTAGTCTACTTTCATTTCTCTTTCTGGAAAGTAGGCAGGTGTACCTTTTTGCTCTTTAAATGTCTCCTTTCTCTTTTTACTGAGGTTTTTCATTCTGCATTACTCTCCGGGACGTGTCCACTACCAATTCATTATTTATTAACTGGGGATAGCAAACTTAATCAATATTTTTCCAACCAACATACACAGATATCATATATGCATGTAGAACATACTTAGCTGACAATGTATGACAGTAATAAGGACAAATATATAAATGCTTTGCTTATACTTCTTCAGAAGGCTGAAGAACAATTACATTCAATTTAGAAGGAAATGGCCCTTTTGCTTTTCTCCTTCTTATATCACGGATATCTCAAGCTAAACTTACCATCACCCCAGTTGAAAGCAGTTAATTTACTACACAGATCAATGGCCAACTGTCAGATTTTTTTGTCATATAGAGTTCATATGAATATAGAATAAACATTTCTTGAAGAGAGATAGAGTTAGGCAACAAATGTGGGCTAACCAATTATGCTAACATCCCACGAAAGAATAAAGACATTTGGCCCTGAGATTAGTCTATTGATTGAGTTAAAGAATCATACAAAATCTTGAATAGTTGTTAACTATTACTAGGAATTTACAATGTCTTGTTCTGTTTATGAGGATGAATCAGTGATAGTGATCACAATTTTGAATTTTATTACCAGCTACATAATCATGACATCTCGCTTAGACATGCTTAAATGGGAACCATCTTGGATGACCTTGACATCTAGACTTGAGTGAAAGGAGAGGAGCAGAGGAAATATCAGCTAGGAATCTAACTACCTACTGAAACCTGCAAATGATGGGTTGAATGAAGGCTAAAGACCTCTGAACAAAACGCCAAAAATAGATGTCCTCAAAAAAAAGGGAAAAGTGAAGCACAATTGGAGAAAAAAAGTGATTGTTTTTCTATTCAATGGCATTAAAACAGCAAAATGGTTGCTTTTCTTTCAATTTGTTCAATTTCTTTAAGTGACAACTGTAATTAGCGGGAACATAACTTAACAAGTAATAGAATTCAGCCCTGTTGAAACAACAAAGATTCTCTTTGATATTCTGAATTATAAACCTTAAAATTTGGTAATTTTCAGACATTAAAAGTCACTAATAATGTGGACAACAGCATGCTTTACAAGCAAGAAATTTCCATTCGCCATTGTAGGAAAGCAAAATAGGCGCCGAACAGGCCTGTGTCTGAAACAGGCATTGGCACTTTTCTGATATTTGAAATCTGCTGTACAGAACAAAATTGATCTGAACACCACTGGCACCAGGTTGGTGGTATTCAGCTCCACACACTCCCAAACCAATGATTGTTAAAATGACAACTGCTGTATGCCACCAAAAAGATTAATTTTAAAATTATGAACCTGCAGCCAAGGCCACTGCTAGCCACACTTTGATCACAATCTTGGTTGCCCCTCACAATTGTCCTCCCCTCCCCAGTTGCTGTTGCCAATTGCCTTCCCTTTCTAGTTTGGACTCTTCTCAATTACTCTCTCTTTCCTGCTGCACCACTCTACGGCCCCAAATCAACTCCTCTTTTTCATCAAGCACTTACCTGAGGACCACTAACTATGAAGCAGTGCCTGAACTTCCGAGGATCTGCATAATTAATCTGGGAATTCTCTATTCTGTGGTTGAAGACCATTTTTGTGTGTGAGGTTTTAAGCAAATGTAATTCAACTGATGTTTTTCAATTTTTAGCCATTAGGCAGGAACCAATGATTGATGACAGTATAAAAGGACAGTTTGAATATTCCAAAGGCGGGGATGAATGTATCAAATGTTCTGAAGAGTAGATTTTCTGAGTTGTTTTCCTGATTGACATTGGGGCTTAAACTCTAACCAATGAAGAACCAAATGAGAACACTATAGAAGAATGACTAAAAAAAAGCAAAAATAATAGTTAACAAAATTATTTTAATAAAAAAACAAACATTTTGAAGAAATAGCCAGACTGATAGAAATAAAACTGCTACCCCTTTCACCTTAACTCTAAGACATGCATGCATCAGAACATTAGAAAATGGCAGATGCCATTTAAGAAGTGACAACTTTCAGGTACTGTACCTTAAATTTTGTTTTAAGTCTTTCATTAACTGTCTTGAGCATATTTTTCATGGTTCCATCTTCTTGCAGTCTTTGTTGAAGATGTGCAAGTGCTGCAAGCTGGGAACTGCTGGTGTCAAATCCTGCTTTCATCAAGACATCTTTCATCATCATTGAAGCTGTGCAGCTCTGGAACAAGTTCACAAGCATGTTAAATTTTTTGAACAAATTTTCAGAACCCTTTAAAAACTGGATCCTAATTATGCTGCAAGCCTTTTGCAGATTTGTTTATTTTTATGTGATCCACCCTACAATCTTTATGTTAAACACATGAAACAGTTAAAGAAGGCAGCTCACCACCACCTTCTCTCAGGCAATTAGAAATGGACAATAAATGCTGACCTAGCCAGCAATGTTCGTATCCAGTGAATGAATATAACTTGTTAGTAATGCATTATCATTGACGTTCTCAACTAGGAGCAATGGACACTACAGAGCTTGTTAAGTTGTAAACTCATCAACTATAAGAAAAAATTATTTACACTAGATCAGCAGCACACATTAAAGATAAACATAAGGAAGTTATCATTTCTATTTAAATAAAACACAAATCTTTGTTATCCATGGTATTAGCCTTAGAAGTCATTGCTGGAAGGGTATTCAAATACTCCATGGAGGGACACAGATGGACAAGAGAGCTCACCAATTCTATATTAAAAAGGGCCAATGATTTTCTGAGATTTACCACAAATCCTGATATTCTCAGGTAGTCAGAGTTTAATTTGGTTCCATAGCTGGATTTCCAGAAGTACAAAGGGCAAATGATTGAATATACATCTCAGATATCCTTGAGAACAATCAGCAGCATTCATAAACTAAAAAAAATTTCCTCCCATCAAGGTGCTGCTGATATGTGACAGCTGACGCCAAATCCTGAAAGTGTGGGCTTGCATTTGGAGATGCTTTTATGACTCAAACAATCTCAATCACTTTCAGGTGCCATTACTATTTGCTCTCCATGCATAACTGCAATATGGGGATGAGGGGGAGGGATCCTCAAAAATCCTAGTGACACTTTCACAGATTCCTCAAAATCCAACAGAGGAGAGGTACAATGTCTCCTGCAACTCAACCAGGTCAGCAGTAGAACAGATCATCGGATTGCTGAAGACCAGGTTCCAATCCATGCACCATCAGGCAGTGCACTGCTTTCCATGTCAGAAAGGGTCTCTCAAGATCATTGTGGATTGCTGTGCCCTACCCAATGCAGCACTGTGAAGAAGTGAAAAAATATCAGCTGGGGAGATAGAAAAGCCAGATTCATTTGAAGATGAAGTTGAAAAGGTCAGAAAAATCTGAGACCCTCAGTGAATCTTGATTTCAGCCAGAGTGTGGCTTGTGAAAGCCTGCTTGATTTTCATGCTGAAATATCACTGTGGAGGTATCACCACATTTGGGGCACTTTGACTAAACTAACTTTAGACCCAAGAGTTCTGGCATCATGTTTATATTTGCTGCTACTCCAAGGTTTCACAATAAATTGTGTGCACATAATCCCACATCAACCATCATTGAGTTTCAATTATGCATCAAGCCCTTAAAACCTGTTGCATTTCAAAAGTCCCTAACAATAAGAAAATTCAACACACATTTACTCACAAACCTACCATAGCATTGAATGCTTGGACATTTGTGCCATCTTTGTTCCATTTGAAGGTTTTTCACTTGCATTTTCAATCACTACACCTGGTGCAATCCTGGCATTGACAGTTTAGTGGAGACAGCTGGCAAAGCATTAAGCCGCATTGTTTAATATGACTGTGGTGGGTGTCCTCTGGTGATCCAAGGACTGTAGGGCACCGATCAGCTGAGGACAGTCTGCATATGTACTCTCTTGGGTTGAACTACTGGAGGCATTGAGGTCACTGGCAGGATAGGAAGCGGTTGTAATTTGTCCTGTGATGTCAGATATGAGTCCTGATTGATGGGATTGTTGGTGAGTGAGGGATGGGCATGTCATTATTTGGATTACTGCAGTGGTTCAGACACTGTGTTATGGATCAGACCAAAATTCAGAATAATACATTTGTCATACAGATAACCTAGCAGCAAAGAGGAAGCCCAGTTTGTAGCTGTAACTAAGAGAAAAGATTATTTCTACTTCTTCAAGCCCACAGCAGCAACTGCTGAATCTCAAAGCTAAAAAACCTGGTCTGAGAGAGCTGGCCACACCCAGCCAGGCTGCTGCTCTTGTTCCAACTTTTAAAAAAAACCCAAGGCCTCACAAGCTGTTTACCTCAGTGGTTTTGGTAGATTGCTCAACACATCTAGGCAAAAGTGAGGACTGCAGATTCTGGAAACCTCCAGCATTCCATCATTCCTGATGAAGGGCATTTGCCTGAAACATCGATTTTCCTGCTCCTCGGTTGCTGCCTGACCTGCTGTGCTTTTCCAGCACTACTCTGATCTAAACCCCATGCTCAACACATCTGCCTCACAACCCCTCTTTTAAAAAACCAGAACAAAATAACCTCTCAAAGCCATTGCATTAGTGACCTCAGACTAAGCCCCACTCTCTGCAACTGGATCCTCAGTTTCCTGACCCACAGGCCACAATCAGTGAAGGTTGGGGACAATATTTCACCCTCACTAACACTCAACACTGGAGCACCCCCCCCACCCCCCAAGAGGTGAGTATTCAGCCCCCTACTGTACTCACTGTATACCCATGACTGCATTGCCAAATACAAGATTAATGCCATCTGCAACTTCACTGATGACACCACCATAGTCAGTCAAATCTCAAATGGCTACAACCCAGATTATAGATGGGAGGTGGCAGACCTGGAAAAATGGTGCACTGGGAACAACCTAGCTCTCAATGCCGGCAAAACCAGTGAACTCATTATTGACTTTTGGTGGGATGTTACTCATGCCCCCCTACTCATTAACAGCACAGAGGTGGAACGAGTAGAGAGTGTCAAGCTCCTGGGAGTGGTCATCCATAATAAGCTTTCTTGGACTCTTCATGTGGACGCACTGGCTGCAAAGGCCCAACAATGGCTCTTCTTCCTCAGGCAGCTGAGGAAATTTGGTATGATGGCGAATACCCTTATCAACTTTTATAAATGTGCCATCGAGAGCATTCTGTCTGGATGTATCACTACTTGGTATGGCAACTACACCATTCAACATCGGAGATGGGTACAGGGAGTGGTGAACTCGGCCCATCAATCACAAAAGCCAACCTCCCATCTAGTGAATCCAACTACCAGGCCAGCTGTCAAGGAAAGGCCGCCAGCATTCTCAAAGATCCATTCCACCCTGGCAATGTTTTTCTACAACCTCTACCATCGGGGAGAAGGTACAGAAACCTTAACAAGTCGGTTTCAAAATAGTTTCTACCCTATGTTGTTAGAATACTAAATTGACTCACAAATTCTTAACATTCGCCTGTACCTGTGTTTTTGTTTTTGCTGCTGTCTACCTATTATTTACTTATCTATGCTACTTAACTGTGATCTGCCTGTATTGCTTGCAAGACGAAGCTTTTCACTGAGCCTCGGTACATATGACAATAAATTCAATTCAAATCAATTCAGTTCAACTGGACAATTAATCCACTGGTGCAGGCTAATGTTTGGGGACAGGGGCTCAAATTATGACACAAATTTAAATACAATTAATTTAATCTGGAAGCAAGCAAAGAACTGCGGATGCTGAAGAAATGAAACAAAAACAGAAACTGCTGCCAAAACTCAGCAGGTCTGGCAGCATCTATGAAAGAATTAACATTTCAAGTCGGGTGACTCTTCATTAGAGCTGTTAGCAGCGAGGAACACATGGTTTTTATACTGAAGTAGTAGTCCTGGTCAGCTATCCATAACCTTCTTGTTTATCTACCCCTTTCATGTCTCTTTCTCTCTCTCGCTGGGCTGCATCTCCACATATCTGCTCACTCTCCCCTTACCTTGCCTCCCCAAACTTTTTCTTCAGTATAAATACCATAATTTCCTTGCTGTTACCAGTTCTGATGTCACATCGCTGACCTCAAAAAGTTAAATCTGTTTTCTTCCCAAAGATTCTGCCAGACCTGCTGAGTATTTCCAGCAGTTTCTGTTTTTATAATAAAACCTAGAACAGTAATCTATGCTCAGCAGTGGTCACCATGAAATTATCACTGATTGTGGTAAGAACCCATCTGCCTGTTAATATTCTTGAGGGAAGGGAAATGGTCATCCAGCTTCTCTGTTACTTCAGATTCAAAACAATGTGCTTGAGTCTTACCTATTTTCTGAAATGACCTATCAGACAATTTAATTCAAGTACAATTAAGGACAATTAAGAAAAGGCAACAAAAACAGCCTTGCTGGTGACATCCAAGTTTCATTAAATTAATTAGTTAATTAATTAAGCTGTATTTGCGGTCAGTGGTGCGATACCATGCTTGGGCCTTTGAAGGTGCTTTTATTGACTTTCACAACTCGTGTGAGCTAATCAATCTCCTTGCAGCACTGTACTGCAGACTGGAACAGTCAGATGGGCAAAAGTAGTCTAGATGAGAAATTCATACTGTTTCCAGGATAGTTTCTTCAAACGATATGCTCTGGAGACGACCCGAGAGAACGCTGTACTCAAGCTGGTACAGTACTTCCAAGTGTGAAGGCATTCCTAGGTAGCAGCCACCATGGTATGACTGAATTTTACATACAGTTTCAGGGAGACAAGAGAGTGTATCTGAGACAAACATTTTAACATTTAAATGAGGGGAATCACAGGGGTATGAAAGTAGAATTGGCTAAAAGGAAATGGCAATTTAGGTTAAATTGGTTAAAGAATTTAGGTTAAAGAGTAATTCAATAGAGATGCAGTGACAGATATTTCAACAAATATTTCAAAATAGATACATTCCAAACAGTAAGAAAATTATGTTTGCTATCTTCCACTCTAATGGGACCATCCCTGAACCAATTTTATATTGAAAATTAAACCAATATATCAAATAATTCACTAGCCACTTCCTTTAGAACCATAGGATGAAGTCCATCAGATGTGGGCACTTACCAGGAATTTACTCAATGCCAATTTACTGGTGGATGTGATCTTTCTCGCTCTCTACTTTCCATTTCCTGATTTATCACTGCTGCTGGGATGTTTGTATCCTTGTAAAAACTGATGCAAAATGCTTATTCAATTCGTTTGCTATTTTTAATTTCAAATATTAATCCTTCCTGCTCACTTTCTACAGAACTGATGCCATTTTGTTAAGTCTATTCTTCTTGAAATAGTTATAGAAATTCTTATTGTGTATTTTATATTTCTAGATCACTTCCTCTTATACTCTACTTTTCCTCTCTTGTCTTGTAAGGTACAACACCAACGGTAACATGAATGGGGGAGCATATTTTTATGGATAGAAGATTGGCTAGCTAGCAGGAAGCAGAAAGTAGGTATTAACTTTTTGTTCAGATTGCACTGCACAATGATGTGCCACAGAAATTGACACTGGGAAGTAAACAGTTCAGTTTGCCTGAATGACTTTGATTAAGGGACTGAAGGTATTGTTGCCAAATTTGCTGATGACACAAAAATAAGTAGGAAAGTAAAACCTGAAGTGGATATAAGGAGGCTATGAAGACATTTTGGCAGGTTAGGTGAGTAGGCAAAGATTTGTCAAATAGAGGATAATATGCAAACTATGAAATTGGCCATTTTGACAGAAAGAATAAAAAAGAAGCATCTTAATGAGTGGTGAGAGTTTGCTGAGGCAGAGGGATTGGAGAGGGTGAGCTGTTGTAAGAGATGAGTGTGCAAGTACAGCAAGTAATTGTAAGTCTAATAGAATATATCAGCTATCACACAGGAGTTGAATGCAAAAGTAGGGAGATCATGCATCAGCTGTACAGAGCACTGGTGAGACTGCATATGGAGGCGATACACTAATGCAAATCTTATATATTGAAAGTTGCAAGTGCGCTGGAGGCTGGTCAGTTTATGAGTTGAATACCTGGAATGGGAAGGCTTGTCTTACGAGGAAAGGTTGGACAGGCTAGGCTTGTATCTGCTAGAGTTTAGAAGAATAAGTGCTATCTTGACTAAAACACATAAGATCACAGCATCTTGACAGGATAGATATAGATAGAATGTTTACTCATTTGAGAGAACCTAGAAATTGGAGGGGAAACACTATTTAAAAATCAGCATCATGCATTTAAAACACAAATGAGGTGGAATTTCTTCTCACAAATGTTAAGATTCTTTCAAACACTCTTCTTGAAAAGGATGTGGAAGCAGAGCCCTTGAATATTTTTAAGGCAGCGGCAGGTAGATTTTGTCAAAGAAAGGGTGAAATGTTAACAGGGATGGCAATAAGGTGGAATTGGTGCACAATCAGATAATTTTATTGAATAGCAGAACAGGATTTAGGGTCTGAGTGGCCTACTCCTGCTCCTAATTCATATCTTCATATGTACATTGTGTTCACTCCTGAGGCTTGACTCCTCACATTGACATCCATGGTTGTATGCTCCAACAGCCTCTCAACTATGGGTCAGGAAGATCTCTTGGCCCTCTGTAGATATATGACATTTCTCTTATTTTGCACCATCTTCGCAAAGTCCTCCAGCTATGTCCGAAACCTTGGAGACTACTCTCAACCATGTTGTGCCATTAAACAAAGCTTCCAAGGTCATATTCAATTCACTTAGGACTTCAAAGTTTGTGAGAAGATTTGTAGCTCGGGTGCTCGTTGTTGTGGTTCTGTTCGCCGAGCTGGGAATTTGTGTTGCAGACGTTTCGTCCCCTGTCCAGGTGACATCCTCAGTGCTTGGGAGCCTCCTGTGAAGCGCTTCTGTGATGTTTCCTCCGGCATTTATAGTGGTTTGTTTCTGCCGCTTCCGGTTGTCAGTTCCAGCTGTCCGCTGCAGTGGCCGGTATATTGGCCGGTACACCTATACAATGTATTCACCAAAAACGGATACCCCCGCAATTTCATCAACAGATGCCTAAGGGAAAGACAACGGAATGAGGACAAGCCACAACCCAAAGGACTACTATACATCAAGAACATTTCTGAACTGACAGCCAGACTACTGCGACCACTAGGACTCATAACAGCACACAAACCAATAGCCACTCTCAGACAACAACTCACCAGGACAAAGGACCCGATACCCAGCATGAGCAAAACCAACGTAATGTACAAAATCCCATGCAAGGACTGCACAAAACACTACATAGGACAAACAGGAAGACAGCTAACGATCCGTATCCATGAACACCAATTAGCCACGAAACAACACGACCAACTATCCTTAGTAGCTACACACGCAGATGACAAGCAACATGCGTTTGACTGGGACAACACTACTATTATAGGACAAGCCAAACAAAGAACAGCCAGGGAATTCCTAGAAGCATGGCACTCATCCACAGATTCTATCAACAAACACATGGACCTAGACCCAATATACCGGCCACAGCAGCGGACAGCTGGAACTGACAACCGGAAGCGGCAGAAACAAATCACTATAAATGCCGGAGGAAACATCACAGAAGCGCTTCACAGGAGGCTCCCAAGCACTGAGGATGTCACCTAGACAGGGGACGAAACGTCTGCAACACAAATTCCCAGCTCGGTGAACAGAACCACAATTACTTAGGACTTGCTGACACTCCAGCCACAGTGCATCTCCCCTTTAAGAAGTGCAAGTTAACTTTAACTAGTGCTAGCCACTTAGATAACAAAACCTTGGTCAGGTACTTAGTTAAGGATCAGCAAGGTTTGTGCTGTCTGGACACTGTAATAATTTCAAATAACAGTCAATCAGCATGGGTTAATTCTGCCTTACTACTCTTGCACCCAACATCTAGGCCTTTGAAATTTAGCCCCATATCATTCAATATTTGTGTTTCTGAATTAAGTTTCCACATTTCAGCTATTTTGTAGACATATATATTTTCAATTAGAAATAAAGACATGAACTGGCAAATAATTATATTTGAATGATAAATTGCAATGAAACAAATGACAAAAGGTAGCTCGTCATTAACTCTATTCCTTTGAATGAATCTCGTAATGCAAATATAATTCCACATGCCTTAATCCCTTGAAGGTCAGTTAATACAGATCCAGCTATCTATAGTCGTTATTTGCTCTCTATCTTTTTACAGACCTATTATAGTTGTAAAGTAACTTCTTCAAAATAGCATGATGGTATACTTCTAGTCCCACAAATTTTGAAATAACTAATCAATATCTACAGAGCAAACAAATGCCTTTGTAGCAGATACTGACATTGTAAGGACTGGAGGAGTATGTAGACCTGGAGTTAAACTCTGAAGTTTAAATAGTAATCAGGGATGGAAAATTCTCGTTGTTTTTGAGACGAGCACAATGATAAGTTTGATTTTCAGAACTAATTTGTTACATACCTTTCAACTACTGGCTTAAGTGACTTATAATGAAGAAGTTAAAATTGATTCTCATCTTTAAAAAGAAACAAATACACCTGAGCAGTTTCACTGATGAAACTATTTCACAATTTCATGTTATGTATACAGTATCTCTATTCATCTATTCTGTTAGACAGAGTCAACAGTAAGCCGACTTGCAATAAATTACCATACCTGATGTAGTGCTAAGTACTGAGTTGCTGAAATTGGATCAAATTGGCCAAAACATTCAACCATGTCAAGACTGGCTGCTGCTAAAATCTGAGTAAGCTGGTTGTTTAATGCCAGGTTCATGGACTGGATCAAAACTTCACTGGCATGAGCCAAGTAGACCCGAGCTATTGCTCGTTCCTTCTATAAAATGAACAGAAATTAACATGAGTTAACAAATACTAACTTATTCTGCCATAAATGTCCTTTTGAAAGTTTTACAAAACCTTATAATGCAGCAAAAGAATTTTAAACATCATTGAAATGTTAGCGCAATTAATCACGATAGAATTAGATGAAGATGGGAGGCTGAAGGCTAATTTTTAACTAGTTGGGCGAAAAGATAGGCAAAAGTGAGGACTGCAGATGCTGGAGATCAAAGGCTAGATTAGAGTGGTGCTGGAAAAGCACAGCAGGTCAGGCAGTATCTGAGGAGCAGGAAATCTCTATTAATCAGAATGATAACGTTCAGATCCACTCATGCTACCTTCAAGTTTTCCATGCACTTGTTGTTCATACTGACTGACTACTTTGTTCAGTTCTGGTCAATATTCCAAAATAAGAACATAGTTGCATGGTAAAGAGTACAGAAAAGAGAAACATGACTGGTCCCATATTTTTCTTATTCATGCAAAGGATGTGGGTGCTTCTGGCTAGGCCAGCATGTATTGTCCATCCCTAATTGCCCTTGACAAGATAGATGTGAACTGCCGTCTTGGAACTGCTCGTCCTTCAGCCATAGTTTTACTCATAGTCAAGTTAGGAAAAAGTTCCAGAACTTAAATCCAGAAAAAAAAATAAAGGAATGCCAAACTAGCTCCATAGTGGGATCATGTGTAGCACAGAGGGGACTTTGCAGGCTATGGAGTTCCTGAGTGACTGTTGCCCTCATCCTTCTAAGTGATACAGTTTGTGGGTTTGGTGTATGTTGCCCAGTAATTTGACGAGTTACTGTAGTGCATTTTGTAGATTGTACACTGGTAGCAGGGTGTACTAGGATGGAGCAAAGATAAAAGATTAGAGAAACACATGGTTTAAAGTCGAGAATGAAGGTAGCCAAGGAATGACCTTTGCAAAATACATAGCAGCAAGTAACAAAGATAAAGTAAATTCACAATTTTACTTCAAAGCAAATGAGGAACAGAGGAAGCAAAAGACTTAAATTTAACATTTCAAAATAAATATAAAACTTATATTAAGAAGATTGATAAATGCTTAACCAGGTGGGATGGTAGATAACAGCATTGGGCAGGTTTAAAATGTAATTAGATACTGAGTGATAGGAGTTAAAATATTAGAATGCCGAGCTATAGTGAACTTTCTAATCCATTCTCATGTTTTTTATGTTCTTCATGAACCAATAGTTTAATTGAAGAAGATTTTACCTTAAGACGTGCAGCCTTTGCAGCACATTTTTCTATTTGATAGGTAGAAAGCTGTAAATCTGGACTTTCATATTTTGATTCCTCTTGTTCACTTTCTTCCTCAGCAGAGAGCTGCAAATCTACATGCTGAGACTTTGATTCAAATTCATTCTCTTCTGTAAATTTGGCCGGTTTTGGCAGATCATTATTTTCCCCCAAATCATGCTAAAGAAATAAGAAGATTAACAAAAATGCAAAACAGTATAAATCTGTGATTACAACTAAATATTCCATATTGGAGTTCAGTCCATGCCAATGTTAAATACACTATTCTTAAAATCACAAACAAAGTGTAAACAAGGCAGCAGGTTTTGAGTGTTACTGCAGTGCCTGGCATTTAGTATTGGAATTTCAGCTATTCAGACAAGTGAAAAGCATGGAATCACAATCCTGATACCAATTTTGTACATGGTAAGGAGGCTCTGGAAGTGAAGCACTGAATAATGTGCTGCTAAATTCTCAGCTTTCGTTCATGTGGAATCACAGAATCCAACCAAGACAGATAGAGACCTTTCAGCCCACCAGGGCAGCATCGACACTTTGAATAGCACCCCATCCAGACCAACCACCCCTATCCCAATAATCCTGCATCTACCCTGTCTGATCCATTTAGCCTACACATCCCTGAATACTACTGGGCAATTTTACCATGGCTAATCCACCTAACCTGCACATCTTTAGATTGTGGGAAGAAACCAGAGCACCCGGCTGAAGTGAGTATGTGTGAATAATCAAGGGAAGAAGCTATCAGACTGTCTACATGAGAATTGAAAGCACTATTTAAGTTAAATCCCTACATGAGAAAGAAAAGGAAATTATCTCTTGCTATGGACAAGACCAGAGCCCCCAACGTATATTATGGAAATAGTTAAACCTTAACTTTTTTTTTGCAAAAGGGCAAGTTTAAGGAATTATGTTCAGTTAGGATTCAATTATTCCACCATTAATCTTTAATCAAAACACAATTTATTCTTATAATACAGTTAAAATACAAAAGGAGGAAGAATTGGCATAACTTTAATCTATTTAAATACTTAATTAGACAACGTATTATTTAACAATTAATCATCAATTGTTCCAATATAGGCAACTTCCCAAAAACACAACCTTGGCAAAGGCAAAGAAAATTCAGCAACACACTTATAATTCTCACATGCTGTCTCTCTCCGGTCCAGGAAAAAGTAAGAAAAAAGCTGCTCCATTATGATTTTTAAGTGGAAGCCTCTCTGTCTAAGATTTCACTCTAGCAACAGAGAACTCAAGCTTTCAGCTCCAGCAGCTAGCAAAACTCTGGCCAACAAACTGAAAGGAAAACTAAAGTCTTCTCAGTCTGTGAGCCTGACTCCGTACACTTATGATTCTTTTGTCTTACTTCAAACAAAAACACTTAAAGCTGTTTTTCATCTGCCTGTCTGAAGGAGACATTTCATCGCCACTGTGACAACACCCGTCTGCAAGAGAGACAGGACAGAACATGTCTATAAAAGGCACAGTATTGTCACACTCTAGTGTTCAGGTGTTATATCCGGTTGCTGTTAAGATGGATGGAATATGTATTTTACATTAAACATACAACCAATGACAGTCCCAATTCTCTTGCAATAAACACAAAATTATACCAACCCTAAAAGGTGCATTTCTAATTTACACAGCCATGAATGCTACAGGGAAGTGTTTCAGGAAACCAAGGCCAACTGTTCTCATTTCCATGGAGTGAGCTTCAGTCTTCTAGTGAAAATGTCCATACGTATGGAAAAAGTACTGTAATCATTTACCATTGCCTTCTGCTTCTTGACTGACCAGGAAACATGTCTGTTTCTATCTGCTATTAAATATATTGGAAGGCTTTACGGTCTGACAGTCGACCGGTTTGGCCAGATCAGAGCAGAGCTTGCATGGTCAACAAATCATGGCATGCAACTCAGACATGAAGGGTCTGGTCAGAGGAACGGATGGAATTACTGCACCACAAGAGCTCTACACAGAAACCAAGACATTTGGTAAGAAAAATTAATTGCTAATATTTACTGCATGTAATCTCTTGATCATTACCAGTTCAAATAATATAAGATATAGAATTGTTTATGAAAAAGAATTAGAATCAACCTTACCAGCATTTGTTGAACCCAATTGAAGCCTGGGTTAATTGGGTCTACTTGTACAGATAACAACCGCAGGCACCTGCCAGTTAGATAGAGACATTTGGATCTAATTTCTTCAGAGCCATTGCTCAGGTTATGTGCACTCTCAAGTTGAGCCAGAGCTTTTTGTCCCAGTGACCTGGCTACAGTTACCCATTCCTGAACAAAAACAAAGATTCATACACAATTACATAAACAACAAAACACATAAAATGCGACACAAGTGCTCATTGAACATTAGAACTTGGGATTCTTAAGTTCCATAACCTCCATGAGGGTCTGAGGTGCGACTTCACACATTAACAAACATTTCAGGACAAACTATGTTCAAATTCTGCATGAATCAGTGTAAAAATAAAATATAATGAATTGTTTAAGAAAAAGAATATAGAATTAATTAGACTTGATAGTGCAAGAAATGAAGAACTCAGCTCTAATGTCTGTGCAGACATTAAGGAAGAGGATGCAGTATCTTTTCAGAGGGTCTCCTCCTCCAATCTTCCAAAGGGAGTAATCTTCTAACTTCCTGCACTTTTAAAAGCTTGGGAGAAAACAGTTTGCCCAGTCCCATGGATCTGCCAATGCCAACTGTATTATGAGTTGGGCAAGATAATAAATTAATAATTAATTTCAATTTATTAAATTGAAAGACTCATTTATTTATTTATATATGCTGGGTGGGCTGCTGATTCTGGAGTGGATAAACTCTCCATATTATAGCAGTGAGTTGGAAGATTCTCTGCTCAAAACGCACATGGACAGGCCATGTAAAATCCAGCTCCAGGTATAATGATGACAGATGAGTGGAAGAAGGCTTTAGCAAATGTTTTTACAGGCAATGAATGGAGCAGCCAATGTTACAAAGATGATAAACAAAAGACTAACTGAATTAACAGTCCATTTTCTTTTTTACATTTATATTGGATAAAAAGCTATTATCTCAAAATTTAATTGGCCTTCATAATGTTACCATTAAACATTTTGATAAAAATATACTAACCAGAAAGTGCCAAAATATTCATTTGCATTCAGGTTTCAGATTGCTTATGTACTACAAAAGGTATCCCTTTTTTTTGGCAGACTAGCTGTTTTAAAAAATTCTCAAGGTCAGGTTCGTAGGAGAGTAGTCTGACACAGAACAAACGACCAAGAGGCGAGTCTGCTAGAATATGAGCATTTTATTCCCCGCAGCGTCGCCAAAACCAGGTCTCATCTTATAACGGGTCTGGCTTATACTCACTCTACATGTTACCGGAACTGGGAGCCGTCAGTTCTCGTAGAGCGGTTGCCAACAACCCACGCTCGGCGGTTAAACGTAACCCCGGAGCAGACTCCCGGGTCTGGCTTATACTCACTCTACATGTTACCGGAACTGGGAGCCGTCAGTTCTCGTAGAGCGGTTGCCAACAACCCACGCTCGGCGGTTAAACGTAACCCCGGAGCAGACTCACCGAACTGGAGACTTTTCCAGCTGATATACTCTTTTCCAGATATAAACATTCATGTGAACAGCAGAGCAAGGCTAAAAAACACATTCCATTCTGGTTACATACAGATAAGAAGATTCACACGGGACTAAGCAACACCTCCATTCCGGTTAGATTCACACATGTATTGGGACATAATTTTTAACCGTTTCACCACATTCCACTGCTTGGAATTTTACACCACATTCCACTGCTTGGCCCAATACATGTGTTACATTATGCTTAATTCAGTTCAATTCGTTTCAGTTAATTTCAGTTCAGTCAATTCAGTGTAGTTCAATTCAGCTCAGTTCAGGTCTGTTCAGTTCAATTCAATTGTGTTCAATTCAGTTCCGTCCATTTCAATTCAATTTAGCTCAGTTCCATTTTGTTCCGTTCAATTTGATTCACTTCAGTTCCACTCAGTTCAGTTCAGTTCAATCCCATTCAATTCTGTTAACTCCGCTTCAGCTTTTTGGACATGCCCACATCCTCCGCTGTACCCCAGGCAAGGGGTTCTTCGGCAGGACTGGGATCCTCTCAAGGGTGGACAGCAGCGACCCTGGGGTTCCTCTGGTCGCCCCCCACCATTTCTCAAACAAACTGCCACGTCATGCCATCCCGGGACGGTCGGGACCTCCACAGTTTGTTCTTCTGGTTTCTTAGTCTTTTTCCAAAACATTGTTCTGTATCAAAATCTCTCCTCAATTGCGATTGACCCTGCTCGACTACGCCAAATGTTTTAAAAAATTCTCAAGGTCAGGTTCGTAGGAGAGTAGTCTGACACAGAACAAACGACCAAGAGGCGAGTCTGCTAGAATATGAGCATTTTATTCCCCGCAGCGTCGCCAAAACCAGGTCTCATCTTACAACGGGTCTGGCTTATACTCACTCTACATGTTACCGGAACTGGGAGCCGTCAGTTCTCGTAGAGCGGTTGCCAACAACCCACGCTCGGCGGTTAAACGTAACCCCGGAGCAGACTCCCGGGTCTGGCTTATACTCACTCTACATGTTACCGGAACTGGGAGCCGTCAGTTCTCGTAGAGCGGTTGCCAACAACCCACGCTCGGCGGTTAAACGTAACCCCGGAGCAGACTCACCGAACTGGAGACTTTTCCAGCTGATATACTCTTTTCCAGATATAAACATTCATGTGAACAGCAGAGCAAGGCTAAAAAACACATTCCATTCTGGTTACATACAGATAAGAAGATTCACACGGGACTAAGCAACACCTCCATTCCGGTTAGATTCACACATGTATTGGGACATAATTTTTAACCGTTTCACCACATTCCACTGCTTGGAATTTTACACCACACTAGCCCATACAACTAATAATAAGCAATTTTAATCACTACTGCACGTTGGTGACCAATGTTTAACCAAGTGTTTATAAAGCATTTGATTTATTTCTCAATTTAAACACATATTGTCCACATAAAATCAAGGGATTTCTACTCCAAATTGGAGAAAATGTGAGATGACACCTTCAATGTTGAACCAAAATTGCCCACTGAAAGGTTTTTATTTTAAAGTCCAAAGAAGATGCTACCAAGTGTCTTTGAATTACCTTTTCCACTGGTGTGTAATCCGGTGTGGAACTAATGAATTCCTCGACAATGAGCTGTAGCAGTCCTTTCTGTCTTGCTGCTTCAGCTTCTTTTTTATCTTTCATTATAACCAAATGGAGCATGTTCAAAGACAACTGCACAAAAGTTAACTTCAGAGAGGCCAGCTTCCTCATCAGAGGCAAACTTAAATGAGTCATCTGAAAATAAGTATTAAACAATACTTTTAAGATGAAAAGGAAGCGTTCAAAAGTTATGCAACATGAATAATCTGTTTTTTAAGTAACTTAAATCTGAGTCGCAGGCCTATTCAAAGATCAAGCTTGTTTATAACATCTGTTTCTGTTTACCATAACATGCATTAAAATGACACATCCATTGTTTTCTTCACTTATGTACAGATAATAAAATAAGAAATATACTAAAGAATGATATTTGACTTATCAAGTTTGATTTTTTTTCCAAAAAGATCATGCACAATTACTTTCTTAAAGGGTAGCTGATATATACTAGATTTGCAAGATCATTCAAAACAAGAGACTCAATTTCACCTGAATTCATCCACGTGTCAACTTTGGTGAGTTTTGTGGAGGGATTTTCTCCATGAGTGCAAGCAAAATTTCTCATACTACCTTCCCACACTCAACTCAGTATCTATGTACTATGGTCTATTGTCACATCAACTCCCTCGCAATGGGCAGGAGTACTAGCCATAGCCAGGACCTCTAGGGATTCCTGGCACTCGTGGCATATTTAAAATACTGTTGTGCACCAGCTCAAGTACTGGCCATCACGACCTGCCCTGCACAGTTCTTGTTAACTGTGACTCAGAGATGTCAGACAAAGAGAAATTCGTACCTGCTTCACTGATAGGGACCTGGAGGTCCTGGTGGATGGGATATTGCAGAGGAGGGTATGACTCCCAGATCCTGGTAGTTTAATGTGAGTTTGCTACCTCAGTCAGTGCCAGGATTCAGCGGAATGCCCAAAGGTGAAGGCAGTAGATCAATAAGCTTCCCCGAGAGTCATAGAGATATACAGCACGGAAACAGACCCTTCGGTCCAACCTGTCCTGTCCATGCTGACCAGATATCCCAACCCAATCCAGTCCCACCTGCCAACATCCGGCCCGTATTCCTCCAAACCCTTCCTATTCATATACTCATCCAAATGCCTCTTAAATATTACAATTGTACCAGACTCCACCACATTCTCTGGCAGCTCATTCCATACACATACCACCCTCTGTGTGAAAAAGTTGCTCCTTAGGTCTCTTTCATATCTTTCCCCTCTCACCCTAAACCTATGCCCTCCAGTTCTGGACTCCCTGACCCCAGGGAAAAGACTTTGTCTATTTATCCTATCCATGCCCCTCATAATTTTGTAAACCTCTATAAGGTCACCCCTCAGCCTCCAATGCTCCAGGGAAAACAGCCCCAGCCTGTTCAGCCTCTCCCTATAGCTCAAATCCTCCAACCCTGGCAAAATCCTTGTAAATCTTTTCTGAACCCTTTCAAGTTTCATAACATCTTTCCAATAGGAAGGAGACCAGAATTGCACACAATATTCCAACAGTGGCCTAACCAATTCCTGTACTCAATACTCTGACCAAAAAAGGAAAGCATACCAAACACCTTCTTCACTATCCTATCTAACTGCGACTCTACTTTCAAGGAGCTATGAACCTGCACTCCAAGGTCTCGTTGTTCAGCAACACTCCCTCGGACCTTACCATTAAGTGTATAAGTCCTGCTAAGATTTGCTTTCCCAAAATGCAGCACCTCGCATTTATCTGAATTAAATTTCATCTGCCACTTTTCAGCCCATTGGCCCATCTGGTCCACATCCTCTCGTTATCTGAGGTAACCTTCTTCGCTGTCCACTACACCTCCAATTTTGGTGTCATCTGCAAACTTACTAACTGTACCTCTTATGCTCGCATCCAAATCATTTATGTAAATGACAAAAAGAAGGTGGCCCAGCACCGATCCTTGTGGTACTCCACTGGTCACAGGCCTCCAGTCTGAAAAACAACCCTCCACCACCACCCTCTGTCTTCTACCTTTGAGCCAGTTCTGTATCCAAATGGCTAGTTCTCCCTGTATTTCATGAAATCTAACCTTGCTAATTAGTCTGCCATGGGGAACCTTGTCGAATGCCTTACTGAAGTCCATATAGATCACATCTAAGGCTCTGCCCTCATCAATCTTCTTTGTTACTTCTTCAAAAAACTCAATCAAGTTTGTGAGACATGATTTCCCATTGCACAAAACCATGTTGACTATCCCGAATCAATCCTTGCCTTTCCAAATACATGTACATCCTGTCCCTCAGGATTCCCTCCAACAGCTTGCCCCCACTGAGGTCAGGCTCACCGGTCTATAGTTCCCTGGCTCATCTTTCCCGCCCTTCTTAAACAGTCGCACCACGTTTGCCAACCTCCAGTCTTCCGGCACCTCACCTGTGACTATCGACGATACAAGTATCTCAGCAAGAGGCCCAGCAATCACTTCTCTAGCTTCCCACAGAGTTCTCGGATACAACTGATCAGGTCATGGGGATTTATCCACCTTTAACCGTTTCAAGACATCCAGCACTTTCTCCTCCTTAATCTGGACATTTTGCAAGACGTCACCATCTATATCCCTATAGTCTATATCTTCCATATCCTTTTCCACAGTAAATACTGACGAAAAGTATTCATTTAGTATCTCCCTCGTTTTCTGTGGGTCCACACAAAGGCCGCCTTGCTGATCTTTGAAGGGCCCTATTCTCTCCCTCGTTACCCTTTTGTCCTTAATGTATTTGTAAAAACCCTTTGGATTCTCCTTAATTCTATTTGCCAAAGTTATCTCATGTCCCCTTTTTGCCCTCCTGATTTCCCTCTTAAATATACTCCTACTTCCTTTATACTCTAAGAATTCACTCGATCTATCCTGTCTATACCTGACAGATGCTTCCTTCTTTTTTTTAACCAAACGCTCAATTTCTTTAGTCATCCAGCATTCCCTATACCTACTAGCCTTCCCTTTCATCCTGACAGGAATATACTCTCTCTAGATTCTTGTTATCTCATTTATGAAGGCTTCCCATTTTGCAGCCGTCCCTTTACCTGCGAACATCTGTCTCCAATCAGCTTTCAAAAGTTCTTGCCTGATACTGTCGAAATTGGCCTTTCTCCAATTTAGAACTTCAGCTTTTAGATCTGGTCTATCCTTTTCCATCACTATTTTAAAACGAATAGAATTATGGTCACTGGCCCCAAAGTGCTCCCCCACTGACACCTCAGTCACCTGCCCTGTCTTATTTCCCAAGAGTAGGTCAAGTTTTGCACCTTCTCTAGTAGGTACATCCACATACTGAATCAGAAAATTGTCTTGTACGCACTTAACAAATTCCTCTCCATCTAAACCTTTAACATCATGGCAGTCCCAGTCGATGTTGTGCAAGGGAAAGCACAAGCATCTTCTCATGACTTTAAACTCACTTTGTCTTGCTCCTGCATAACTTCACACCAAGACTCATGGGTATTACTCTCAATGTCGAATGCAGCATCTTTCCTCACTCACTTTTATCCCCCGATCCCTCCTGCTACTAGCTCTTGAATGTCTCTACACCTCATGCTCATTTGGGGAACCTCACAACTCTTGCTTCTCACTAACAGCGGTGCCAGCCACTTTCATTTCACTTAATTTCTCCCTTTGTCTCAATCCAGGAGGAAGCAGCCCACAATAGGACAGACAGACCCAAAACTGTGGGATGGCCAACAATTGGCTCTTCACCCCACACAAGGAAAGGATCCTAGCCCTAGCCAATGAAGCCCACAAGTATTCATGTGGGAATGCCAGAACCTCCATGTTGCAGCAACTAAGAATCACTGTCCATGACGTATTGCTCTCTGGTGACTGCCATGTAGTCTTGTATTCCTAACATGTCTGTACTTCTAAATGCTGTTCGTGATGCTTTCCCCCTTTTGTCTCCTAAGATGATGACTGCCACCTGCACAGTCTCATCAGCCAAGAGGGTAGTCCAACAGAACAACTCCTCTTCCATCTCAGAGGAAGAAGCTACAGAGCCCTCAGAGGGAGCAGCAGCAAGGTTACCTCCTGCACCCTCTACCATCTCAGATACTGACCTCAGTAGGTATTTCATCCAGATTAGATTCAGAAGCAACTGCTAGTGAGTGCCATGTCTCTGCAGATAGACAAGGGAGAAGCCCCCTGCCAGGTTGTTGACATTTTGAGAACTGTTGAAGGCCAAGTACCTGCTCACTCCCTTGGAGGAGATGACCCCATGGTTTTGGTAATTAATAACTTAACAAATGCACGGGAATACACAGGAGGAGCAGACAGGTGTGTCAGAAGCACTGATGGCCCCTAAAGTTCCTTGACCTGTAGTGGACAGACTCCGGGACTGGCAGTGGCGGACTCTCTTCACAAACCTGGATGCACAGCACTAATTTCAGGACTAATTTCTTTGCAGCTCGACTGACTTAGTGCGAATCCTGGACTGGTTGTGCTGGACATACACAGCTGACTATGATCCACTCCCTGAAGTGTAGACTTGGACATCCCAGACAACTGAGTGACCATGCCCAAATTCCTGAACTGATGTCCAAGGTTTCCACTAACCTTAATGCTTTGGGACCCACTGACTGAAGGGTGTCTCCTTTGATTTGACTTAGGACTAGTCCACCTTAGACTTTGAGACATGGCCATTTGATTGAAGAATGTTTACTATGTTTTCCATGTATCCAGTTGGCACAGTGCTGTAAAACAGGTCTCTTCGCTTGACTGATGACTACTAATAATAATGACAAGGCTCTTGGCTTTATGTCTGCAGTAAACAATATAACAACAAAGCAGTATTGGGCTTTTAAGATCTGGTTTGGCAGGCAAAGTGTGAAAAGGCAAGGCAAGTCAGAATTGCTCTGAGAACTAAGAGAGCAAGTGAGAGGCCCTGCAATGTGCCTGGCCCAACCTAAGAGATGAGTGCCTGTCCTTAGGTACAAAGTGTCCTGGTCACAGCACTGCAATGAGAAGTTGTACTCCAAAGTGCAGCATCAAATTATAGAACCACGTTTTTAGTGGGTCAGTATTAGAGCATAATGATGCAGTGAGAGTGGTATGTGTTTGCCACTAATGTCCAGGGATGAGGTTTGCATGCAATCACTGCCCATGGAACATGGCCGGGGATGCTGGTGACTGCTGTCCAAGTTGGACTGCCAGAGGTGGCACGGTGGCACAGTGGTTAGCACTGCTGCCTCACAGCGCCAGAGACCCGGGTTCAATTCCCGACTCAGGTGACTGACTGTGTGGAGTTTGCACATTCTCCCCGTGTCTGCGTGGGTTTCCTCCGGGTGCTCCGGTTTCCTCCCATAGTCCAAAGATGTGCATGTCAGGTGAATTGGCCATGCTAAATTGCCCGTAGTGTTAGGTAAAGGGGTAAATGTACGGGAATGGGTGGGTTATGCTTCGACGGGTCAGTGTGGACTTGTTGGGCCAAAGGGCCTGTTTCCACACTGTAAGTAATCTAATCTAATCTGTAAGGTGCAAATAATGAGCTGGAGACTCCAGGTACCTGCTTGGAACTTCATGTCAGGAACTATCAATGTCTAGTTTCTATCTAGGAGAATAGGAAATTGCATGTCACTGAGGTAGGATTAACTGACAATGAGAAGTTAAAGCATGCAAATAGGCCTATACTTGATGCTCCTATTAATTAAGCCACTGTATGCTTTATTAGCTGCTCTCTCCACCTGTCCTGCCACCTTCAATGATCTGAGCTCATGTACACCCAGGTCCCTCAGTTCCTGCATCCCCTTTAGAATTGTACCCTCTATTTTATATTGCCTTTCAACATTCTTGTGACTAAAGTCTACATTGAAAATCATCTGCCACCAATCTGCCCACTCCACCAACTTGTCAATGCCATTTTACAGTTCCACATTGTCCACCTCCCCAGTTTACAATTCTTAAAAAGTTAGTCTTATCTGCAAACTTTGATATTGTCCCATGTACGCCAAGAGCCAGATCATCGTAACATATTAGGAAAAGTAAAAGTCCTAAGACCAACTAAAAATCATTATCTAATCAAACAGCGGCAGTATGGTTTCATGAAAGGGATATCCTGTCTGACTTTTTATTTTTAATAAGAGATTTTTAAGGAAGCTTCAACCAGAGTGGATAGAGGGGAACCAGTATATAGTATTGGGACTTCCAGAAGGTACGACAAGGTATCTCACAAAAGTTAAGTCATAAGTCATTGTGTTGGAGGCAGTATATTGGCATGGGTAGAAAATTGACTAATGGCAGGAAGCAACGAGTGGGGATTAAGAGGTATAGTTAGCAAGTTTGCTGAATAAACCAAAATTGGAGGTGCAATGGACAACGAAGAAGGTCACCTTAGATTACAACAGAATCTTAATCAGATGGGCCAATAGGCTGAGAAGTGGCAGATGGAGTTTAATCTAGATAAATGTGAGGTGCAGCATTTTGGGAAAACAAATTCCAGCAGGAGTTATACACTTAATGGTAAGGTCCTAGGGAGTGTTGCTGAACAAAGAGACCTTGGAGTGCAGGTTCATAGCTCCTTGAAAGTGGAGTCGCAGGTAGATAGGATAGTGAAGAAGGCGTTTGGTATGCTTTCCTTTATTGGTCAGAGTATTGAGTACAGGAGTTAAGAGGTCATGTTGCAGATGTACAGGACATTGGTTAGGCTACTTTTGGAATATTGTGTACAATTCTGGTCTCCTTCCTATTGGAAAGATGTTGTGAAACTTGAAAGGATTCAGAAAAGATTTACAAGGATGTTACCAGGGTTGGAGCTATAGGGAAAGGTTGAATAGGCTAGAGCTGTTTTCCCTGGAGTGGAGGCTGAGGGGTGACCTTATAGAGGTTTATAAAATTATGAGGGGAATGGATAGGATAAATAGACAAAGTCTTTTCCCTGGGGTCGGGGAGTTCAAAACTAGAGAGCATAGGTTTAGGGTGAGAGGGGAAAGATATGAAAGTAACCTAAGAGGCAACGTTTTTACTCAGAGGGTGGTATGTGAATGGAATGAGCTGCCAGAGGAAGTCTGGAGGCTAGTACAATTGCAACATTTAAAAGGCATCTGGAAGGGTATATGAATAAGAAGGGTTTGGAGGGATATGGGCCGGGTGCTGGCAGGTGGGACTAGATTGGGTTGGAATATCTGGTCGGCATGGACGAGTGGACCGAAGGGTCTGTTTCTGTGTTGTACATCTCTATGACTCTAAGAGCTTATTTTTCAGGTTCGCTCCCTGTAACCAGTGGGTTTCCACAGGGATCATTGCTGGGACCACAACAATTTACAATTTATATGAATGAGTGGGAGGAAGGAAGTAAATGTATTGCAGACAGAAAAAAATGATGGAAAGGCAGATTGCGAGAAGAACATAAATACTTTACAGAGTGATATTGATTGGTTAAGGCAGTGGGTAAAAAGTTGGTACATGGAGCGTAATGTGGGAAAACATGAAGTTATTTATTTTGGAAGAGAGAACAGAAGAACAGAGTATTATTTAACTGGTGAAAAACTGCAGAAGCTGCAAAGTATAGGGGTACTCGTGTATGAAACTCAGAAAGCTAGCACACAAGTATAGCAGGGAATCAGGAAAGCCAATAGAATGAAGTAGAGAAGTCTTACTGGAACTATACAAGATGCCGATGAGACCGCATCCGGAGCACCGTGAGCAGTTCTTGGTCCCCTTATTTGAGGAAAGATATTATTTTATTGGAGGCAGTTCAGAGAAAATTCTTTAGGAAGATCTCCAATATGGAGGGATTGTCTTATACGAAAAGGCTAAACAGGTTGGGACTCTGCACCCTGGAGTTCAAAAGAATGAGAGGTGATCTCATTGAAACATATAGGATTCTCAAGGGGATTAACAGGATAAATGCTGAGAGGATGTTCCCACCTCATGGGAGAATATAGAACTGGACGGCATACTCTCAGAATAAAGGGGTGCCAATTTAAGACTGAGATAGGGTTGTGGGAGCAGAGTCCTTGTGTACATTTAAGACTGGGATAGATAGTTTCCAGATCAGTCTGGATTATGGGGAAAATGCAGGCTAGTGGACATGAGGAATGTTGGATCAACCATAGATCCTATAGAATGGTGAGCAGACGTGATGGACTAAATGGCCTACTCCTGTTCCTCTTTCTTATGATCTTATGGACTCCTAAGGATTTCCACTACAAACTTACCTCTCGTCTAAAAATATCCATTAACCATTACTCTCTGTTTCCTGTCATTTAGCCAAATTGCTAATGTCTCTTTTACACTATGATCTTTAACTTTCCTCACATGACTCTCATGTGGCATTGTATCAAAAGCTTTCTGGAAATCCATGTGGACCACACCAACAATGTTACCCTCATCGATCATTTCCAAAAAAATTCCAGTAAGTTATATAAACGTAATTTCCCCTTTAGGAATCCATGCTGACTGTTTGTATTAACCACCTTTTTCCATGTGATTACTAATGTTGAATTTTGACCAAATTCTATCTAAAGTTCTTACATCCTCGTCATTTACTGCCTAATCATGGTCATGTTTACAAGAAATGGGAGCAAAAGTATGTCAAAGCTGCTCTGCCATTCAGCATGAAGATGGCTGATCATCAGGTTTATCTCCCGTTTCCTTGCCTTATCCTTTAACTTCGTAAGAAATGAAAAATACATCTGTCACAGCATTAAACATATTCAATACTGGAGCATCCACAATCCACTGGGGTGGAGAACTTTAAAGATTCACAACACTTTGATTTAAGAGATTTCTTCTCATCCCAGTCCAAAACAATCGCCCTTAGCCTGAGACTGTGCCTTTGTTTTATTGATTTTCCCAGATAAGAGAAACAACTTGTGTGTTTAGCCAATTAAGTCCCTTCACGAGTTTGTAAGCTTAGTTCGATGATCCCTATAATGACTAATATAACCTTTTCAGTTGAAATTGTGCTTCTAACTCACTTGTTTTTATCACTCATGTGGCATGTTTGTGTACAGAACTCTTAATCTAGTTAACTGTCTCACCTCCAAATAACCTGCCAACTTTTTTCTCACTTTTGACCTGTGTAGATTTTCTTTTCTCAGATCCTTAAATACTTCACATCTTTTGTCACTTCCTTTTTACCTTTTCTGCAATGAGACGTGTAGGTGCAGGCCATCAGGTTAGACATTGTCATATAGTAAGCTGCCTGGTAGCAAGGAACTGCTAAGTAATATGAACTAGAAAACGGACTTTCACTCGTAATTTGACCAGATCTCAAATTAAACATTTTGAAGCATATTCCAAAAAAAATCAGCTGGATTACAGAACTAATTTATCAACTGTCAGCTTGATACACAACAAACCTAAGATGAGGTGTTTTATCTGATTATTTCTATGAAAATGAAAACTTAGCTCAAAATAGTCTGACTTTCCATTATCTCAGGTTTCCTAGCAATGGAAGTGAGCATTGAAAGCAGTATCTGTTTATGTGCAGAAATCAAGTTTTTAGCTCCCCTGAAATGCACATTGTGAATATAAAGGTCAAACAGCCTGTCTTAACAAAGATTGAAGTGACAGAATTTATATTGAATAAATAGTCTTTGAAAATAATCCATTTTAGTTCATTGGAAAGCTCTGAAACAACATATTAGTGATAAATCAGTTGTGCAACAAACAATATTTAAAATGACTCATCATTGGCTAACCAGCATGTGTTCAAAACAACACAGACAACTCTGATCAATATAAACAATTTTTTACGAAACAGTACAAATTATGAAGTTGAAACAAAAATAGGGAAATAGGCTTTGGGAATTAGGCTGGAACTTCAGTGTTAAATCAGCAATCCAGATCACTGAGAGAACTGAAGTATGGAAATGCTACACTAACACAGCAGATCGTGCATCAAGTTATTTCTGGGCGATAATTCAATGTTTAGTGAGTTTGAAATACTTATTCTTCTTTGTGTCCACACTTATTGGATCAAATTTGATGCAAAAATATTTGAATAAATATATAGTATTCTGCAAAGTTTATCTGTATTTGCTCTTTTTGCCTTGTGCATGCTTTGGAAATAGAAGCAAGGAAGACCCTATGGTGCAGAGCTCTGAAGTAAGCACAAGAGACTGGATAAAGCTAATCGGGAAAAACTGTGCCCACTTGTAAAAGAATCAAGAATGACAGGGAACAGATTTTAAGTAATTTTCAAAAAGGAGGTGGCATGATGTGAGAAAACATTTTTTACACGGGTGTTTCAGGTCTGGAGTGCATTGCCTAGTGGTGTAGTGGAGCTTCAACTGAGGCATTCAAGGGCTTTGGATGAGTAATTGAACAGAAACAGTGTGAGACAGTATGGAGAATGGCATTAAGTTATGGTGCTCAAGGCAAAAATGTTGGGAAAATATGGTGAGAATGAGAACAATCAGATTTGAAATGTCAAGTACAGAAAGGCTGATTTTCCCCTTAGCGTTATAACAGCAAATTCAGAAGCCTGCTAATGACCTTAGTGCCATGCATTTCATTTTTATGCTTAGCTAATCACAGGTCATTTCTATGCAGCTCTCCATTCTCCTCACCCAGAGCAGTTACTTACATCAACTCACTGTTTGTTCCTCTGGCCATTCATTCAGCTCCACTGTTGCCATTACTTTGATGCATGCCCCATGGCCACTGTCCTGTTCCACACTTCCTTCATGTAAGTGGGCATCAGCAAGCCACCAGTCTTAGCCTGTTATTGGAACTGTTTTTGGAACAACTCATACATCATTTCAGCCATTCAGGACCTGACTTTGGAGCTCACACCCACTTATGCGTTGCATTTTTTGTTCAGGTTTCTTTTTTTGTGCAGGGATACACAAACACAAACACACACATGCATACACACACACTCTTAGCACTGAGAACACTGGACAGTCAAGGAGGTGTGCAGCACTAGGCTATACTAATGCCACCTCTCCAGCTTGTGCTTGCAGCTTATGTGACAAACACATTACATTGTCCTTTAATCAAATGACCATGTACAAATATCACTGGTGACCAATCCTTTAATGGAATGAGGTGAGATTATGGGTCAGCCAGGGTGTGACACCAACTCAATCTAACTCGGGGCCAAATTACACGCCTAAAACACTCCATGAAGTCATGGTTAGCCATGAGGTGTATCAGCAGAAGTTTTCAGTGCATCATTCAGTCACAGGAGCACTTGAATGGAACTATCAGATGCTAAAAACAATAATCAAGGCACACTATCATGAGTACCTCAATGACTGGGATAAAAATCAGATAAAGAACTGGGATAAAGGAAGCTCCCTGTTGACTTAGTTTATGGGCACCAAACAGGAGGGCTTTGGGAGAGGATTTTAGAACAGAAGGAGGAAGGCTTCATGTTAGATTATATAGCACAGCATCAAGAGTGACTATCTTTAGCCTGCAAAGCATCCCAATAACATTTGAAAATCTCCCAAACAGTAGTGAAACAAAAAGCAGACAAAATGCCAGGGCCTGAACCTTTTAGCTAGGAACTGTGTCAGCTCTTGCGTAAACACCAGGCAAACTCCTAAAGTCCCAGTTTATTGGCGTGAATAGAGGAGCAAAAATGATTATATGTTTATCTGATTTGAGAGCCAGAACAGAGGGAAAAAAACAAAGGCTTTATCATGTCAATATGAGAAAGCAACACCACTACAGATATGGGGGACAAACAGATAATGGTCTGCCCCATTACCAGCAACCTACAGGACAAGGGTAGTAGTGAGAATGGACCAGAGGGACAAATGGGTAAGGTCAATATTGAACTGTCTACTATCCAGCTAATTAATACCAAAATACTAGCCAGGTTAGATTTTTTATTCATTCACATTCTTGCAGAGCAGTGAGCAGACTCAATGTGGTTAATGCAGAGTCAAACCGGTTTGCACCACCCTTGCTCAACATGATGTGGATATGGAAGAGAACTCTTCACAAAGCATAAACTCAATTGGCTAGACCCTGAAGGGCTGGCCCAGGTTTGAGCGGAGGTCATCCAAATGCTGAAGCTCCAACTGACAGAGCTTGGCAGCAGTAACTGGAGCTCAGCAGTTGTACTTGTGTCCAAATCAGACAATGCCACAAGGCTCTGTAATGACTACTTAAAATTTAATGCAATGGCTGGGCTGACTGCTACCCAATACCCTGGCTGGAAGATTACATGGAATGGATAAGTAAAGCCAGCCATTTTACCAAAATAGAGTCACTCAAGGGGTACTAGCAGGTTCCCATAACTCCAGACGAGTTATATGAGCATTCAGTCATGTCATATGGACTCCAAAATGCCCAAGCCTCCTTTCAAAGACGGATGAACCAGATAGAGACTGGTTTATCTAACTGTGTATTGTACCTTGACATATATCCTAATCGACAGCAGCACCTGGGGGGTGTATTTACAGCAAATAGAAGCCCGCTTCTGAAAAATATTGTCAGCTGACCTAGTAGTCAACGCTGCAAGGAGTGAGTCCACCACCTCCCAAGCCACCTTTGTGGATACGTAGTGGTCAAAGATGAGTTCTACCCAGGGCTGCAAAGGTACATGCAGTAACACAGTTTCCCGTTCCTGCAATAAAATGAGAAAACATAGGGTCCTTGGGAATCTGTCAGCTCTATTGAATGTTCCTTCCAAACCTGCCCTAAACTTTAGCACAGATCCTGCTCTGCTGACAGATCTAATACAGAAAACAGCAAAGGTAGACAAGACTGAGAAAACCCAAACTGATTTTGAAAAGCGAGCCAGTGCCTACATCTCCAAAATTCAAACAAGCACTCAAAGTAGCCATCAATGTGGGTGATATCAAAGTAACAAATCCATAATAGAGACACAAATCAGGTTCTTCTCCAAAAAAGCCAAACAACTATGAAAGATGGCACTGTATAGTACAGTTTAGTACTCGCACTGAGACACTTTAAAATACATGTTGTAAGTTAGCTCGCTGAGCTGGAAGGTTTGTTTTCAGACGTTTCGTCATCACGCTTGGTAACATCATCAATGCGCCTCTGGTGAAACGCTAGTGTTATGTCTCGCTTTCTGTGTACGTATCTTGGTATCTTAAGGTGGGTGATATCATTTCCAGTTCTTTCTCTCAGGGGTTGGTAAATGGAACTTCAATAAGCAGAAGAAAAATACCTATACAGCGTATTCAAGAAGAACAGGTACCTGTTACGACACAGGGTAAACCTCTCTGCTAATTTAAACCCAACACACAGAGAAGCTTACCTCGCACACTGTAATCTGTTAAACTTTGAGAAGCAAAGAACTATCCCAGAGGCCATTATTTAAAGTAAAAATCAACAATTTTATTTTTTAAGTGCAAAAGGGAAAATTAGACAACTATTTACTAATCCTTTCTCTTAAACCTATCTTTTACTTCCCACTTTATAATATAGGTTCGATAAAAAGATCCTGATTAAGATTTGCAAAATAAAAATTCACGTTTCAAAACCAGTCAACTTTGTCAATTCTCCTTCGTAGATTTTTCTCTGTATTGTCCTGGGTCGTCTCTTCTTCGATCTTCTGCTGCACAACTTTTCTTATGGACAGATATTTTCCAGAAAGCAATTTGACTAGCAGTCTGTACATGTTGGTGCTCTTTGCTGTCCTCCTCCTAACTGTTTAAAATGTCCAATTTTATACCCCAGTGCATCAGATCATTTCATTGGTTTGATGTCATCAAAACATTAAATTCAAATTCATTTGGACTTTGGTATCTGGGGCATAATTTAAACTGATTGGCCGAATTTTAATTTATTTTTGTACCACGGGAACACAGCACCAGATATTTGTGTCAACCAAAAGTGACATTTTTAAATTGTTCAGCACACTCTGTACTTTCAATCCTTGCTAGCTTCCTCTCTCTCTTCAAGGTATTGTACACACCTACACCTTCATAACATACCCAATAAACACAGTCGGCCAATTCCTAAACAACAAACCCAAACAAGCAGACACAATGCATCCAGAAACTCTAGCCACATTACCATACGAATTAGAATTAGAATCCCTACAGTGTGAAAACAGGCTCTTAGGCCTAATAAGTCTACACTGACCATCCGAAGAGTAACCCACCCAGACCTACTCACATACCCTATATTTTTTTTTAACCCCTGACTAATGCATCTAAACCTACACATCCCTAAACACTATGGGCAATTTAACATGGCCAATTCACCTAATCTGCACATCTTTGGATTCTGAGAGGAAACCGGAGCACCCAGAGGAAACCCACGCAGACATAGGGAGAATGTGCAAACTCCACACAGTCACCCGAGGCTGGAATCGAACCCAGTCCCTGGTGCTGTGAGGCAGCAGTGCTAATCACTAGCCATCATGCCCCCCCACTGAGCCACCGTGCTGCTCTGGAATGACTTCCAGACAACTCCGACCTCTTGGCATCATGGGAGTCCACAAACCTACCAACACACTTCAACAGCAGCTGATGAACCTAAAGGACCCTAAACAACTAGCAAAATGAATGTAATTTACAAAATACCATGCGAGGACTATGACAAACACTACATTGGACAGACAGGCAAAATTAGCCACCAGTCTATACGAACACTAACTAGCCACCAAAAGACAGGACCCACTATCACTAGTATCCTTATATACAGATGAAGAAGGATACCACTTCAACTGGGACAACACTCCCATCCTAAGACAGACTAAACAGAAACACACAAGGGAACTCTTAGAAGCCTGGCAGTCAAAGCGGAACTCCATCAATAAACACATCGATTTTTTTAGATTAGATTACTTACAGAGTGGAAACAGGCCCTTCGTCCCAACAAGTCCACACCAACCCTCTGAACAGCAACCCACCCAGACCCATTCCCCTACATTTACCCCATCACCTTACATTACGGGCAATTTACTATGGCCAATTCACCTAACCTGCACATCTTTGGATTGAGGGAGGAAACCGGAACACCCAGAGGAAATCCACGCAGACACGGGGAGAATGTGCAAACTCCACACAGACAGTTGCCTGAGGCGGGAATTGAACCCGGGTCTCTGGCGCTGTGAGGCAGCAATGCTAACCACTGTGCCACCATGCCGCCTGATTTGGACCTCATTTACCAACCTCTGAGAGGAAGAACCGGAAATTATATCACCCACCTTAAGAAACCAAGACACATAAATATAAAGCAGGACATAACACCAGCGTTTCACCGGAGGCTCACTTACGATGTTACCTAGCATGGTGACGAAATGTCTGAAAACAAACCTTCCACCCGGTGAGCAAACTTACAACCTGAACCTCAACCTGAGCTACAAATCTTCTCTTTAAGATACATGCTTGAAATGGGTACCACAATCTATACTGGCAACAACCTGTTAAACTCTGTGGAAAGATTATTAAATCACAATGCCAGGTTATTCCAGTGGAGCTTGTTCCTTCACTGCACCACTTTAAAATCACCCACATTAGCAGAAAATCAAATGTGATTGCACAGGCCCTACACAGAACTTAAAAAGATCTGGTTAGAACTCAAAAGATTAATTGACCAAGGCTAAGAAAGTGCTTCCATATGAAACTGTGTGTTGTTTAAAATTGGAATTCATTTTTGCTTTTTATTATTTTGTTAAAAAAAAAAGACTGGATGCCATTTCATTCGTCCTGCAGGGTAAGTATTATGTCTGTGTTAACCATCAGGAATACACAAGACCGGGAAGTTAAAAAGTCAACTTTGACTTTATTTCGAGCACTAGTGGGATTGATCACTTGGATGTATCTACCTGGGAATGGTTGGATACAGCCCAATTTATGAGAGCTGTCAGTCTAACAATGCAAGAATCAACTGAATGCAGCCAGTGGTTATGTTATCTCATGAGGGAAGAGGATGATGAAAGACAACTCCTATTCTGTGATACAAATTATCAGCCAGATATCATGACTTTATTAATTAAAGGAGAAAATGAATCCAGTGCATTTTATGTACTCATTATTATTTTTGAGATGGCTTCTGACTCCTGTAAAGAATTTTAAGGTAAATAATGCAGATTAACATTTGAAAACCTGTTTTTTTACCGCTTTAAGTGGCAACAAGCTCATCAGGTCACTGAAGGCTTCTTCTTCAATCAAGATGGCCTTCATGATCAGTGAGTACGCATTTAATAGATTATGGTGCTTCTTTTCCTCTTCCTCACTGTATTTACTGAGCATCCTTTAGGAATAGAAAGTTGCATCCATAAGTAAAACTTAATCTAAATTAAAGCTTTCATTTTTCTTACTCCACTCCCCAAAATAAAAACAACAAGGGTGCATTGTTCAGTGGGGAAAATATAGCCAGCCACATAAACATAGAAGTAACAAAAGTAAAGGCTAGTCAGCAATTACCTTTCTGACTTGCATTCAATATACACTCAACATAGAATAAATAAACAAATACATAAATATTGCATTTATATGAACCTACATTAGTATCTCGGTATGTTCTCTCATTACATCTACTGATTCTTCTCTGTATCCATACTGCAGCATAACATTTGCAAACTTCTCCATTTTAGCACAAGCTGATGACAACTTTTGCAAGTTTTCTGGTTTCTTTAAATAAGGATCGCCTAATGCTTTCATGGATTCAATTTCAATTAATTCCAACCTATATTGGAAAATTAAAAAGCTTTAATGTACAATATACACAATAAATAGCCAATAAATTTTGTTTTGAGAAAAGAAATATAAATGACTGGGAAAGGAAGGAAATGTAGAGAAAGAGCAGGGAAATGGGATTCTCAACAACCCTCTGAAAAGGAACCATTGAACTATGTTCCAGCTTTTCTCTCCATCAATAATCCATGGGTTTTCCCATCTGTTATTGGATGTGTACGCATAAGGGGGAGTTTATAAAAGGATGAGAGTTTGAATTTATAGAGTCATATACCTACGGTCCATAATGTATTCCTCGTAATGAGAATCTATTTACTTGTAATAAGTCGTAGTTTCTGTTAAGTATAAAAACCCAGTCTATGCTTTCTATCAACCTGTGTCTAGGAAAGAAGTAAATGGGTATTTTGAATACTTCCTTTAAAAAAACTTTAGGTTTTGTGATGACTCCGAGAATAACAGCATCTGATTTTCAATGTAAAAATGTAATTAACTAAGGTGCTAACAGAACTAAAAAATATCCTCACATATTCATGCACAGATAGGAAAGGATATTATGGCTGGGAAAATAACTTTGAAAAATAACATTCTTGTAGAGCAAAAGTCCAAACTATAAAGGTGGAATGAGCTGATATCCTATGGAAGACTACACTTCAGGAAAGGAGCTGAGTGGGAGTGAGTGGAGAGCAGCCAGTGAAGGTAAGTGATATAAAAATTTACCTCAGGGGCTAGTAGCCTTCACTTCAGAACAGGAGTTGCGAGTGTGGTGCAGGAAAAGTGCAGCAGGTCAGGCAGCATCCAAGGAGAAGGAGAATCGACATTTCGGGCATAAGCCAGAGGAACTGAGCGGGAGCGAACAGAAAGTATCCTGGGAAGGTTGTTGATATAAAAACTTACCTCGGAGATTTGCAGCCTTCACTTTGGGAGAGGATCTGAGCAGGAGTGAACAGAAAGAAGCTGGGGAAAGGTTCTGAAGGTTTCCACTGAGGGGGAAAACCAAAAGGTGACATCACAGGAGGGCTGTGATTTGATTGGCTGATACAGGGTCTGCTAAATTTGAATCTGTGTTAAATATAAACTTGTTAATTTATTGGTTACAACTTATTTATTTGTTATAACTTGCAATCAGATTGAGAAAATAAATAGAGAAATTAAAACAGCCAAAAGAAATTCAAAATTAATTAAGAAAGGATGGACAGTCAGGTGATGTGTTGTCTCTGCATGCTGTGGGAGCTGATGGACCGTATTGTGGTTCCCAGTGACCATGTCTGTGGTAAATGTTGGTTGCTGGAAGATCTCTGGCTCAGAGTGGATGAGCTGGAGTCTGAGGTTCAAACATTTCAAGAAGGGGGAGAGTTACCTGGACACTGTGTTTCAGGAAGCAGTCACATCCCTAAGACTAACTCGAATTCTGCCATTGGTCAGGGACAGGAGGGTGTGGCTGTGAGTGAGGCAGGTGGAGTTGCAGGAGTCTCAGCTCCTGTCCTTCTCCAAAGGGTTCAAGAGTTTTGCTCCCTGCGTGGATGGGAATGGGGACTGTACGGAGGATAAACTGACTGACCACAGCAACTTGGGGCAGGGAATCATTCAAGTGGGGGGAGAGAAGAGAAATATTGTTGTACTTGTGGATAGTATAGTTAGACACATAGACACTGTTCTCTGTGACTAGGATAGAGAGTCCCAAAGGTTGTGTTGCCTGCATGGTGCTTCGGTTCAGGATATCTCATCTGAGCTGCAGAGGAACTTGGTGTGGAAGAGTAAAGATCCAGTGGACGTGGTACCAACGACATAGATAAAACTAGAACAGAGGTTCTGCTAAGAGAGCAGGAAGTAAGTGCTAAATTAAAAAGAACCAAAAAGATGATAATCTCTGGATTATTACCTGATCCACGATCTAATTGCCACAGGGTCAATAAGATTAAGCAAGTAAATGCGTGGTTCCAAGATTGGTGTGGGAGAAATGAGTTTAAATTCATGGACATTGGCACTAGTACTGGGCACGAAGGGACCTGTTCCTCTGGGAAGGTCTTCATCTAAACTGTGCTGGGTCGAGAGTCCCAGCGAATTGCACAACTAGGGCTTTAGACAGGGCTTTAATTGGGGGTTGCTGGTTCAGTTATAGGGGAAATTAGTAAACCCGAATTTAAGGAGGAGGTAAGTGTGCAGAACCCAGGAGAGGTTATGAAAATCTCTAGTACAGACACAAATAGCATAGGCTGTTTGGAAAGCGTTAGCAATCAAACTTCAACCACACTGGACAAACGAATGACAATGAGAAGGGGATGGTTAAGACAGGACTGAAGATGTCATATCTGAATGCATGCAGTATAAGGAGTAAGGTAAATGAGCTTGTGGCGCAGATTGATGTGGTGTGCATCACGGAGACCTGGCTGCAAGGGGATCAGGATTGGGAGCTGAATACTCAAGGATAAACATCCTATCGAAAAGATAGGCAGGTGGACAGGGCTGGGGGAGGGGTTGCCTAATTATATTTCAATATGCATGTGGACTGGGAAAATCAGGTTGGTAGTGGATTGCAAGGAAAGGAATTTATGGAATGTCTATGAGATGGCATTTTGGAGCAGCTTGAGGTGGAGCCCACTAGGGAACAGGCAACACTGGATTTAATGTTGAGCAATGAGGCAGGCTCAATAAGGGAAGGAACCCTTAGGAGGCAGTGATCATAATCTGATTGAATTTACTCTGCAATTTGAGAGGGAGAAGATAGAATCAGAGGTAACGGCATTACTGCTGAATAAAGGCAACGACAGAGGCATGATGGAGGAGCTAGGTAGAATTGACTGGGAGAGGAGCCTATGCAGGAAAACACAATGGAACAGCAATGGCAGGAGTTTCTGGAGTAATTCAAGAGACACAGCAGAGATTCATCCTGAGGAAAAAGAAAGATACAGGGAGGATGAGGTAACCTTGGCTGACCAGGGAAGTTAGGGATAGCATAAAAACAGAAGAGAAAGCATTTAATGTGGTGAAGGGCTGTGGCAAACCAGAGGATTCGGAAGCTTATAAAGACCAACAGAGGGCAACAAGAAAAGAAAGAAGGACCGTGAAGATTAAATATGAGAGTAAGCTAGCTGGTAATATAAAGGAAGCCTGTAAGAGTTTCTTTAGATACATAAAGGACAAAAAAACAGGCAAAAGTGGACATTGGGCAGTTGGAAAATAATGCTAGAGAGATGGCAGTGGGGAACAAGGTAATGGCTGAGGAACTGAATAATCACTTTGTGTCAGTCTTCACAGTGGAACACATGAGAAATATCTAAAAAATTCAAGGAAGTAAGGAGGCGGAGCTGAGTATGGTGGCCATCACCAAGGAGAAGGTGCTAAAAAGCTGAATGGCCTGAAGGTGGATAAATCACCTGGTCCAAATGGACTACACTTCCTAGTTCTAAGGGAGATGGCTGAAGAGATAGTGGAGGTGTTCATGGTGATCTTTCAGGAATCACTAGAGTCAGGGAGGGTCCCAGAGGACTGTAAAATCACAAATGTGACACTCCTGTTGAAAAGGGAGTAAGGCAAAATATGTAAAATAACAGAATGATTAGCCTAACCTTGGTCATGGATAAGATCCTGGCATCCATTCTGAAGGATGAGATTTCTGAATACTTGGAATTGTATGGTCAACTCAGGCAAAGTCAGCACGGTTGCATCAAGGGGAGGTAATGCCTGAGAATCTGTTAGAATTGTTTGAGGAAGTAACAAAGAGGATAGACCAAGGAGAGCCAATGGATGTTATCTACCTGGACGTCAAGAAGGCCTTTGTCAAGGTGCGGCACAGGAGACTACTAAGTAAGATAAGGGCTCATGGTGTTAGAGGCAAAGTGCTAACATGGACAAAAGCTTGGCTGTCTGGCAGAAAGCAGAGAGTGGGGATGAACGGGTCTTTCTCTGGGTGGCAGCCGGTGGCAAATGGTGTTCTGCAGGACTCAGTGTTGGGACCACAACTTTTCATTTCATACATTAACGATCTAGATGAAGGAATTGAGAGCATTCTGGCTAAATTTGCAGATGATACAAAGACAGGTAGAGGGACAGGTAGCACTGAGGAGGCGGAGAAGCTGCAGAAGGATTTCAACAGGTTATGAGAGTGGGCAATGAAGTGGCAGATGGAGTACAACATGGGAAAGTGTGAGGTCATGCATTTTGGTAGGAAGAATACAGACATTTCTAAACGGGGAGAAGATTCAGAACTCTTGAGTGCAAAGGGACTTGGAAGTTCTAGTCTAGGGTTTTCTCAAGATAAAACTTGCAGGTTGAATCAGCAGTTAGGAAGGCAAATGCAGTGATGGCATTTGTTTTGAGAGGACTTGAATATAAAAGCAGGAATGTACTTCTGAGGCTCTACAAGGCTCTGGTCAGACCACATTTGGAGTATTGTATGCAGTTTTGGGCCCCATATCTCAGGAAGGATGTATTGGCCCTGGAACGTGTTCAGAGGAGGTTCATGAGAATGGCCCAGGAATGAAAAACTTAACATATGACGAATGTTTGAGGACTCTGGATCTATATTTGATGGAGTTTAGAATGACAAGGGGGGATCTAACATTCAGAATACTGAATGACCTGGACAGAGTGGATGTTGGGAAGATGTTTCCATTGGTAGGAGAGACTAGGCACAGCCTTGGAGTAAAAGGAAGGCCTTTTAGAATGGAGATAATGAGAAACTTCTTCAGCCAGACAGTGGTGAATCTATGGAACTCATTGCCACAGAAGGCTGTGAAGGCCAGGTCATTGAGTATATTCAAGACTGAGATAGATAGGTTCTTGATTGTCAAGTGGATCAAGGGTTACAGGGAGAAAGTGGGAGAATGGAGTTGAGAACTTATCAACCATGATTGAATGGCAGAAAAGACCCGATGGGCTGAATGGCCTAATTTCTGCTCCTATGGCTTATATTCTTATGGAGTAAGGCCAATGTTGACAGTATTAGGGGAGAACTTTCAAAAGTTGTTTGGAAGAGGCTATTCGCAGGGAAACAGATGTTTGGAAAGTGGGAGGCCTTAAAAATGAGATAGTGAGAGTCCAGAGGGAGTATGTTTCTGTTAGTGCAAACAGCAAGGCTGGTAGGTTTAGGAAATGCTGAAGAAACTGAGGTTCCGGTCAAGAAAAAGAAAGAGGCATTTAGTAGGTATAGACAAATAGGATCAAGTGAATCCCTTGAGGAGTATAAGGGTAGTAGGAGAACACTCAAGAGGCAAATCGGAAAGGCAAAAAGGGAACATGAGAAAACTTTAGCAAATAGGGTTAAGGAGAATCCAAAGAGATTCTACATTAAGGGCAAAAGAGCAACTAGAGAGAGAATCGGGCTCCTTAAAGAGCAACAAGGTCATCTATGAGTGGATGAGATACTAAATGAGTATTTTGTGTCAGTATTTATTGTGGAGAACATTATGGAAGCTGGAGAACTTGAAGAAATAAATAGTGATATCTTGAAAAGTAGAGGATGATGTGCTGGACATCTTAAAACATGTAAAGGTAGTTAAATCCCCATGACCTGGTCAAGTGTATCCTAGAACCATGTGGTAAGGAAGTGATTGCTGAGCCCCTTGCTGAGATATTTATCTCATCAATAGCTGCAGGTGAAGTGCTGAAAGACTGGAGGGTAGCTAATGTAGTGCCATTTTTTCAGAAAGGTGGTAAGGAAAAGCCAGGGATCTATAGACTGGTGAGCCTGACATCAGTAGTGGATACGTTTTTGCATGGGATTCTGAGGGACAGGATTTATATGTATTTGGAAAGGCAAGGACTGATTACGGATAGTCAACATGGCTTTGTGCGTGGAAAATCATGTCTCACTAATTTGAGTTTTTGAAGAAGTGGCAAAGAAGATTTATGAAGGTAGAGCAGTGGATGTTGTCTATTGGACTTCAGCAAGGCATTCGACAAGATTTCGCATGGTAGACGGGGTTAGATCATATGGAATCCAGAGAGAGCTGTCTATTTGAATACAGAATTGGCTTGAAGATAGGAGACAGAGGGTGGTGGTGGAGAGTTGTTTTTCAGACTGGAAGCCTGTGACCAGTGGTATGCTGCAAAAATCAGTGCCGCTGGGTCCACTGCTTTTTGTCCTTTATATAAATGATTTGGATGTGAACATACGAGAATGGTTAGTAAGTTCACAAGTGACTCCAAAATCGATGATGTAGTGGACAGTGAAGAAGGTTACCTCAGAGTATAACGGGACCTTGATTAGATGGGCCGAGGGACCAAGGAGTGGCAGAGGGAGTTTAATTTAGATAAGTATGAAGTGAAGCATTTTGGAAAGGCAATTCAGTGCAGGATTTATACACTTAATGGTAAGGTCCTAGAGGGTGTAGCTGAACAAAGAGACATCGGAGTGCAGGTTCATAGTTCCTTGAAGGTACTATTACAGGAAGACAGGATAGTGAAGGCAGCATTTGGTACGCAAATAGGAGCTGGGAGTTCATGTTGCAACTGTACAGGACATTGGTAATGCCACCTTTTCAAGCAGAGGGTGATACTTGTATGGAATGAGCTGCCAGGAGAAGTGGTGGAGGCTGATACAATAACATTTAAAAGGCATTTGGATGGGTATATGAATAGGAAGGGCTGAGAGAGATTCGCACCAAATGCTGGCAATTGGAATTAGACCAGTTTATGATATCTGGTTTGTGTGGACGAGTTGAACCGAAGGGTCTATTTCCATGATGTACAATTCTGACTTGAGTTCCTTCAGTTCCCTCTCAAGTAGATCAAGTTGCTGTTGGCAGAAGTGTCTTGGGAGATCCTCAGTTTTGTTGAAAAATCAGTCAGACCTTAGTCTTTGGATTGAATGAACTATTTTGCTTTCAGAATTTATAATGAGATCAGAGATACTGATTTCTGGAACTTCCTATAATTTCCAAAAAAGAAGATATTTGCTGAAATATTTTTACAGCTGGATTTCTTTTAAGTGTTATTTTTTACTGAATGAGACATAGAGAGGCAGAGTAGATAAAACAGATTATATAGAGATGACAGAGATGAGACAGACAGACAGGTAGACAGATAGGTAGACAGACAGACATAGGAAGACAGACAGACAGATAAATAGATACATAGATAGATAGAAAGAACTTGCTTCTCCTTGGAAGCATCTACTACAGTTGCCCCACCAAGGTGTGCACTGACAAAACAAGTTTAGTTAACAGGATTTTGCTAGGCAATCTTTAGTATAGATCCAAGGTTTAGAGATGTCCACAAAGCAGCCCTGACAAGGTCAAACATCCCCTGGGAGTCCCTGACTTGACCAACCAGAAGAGGGTTTAGTTGGGAAGACACTGAGTATATCGAGAACTTTGTTAGGAGAACAGAGGCAGATGCAAAATCCTGACAGCAGAGAAAGTGCACATGCATCCAATATTTAATTTTTCTGCCACGTATCGTCCATTTCAGGACACCGTGGAGTGGAAGCAAGCCATCTACAATCTTAATGGACATCCTAAGACACTGAAGATTATTGCTCAAATCTTCCAATTACTGTTGGAACAGATCTAACCGCCAGTAATCCTATTTAAGATTGCCCATTTACCCATCAATGATTTTCACAGCCTGACTTCATAATCTGACCTGTAATGATGTTTCCATTGTAGGAAATTGGCTTACGATCCACTCATTGCAGGATCACATTTGGAGGCCAAGATACATCCCTTTTTGTACAGCAGTAACTACTGTGTTCTAGATAGTAAAATACTTAAGGTCCCAAAGTCTTTTCCGCAGTTATTTAGAGAAATTGGAGATGGGAGTAGATTGGAACACGAGATGGTGAAGGGAATGGGGCTTCGGGCAGATAAAAGGGTAGCCTGCCAGGTGGGGGAGGGGTTTGGGTGGCAGGTGGGTGAGATTGTAGGTAGCAGGTGGGTATACATGTAGGTATACATGTGGCATGTGAGTAATTAAGAGTTCTTTAGAGGACTTCAGTATGGGGAAATGAGTGTAGAGGGGCAGGTGTATGGGAGAGGGGTAGGGTGGTAAGTATTTGACAGCTCATGCGTCATTGATGAAAGATTAAGAGGCAAGTTGACTAAGGGTTCAAGGTGCCAGGTCAGTGAGGGGATAGGCTGACAGGGGAGGGTGTACATGGAGAAGGGGGACAGTGGTGTTAGATGTCCACTGGAATTGGGTCGAGTGACTGGAGGATATATTTTGTAGTGTTAGCCACAACCCTGCCACACTGGGCAGCACACTACAAGACCCCAAGCTGCATCTTTCAGGCTAGGTCTGATCTGCAGCTATCTAGAAACCAGAAGATCAAGAACTATATGCATAGTAACATTGAACACAAAATCCAGCAAGGTTTTGTATTCATAGAATTTACTTAACTAATTTGAAGAATTTTCTAAGATTATAGAATTGATAGAAATGGGTCCAACTAAAAATGGACAATCCACAGCATAAACCTCAGTAATATTGTGCTCTCCTATGGTGATACAAAGGTATGTTTTTTTCAATTTTGTCTCGAAGATATCATTCTTTTCCAAGTTGAATTTCACACAAAATACTGAGACCCAAATACCTGTGTTTTCTTTTTAAACAGAGACTGACCTACTCTAAAGTCCACAATTTTGTATCCCACCAGATGGGATATGAAACAGAAGATCAAAATCGTGAAGAATGTGAAACATCACATCTCTTTTGTTTCACACCATCCTGAAAGTTTTCAAATGTTTTTGAGATAAGACATCAAAATGTAACTGTTTTGAAGCAATATCTGCCGTGAATATGAATTCATTGTCAAACTGGAATGTACCAATGAGCAAGGGCCTTTTTCCAAATGGGAGAGACACTACCCAAGAGTGCTGTCCAGAAGCTCTCTCTCTCTTTCTCTCTCTCTCATTTTAGCTCTGCAAATGTGATCAAGTCTGCCTGAAATCTAATTATGAAGTAAGATCTTCCTAAACATTGAAATCTGCTGTGCATCTGGTTTCCATCTGGCTTACGAATGTCCTTGACAGAAGAAATTCTGCCATTCTGGTCATACCACTCCAGATTCACATCAATGTGTTAACTCTTAGATGCCATCTGGGCAATAAATGCAGTGCCAGCCAGCATGAATATGTCCCATGAATAACTGTATCCAGGAGAATACCTAAGACAACAATCACAACTTGAACTTACTACTCCAAAAGCAATCTAGGAAATGCTAACGGTATAGTCTCTCATTTTAACCTTCTGGGATTATCATCTCCTTGTAAGCTTTGCCTTTTGCACCGAGATCGATAGTTGTGTGTATGCAGACAAATGTGTGTGACTGTATGAATGGTGTTGTACCCAGACCTTCTGAGCTCAGGGAAAACAAAAGATAATTTCAGAAAACTTGCAGGTCTTGTTCATCAATTCACCTAAGGAAACCTGTCAGTGTAAATTATTCACAGCCTCAAAACATAAATAATGGGACAGAGATGCCAAAAGTCACCTCCTTTAAATCCATGATAAAAACCTACTACTCAAATGAGCAGTGGAATAATCAAGGGAGTCATTTCATCCTTCTTCACCAGTCATAACAACAGCTAGAATAATTCTCTTCAAATCACAGAAATTCTCCAACACTGCCTTACTATTCCACAGAACTTACTTGGCTTCCATTGAAGTAATCATAAATTTAAGAACTGCATGTCGATGAGGTTTTTCTTCCAAAACAGACTGTAATTTTTCAATGCCCTGCTTTAAGATGCTGCAAACCTGAAAATATAGTAATACAAGTTTTTTATACATGTAACCAAAACATCATAAACAATAATTTTTTAAAATGTACAATTTTATGTCATTTGTGCAGCATACTCTTGAAATAACACTTTCACTTTTATTCTTGAAGGTAGTGACAAAGTGGTGGTGTCACTGCACCAATAATCCAGAACCTCAGCCAATGTTCTTGGAACATGGATTTGAAACACACCATGGAAAATGGTGAAATTTGAATTCAATGATAAAAAATATCTGGAATAAAAGCATTAACTTAACAGTGACTATGTAATACTGTTAATTGTTGTTAAAGATCCCATCTGATTCACTAATGTCTGTGAGAGAAGAAAATCTGTCATCCTTACCTGGTCTGACCTACATACAACTCCAGATCCACATCAATGTGTTAACTCTTAGCTGCTACCTGGGCAATAAATGCAGTGTGAGCCAGCAACACATACATCCCATGAACAAAAACTAAAAAAACTTGAGGTTGGACAGACCTTCATGTCTGGCTTTGTCGAATGTTTTAAAAAGTAAACAAAAATGCTCCAAGGTAGTGTGTTGAGGCAGTATTTGCCTAAAATTAACATGGCGATATGATTGATAAACAGAAAATATTTAAACAAGCTACACAGGTTCCATGTTGACAGAGTTCAATTAGACAACTAGATAGATATATAGGATATATAGTTGAAGGGTATATAGTTTCTAGCAGTTTGGAAGACTGGTATAGAGTGAAGCTAGCTCAAGTTTTTAAGGGTTAAGATATAGTGTATTGAATGTAAGATTAATTTAGAACTGCATAGACACAGAGGAGACACAAGCCATTTAGCTACACAAAAAGACATAAACATGATTATGTTTGTAAAAGCAGAAACTTGTTAACGTTACAGAGAGGTGGTTGCTGTAAATGTGAACACATTTGGACAGGGTTACGAGCTTGATTCGCCTTCCAATGTAATGCATCCTAACTGCAACATCTGAAAGAAACATCAATACTTTTTGGTACAAAATAAATGGTATACCACAAAGTGTACAAGAATGTGAAGAAACCTTAGTTCACTGAATAGGATTTCTCAGGCTCGATGCCCACAGACATGTGGTCCAAATATTGTCACACCTAATACATTAGTGAATCAGGTTTTTGATTTTTGAAATCAATTATAGCTTTACGGATACATTACTGAGGCTAGCTTTCATTTCCAGATGTGTTCATTAATTGAATACAAACACCATTAGCAGCCATGAGAGGATATGTACCCACATCCCCATGTATTTCCCTGGTACTCTGAAATCTAGTGACTTCAATATACAAAACTCTAAATAGGAGCACAAGTACGATATCTCTCCCCCCACCCCACAACAAGTCTGACCTGCCATTCTATAAGATCACAGAAGATCTAGTCTAGCCCTCAACTTCCTAGAATTTCAAAATGTATCAACTTTCACTTTGCATATTCTGGTGATCTAGCCTTCACGACTCACTGGGGTACAGAGTTCCAGACATTCAATACTCTCCAAGAGAAGAATTTGCTTTGCATCTCTGTTTGAGCAATGAATGTCCCCTTATTCTGTAACTAAATGATCTAGTTTGAAATTTCTCCACTGGTGGAAACATTTTCTTAACATCGACCCTGTCCAGCCCCCTCAGAATTGTGTATGTTTCAATAAGATCACCTCTCATTAATCTAAACTTGAATATATAAGGGTTTAATGTGTTTAGGTGATTCTAATAAGCCAACCTATCATTCCAGGAATTAACTTAGTGAATATACTTTAATGAGCTTCAATAACAGTAAATCCTTTCTTAAATTTGACCAAAACTGTACACAGAACTCCAGTTGCAGCCTCATCAATATCCTGTGCAATTGTAACAAGATCTATCTATTGTTAAACTCTAACCTCCAACTGATAAATGTCTAAAATCCATTTGACTTCTTAACTCCTGACTGTCCACACATGCTAATATTTTGTTTTATGCACACGAACAACCAGATCCATCTTGTGCTGTACTTTTTTTTTGAGTTTCTTTCTCCATTTAGTAACTGTCTGTCTTTTGATTCTTCCTACCAATGTGCATGGCCTCACTTGCTTACATTAAACTCCATTTGCCAAACTTTTGCCCACTCACTCAGCCTAGCAATATCCCATTGCAGATTCATTATGTCCTCATGACAATGTGTCTTCCCACCTATTTTGTATCATCAGCAATTTTGGATACATTACACTCTTCTTCAAGTCATCAACATAGATAGCAAATAAATTGAGGCCTTAGGATCAATCTTTGTGGTATTCCAGTAGTTACATCTTTTCCAACCTGAATAAGAGCCATTAAATCCCGACTCTCTGTTCTCTGTGTGTTAACTCTGAATCCATGCTAATGCATTACTCCCAAAACTGTGAGCTCCTATCTTGCGTAATAACTTTTCATATGGCACCTTATTGAATGGCTTCTGGAAATAGTAGGCCATCTTCTGTTCAATTAAAGTTCTAGTGAGATGGTAGCATAATCAAGGTGAAATATCTAGATGTACTGGAACTGATACAGTTGCATCAGAGCAGAACTGACTCAATGGTTTCCTTGGCTAAACTAACATATGATCCATTTTTTTTTTGAATGTGATAAACTTTTGATTGTGTAAGTATTTATAAATTAATGCACCTGTTGCAATGGATCAAGAGTCCTAATTCCAAGGAAGAAGGAAACCATAAATGTGATTACAGTACTGGTTAATGCCAATTCAGGTATGCTGAAGATACAGTTAATTTACCAAACAGCACTGAGAGCTTGATCTACAGGAATTGTAAAGAGATTTTACTGCCCCTCAGGAGGAAGGGATGGTCTAGTAATATTATCACTAAACTATTAATCCAGAGACCAAGACAATGTTGTGTGGACTTGGTAGAACTTGAATTCAATGAAACAAAATCTGGAATTCAGAGTCTAATATTAACTATTAAATCATTGTTGATTGTTGAAAAACCCCATCTGGTCCACTAATGTCCTTTAGGGGCAGAAATTGTCATCCTTACCTGATTTGGCCTACATATGATTCTAGATGCACAGCAATGTGGTTGATTCTTAACTGCCCTCTGGGATAGACAATAAATGCCTAGCCAGTGACGCTCACATCCCGTGAATGAACAAAAAAAAACCAATTGTGTCATCGTTATGGAACAGTCATGACAGATCAACTTCAAAATGTCAGAAGTGATATTGTCCGATAGGTTTTACACTGCAAAATGCAGTAGTGCATGGCAACGGCTCATAGAAACTTTTTTGTTTGTCCTTGTTCCTCATTTTTTCAACAGACTGTACAAAGAAAAACTTCCTACAATATTTCAGTGAAAAGCCATCACCTCTTGGATTGGTACAGATTGGCCTTCAGAAGCATAGGAAAATGGTGAATGTTGAGACTCAAGATAGTGGTTTATGTGTCAAATTTGAATAATGTTCAATGATAAAAGTTGTTTGGACTTTGTCACATAAGCATGAGACAAACAATGAAATTTACTGGCTGCCCGATAAATTCTCCAAATCAAGATCAGAGCCTTTGTTTCCTTAGCCAGCATGTGATATTAGAACCAAATAACTACCAACGCACTAAAGAAGTGCAGTACACTGATGAAGGAATAATTGTAGACTTGAAGTCCAATTGATTTATTACTGTGAAGAATACTTAACTGACTAACTACATTGATTGATTTTCCATGAAAATAAGTCAATAATTGGGGAATATCAAGCCTGGGTTAATTTAGGCTAGGATAGCAGACAAGAGATGTTCAAGTTTGATATGAAGAAAAATTAAGACAAATCCTGAAAAAGTGAATAGAGACGTGGGAGAGTTTAGGATCATTGACCTATTCCTGGAAGGAATAAAAACAGAACATGCTTGAAATACACACTATCTATCCTTGATAACCTTTTGTTTCCTTTCTCATCAAGAATTAACATGAGTCTCTCTTCTTTGAACGGGTTCATTTAATTTGTTACAGAAATTACATTGTTCAGAATGGAATAGCCATTAGTTTCTCACCTGTTCCTTTGAATCCTCATGATTTTCTCCCTGAATTGCGCATATTAGACAGATAATTGCGTCATACCAGAAATATTCATTTCCTCCAATATTTTCGGCTTCTTTCAAGAGCAATTTAGCCTGACCGTGGTTTTTTTCACAATTAGCTAGAACAGCTAGAAGGTATAGGACCTTTGCCAAATTGTCCTTGTCTCCAAACTCCTAATAAAGCAAAAAAAAGAGCAAGTTTTGGGAAGTTTCACCAGGAATGCTAACAGTTAAACTAGAATTAAATGAACAAGTGCCTGGAAATTTCAATGTATATAAATTGGATGTCTTATGTATTCATGAAATATAAACTTGGATATTTGGAATTGGGTTAAGTGATTCAGCACAGTTAAACTATGATGGGAGTATTACAGTGATACAAAATAGAGCTGGAAATTTTAAACTGACCAATGCAGTTTAAAATAAAATCACACTTACTCTGCTTCAAACAAGTTATCCTATACAGATGTAAATGAATTATCACAAAGCAGACAAAATAAATGATACATGGTAAAATCTTGGTTTTGCTTGTAAAAGAAGCATAAAGCATTGAGACAAGCACACTAGTTTGCAGGTGTAACAGAAAGACTCTACAGTCAAGATCTCATGACTGCCATGGGTTGAAGTCAGCTCAGATCAGCAAGGCCTTTATCTGTGATCAGTCATTTCCTCCTGATTCCAGTGGACTAATGCAAAGCTCAGGTCATATTCCTCAATTTCACATCAGGCTTAACAGAAATAGTCCAGATTGCCATGACTGCATGTCATAGAATAGTGTAATCATCAAATCATAAAATAACAGGGATGAACTTTACCTTTTATCCTCCAATGAGTTTGGGGTTAGGATTGTGCAGAAATATCAGAAATCTGAAAAACAAATCTAACACAACTGGAAGTCACCCACGTCTGGTTATTAATGCAATGGAATGAAGGTTAGGACACCAAGGCAGCTGTTTGGTCAATTAAATATTACCACAAAGTGCATAAGCCTTCACTTTCAATCATTCTAATTTTTACTGTAGTAGCTAGATTTCCCAACCCTTAGGGAAACTCAGTAAGAAGCGGAGGAACTGAATCCATGAGCTGAAAGACTTTACATAATTTATTACAGGTCAGGAGGAGTAGGGGTGATTCCTCCAAGCTGCTAACGAGATGACTGGTTGGTGGATTTGCACTCGCCTCTGAACACACTCCTGTAAAATCCAAAGTGGCAGGATAATACAAGACAGGCACTTTATGGGAATTCAAATTCCCACCAAATTTGTCTACCATTTTTATGCGAACCTTTAAGAATTTCAGCTGCAAAATTATGAAAATGTCTATTTTGTGCTTAGGGAATAAATATATGCATTAATAACTCCAAAGTTTATTTACACTTTGACAGGTAACAGCTATTTATTTAATGACCTTTACTTTCTTTCAAAAATCATTAATAGCATTGCAAAATCATCCATGGATGGACATGGAATTTGAATGGACATTTGTTTATTTTGACAGTAAACTAACCTTTGCAACCATGTGAGCCTCTGCTAACAGAGTTCTGGCAGGCTGGTAAAATGCAAGCTGCAGCAAGACTTCTGCTTTACTGATCCACACATCCACCACAGAAACTCCACTTAATTTCTTGCGATGCATCACTGGAGATGTAATATGCATCTTCTATTTTAAAAATTACAAAAGAATTATATATAGGGTTGGATTTTTTTATCCATTTCATGGAAATTGGGCCTTTTCTCAATGTTACAAATCACACACACACACCATTCATGTAAAGACAGTAGAAGGCTGAGTCAACACCATCACCTCTGGCTCATCAGTTATAAGACTTCAAAAATGAACATGTTGGCCAACTATCATGTCTGCTACAAAGCTTTTATGTGTTTGGCTTCAGTTAACAGCATTTTGAAATTAAACCCCATTAAAAGTCGTTGCCCAAGCTCTTAGCCTTACTAATGGATTCACTCCAGAAGAGGTTGTTTACTCAGCTGTGATGGGGATTTTGAACTTTGTTTAATGAGTTTATGAGCTTCTGAGAATGACGTTTATTTCAAGTTTATTGAATGCCTATGTTACTTTTTTTTCACTTGTGGGATGTGAGCATCACTGTCTGGGCAGCTTTGGAGTCACATGTAGGTCAGGCACGTGAAGATGGCAGATTTTTCTTTTATTCCTTCACGGGATGAGGGCATCACTGGCTGGCACAAATTTATTGTCCGTCACAAAGGGCAGTTAAGAGTCAATCACGTTGCTGTGGGTTTGGAGTCACATGTAGGCCAGACCTGGTAAGAATATCAGTTTCCTTCCCTAATGGACATCAGTGAACCAGATGGGTTTTTCTGACAATCAACAATGGATTCATGGTCATCATTAGACTCTCAGTTGCTGATTTCTTTTGATTTCAAATTCCACTGTCTGCCATGGTGAGATTCAAACCCAGTCTCCAGAGCATTACCTGGTTCATTGGATTAATACTGAAAATGTGTTGCTGGAAAAGCGCAGCATGTCAGGCAGCATGCAAGGAACAGGAGAATCGACGTTTCGGGCATAAGCCCTTCTTCAGGAATGAGGAAAGTATGTCCAGCAGGCTAAGATAAAAGGTAGGGAGGTGGGACTTGGGGGAGGGGCTTTGGAAATGCGATAGGTGGAGGGAGGTCAAGGTGAGGGTGATAGGCCGGAGTGGGGTGGGGGCGGAGAGGTCAGGAAGATGATTGGAGGTTAGGAAGGTGGTGCTGAGTTCGAGGGATTTGACTGAGACAAGGTGGGGGGAGGGGAAATGAGGAAACTGGAGAAGTCTGAGTTCATCCCTTGTGGTTGGAGGGTTCCCAGGCGGAAGATGAGGCGCTCTTCCTCCAACCATCGTGTTGCCATGGTCTGGCAATGGAGGAGTCCAAGGACCTGCATGTCCTTGGTGGAGTGGGAGGGGGAGTTAAAGTGTTGGGCTATGGGGTGGTTGGTTGGTTGGTCCGGGTGTCCCAGAGGTGTTCTCTGAAACGTTCCGCAAGTAGGCGGCCTGTCTCCCCAATATAGAGGACGCCACATCGGGTGCAGTGGATGCAATAGATGATGTGTGTGGAGGTGCAGGTGAATTTGTGGCGGATATGGAAGTGTCCCTTGGGGCCTTGGAGGGAAGTAAGGGGGGAGGTGTGGGCTCAAGTTTTGCATTTCTTGCGGTTGCAGGGGAAGGTGCCGGGAGTGGAGGTTGAGTTGGACCTGACGAGGGAGTCACGGAGGGAGTGGTCTTTTCGGAATGCTGATAGGGGAGGGGAGGGAAATATATCACTGGTGGTGGGGTCTGTTTGGAGGTGGCGGAAATGACGGCGGATGATACGTTGTACATGGAGGTTGGTGGGGTGGTAGGTGAGGACCAGTGGGGTTCTGTCCTGGTGGCAGTTGGAGGGGCGGGGCTTAAGGGCGGAGGAGCAGGAAGTGCAAGAGATGCGGTGGAGGGCATTGTCGACTACGTCTGGCGGGAAATTGCGGTCCTTGAAGAAGGAGGCCATCTGGGTTGTACTGCGGTCCTTGAAGAAGGAGGCCATCTGGCCTATCACCCTCACCTTGACCTCCCTCCACCTATCGCATTTCCAAAGCCCCTCCCCCAAGTCCCTCCTCCCTACCTTTTATCTTAGCCTGCTGGACACACTTTCCTCATTCCTGAAGAAGGGCTTATGCCCGAAACGTTGATTCTCCTGTTCCTTGGATGCTGCCTGACCTGCTGCGCTTTTCCAGCAACACATTTTCAGCTCTGATCTCCAGCATCTGCAGCCCTCACTTTCTCTCATTGGATTAATAGTCTAGCAATAAGATCATTTTCCCATTTGATACTACTATCCAAACTTAATTCGAAAAATCCATTTTTCAAGGGGAATTTGAATGGACATTTGTTTATTTTGACAATTCATAAGAATTTCAAAGACTCATAAGTGTAATTATAAGCCCAATGAGTTCTATCCATAGTGGCGAGTGTTTCAAAGACTGAACAGATCTTTAGACTTTAAATCATTTTTCTCTACGAAGCACCCTGTTAATATTTGTGCTGTCAGTCTATGTCAAATAAAGATGGACTAAGAGTGCCTTCCTTTTTAGTACAGCAAGTGAAAGAGAATACTACATCTGATTTTAATTTACTTCACTCGTTTAAAAACATTGGACCAATTTGATGAGGTTCTGTGCTGTGAATGGAGCCTTGTGTGATACATGTATAAACCACAAATATAGGTATTGTAGCCTTGTGCCTGTTCCTAGAACCCTGAATGATCTGTGTGAAGAGATGATACTGAGACTAATGTAAATAGCATAAATATTAAAATCAGAATTCATATTTTCCCAACTCAGATGGCCACTCCATACAAACTTCTCCCCAACTCAACCCTGCAGCATATTTCTTGCTGGGTTTGCACTCAGGCTTTACCGGGAAGGTGATGACCTAGTGGCATTGGCATTGGATAGTTAATCCAGAGATCCAGAAATGTTGTGAAGATCCAGGTTCAAATCCTGCCATGGCAAATGGAGCAATTTGAATTCAATTAAACAAAAAGGAATTAAGAGTCTAATGATGACCATAAAACCATTATCTGATTCGCTAATATTCTTTAGGGAAGGAAACTGACATCCTTACCTGGTCTGGCCAACATGTGATTCCTACCTGCAGCAATGTGATTGACTCTCAACTACCCTCTGGGCAATTAGGATTGGGCAATAAATCCTGGTCTAGCCAGTGACATCCTCATCCTGTGAATGAATTTTTCAACATGCCGAGCATGGCATTCCTTGGAGAGCTCTGAGGTAGTGGAGTAAAGTGGGGGCAAGACTCAATACACACACTTTCATGGCACTAGCTGCCATGTGGTATGTTTAAAGGTGCAGTCTGAATGCTAATTGGTGAATGCATTAACAGGGAGAGTGGGTACATGAGTGGGTTACACTTGCCAGCTGTGTGAGGAACTGGGTAGAGTGTGAGACCATTGAGATGTGGCATTGGGTGGAATGGTAGATGGGAGCAGTGACAGGTGGGAAGTGGTAGGTGAGTCAGGTGTCAGGTGGATGGGAGGGCAGGTGGCTGAGGTGCCAGTTGGGTCTGTGCAGATTGTCAGTTTTTTGGGGAGAGGTAGTTTGGGGATCGGGGAGGGAGGGCTGCAATCAGGATACAGTCACTTGTGTCATTGTGATTGGTTGCAGTGTCCATTTTGGACTTGCCCTCAAGTTACACTGGGTTTTTTCTGTCTGATATTTCCTGGGTAATTATTCAGTTAACTACAGAAGAACTGTCCAAAGTCTGGTTGACTCAGAGTGAAAATGTGTGGTTTAAAATAATATCAGTAATGCAGGTTTGATACCTGTTCTACATGGGGATCTGCCTCCTTACCTAACACCTCAGAAAGGAAGGCAAAGGCAAACAGCACTGGTAGAAAACATCAATGATTCAGGATGAAGTATCACCAAAGAATGAACCAAGGATCTTTGAGACATGATGTGATGTCACCGCTATGGGCAAATTCTGAATCTATTGTTGTTAATCCCACTCTTCTGTAAAATAATCCCTTTGGAGTGAGGATGATTTGATTCTACTATGGTTGGCTGGTCCTGAAATGGTTGATAAGTCCAATAAGAAATCTGCAGACTACACCACACATGGGAAGTTCAGGTAGATAAACTATTTGGAATTTTGTTCCAGAGACAAATCTTCCAATAGCAAAACATCTCAGACTGGAACCTTAAGCATTTATATAATGTTGGTATACTTGGCATCTCAAACTACTACGACTAAAAGTCTGTGTATAATGATGTCATTAATACCGTGCAGAGTGTGTTGGTTCCTAACTTGGGTTTATTTCATAGTTGATAGACCCCCATGAAATATGAGCATATGTGACAAATCTAAGAACATAACCATCCATGAAGACCTGGCTGTCTTTGGACATGGTTACAAAAATACAATTTGCCAGTTAACAAAAAAAAGTAAAAGCTTGGTTTTGTTGTCCTTAAGGACATTGTTGCTCTGCCTCTGGGGCAAGTAAGTTTTATTAAACTGGTTATTGGTATGAGGAGCAATTCCTTTGAGGAGAGATTGACTAGGCTTAGACTAAGCCTAGTACCTTGAGTTTAGATGAATGAGAGATGATCAAATTTGAAAATATAAAATCTGTAACAGACTTGATGTGGTAGCAGCTGAGAAAATGCTTCCCCTAGCTGGGGAATCTAGAACATGGGGTCACATTCTCAGGATAAGAGATCTTCCATTTCACATTGAGATGAAAATAAATGTCTTCATTCAACAAGATGTGAATCGTTGGAATCCTCTATCCTAGATGGCTATGGGTGCTCAGTCAGTGAGTATATACAAGAACAAGTTGGATATATTTTTTGTGAGGTAAGAGGCAGTGTGGAAAAAGGGATTGAAGTAGAAGACCAATCACATTTTGTTGAATGGGGAGCATGCTCAAAGGGCCAAACAGCCTTCTCCAGTTCTTGTTTCTTATTTTCCGAAAAAAATTCACAGCATCACCCAGCGTTTTTTTTCTGAAATGTCATTCAGTACCCTCTGGGAGAAGAAATTGCTTTGCATTGCAGTTTTAAAATGAATTCTGTAAGTATGTCTCCTGATTCAAGATTCCTGCGCTAGTGGAAGCCACCCTTTCAAGTCCTGTCAGAATCTTCTATGTTGCAATAAGATCACCCCTCATTCTTCGAGACTCTCATGAAATTAGGCCTAAATTGCTCAGGTGTTCTTCATAAGACAACCACTTCATGCCAGGAATCAGTCTGGTGAATCTGTGTTCTTCAAGCGTATCCATCACTGCATTTACAACTATCACAACAAAAGATAGCAAATCACAAAAGTGATAAATATTTGCTTTGAAAGTCATGGCTCACCAGTTCTTTGTTTGAACCTTTTAGTGTTTCGCCTAGGTTTTCAGTTTCAATTAATTGCTTTTCTTTTGTAATGTGTAATCGGCGATCTTTCAAATGAGCGACTTCTTGCCGACATCTTAAGAAACATGGACATTCACATTAAGCATTTTTACTATACAAGATTTAAACTAGTCACAAGTAAACATGGTTATTTACAACCACTAATAATATGGTACAGTGCCTCACAGTTGGCTAAAGATTGGTGATGTCCAAAATCAGAACCTTTTAAAACAAATGGGCAATGCAAGAATTTTAATTGCAAATAAGTGAGTGAAAAAACGTACAGTTTATTAAAGGAATAGCTGCGCTGGCATAGCAGAGCACTGAGTTATGCTTTATGTTATTATTGTTTTAAGTTAATTACTGATGAAAATCTTTCAGTTAACAAATCTATAATGCCGATAAAACATCACTAATTTGGCATTACTTACCAAGGAGAAGCTTAACAATAGCTGATGTAACTAACAGGTGTAAATGACAGAAAAGTTAGGCGAACCGTGTTTGGTTGTGCTAATATGATTGGGAGACACAAGCAGTTGTGTATTCAAAAAAGCCAGTGCCCAGCATGTTTCAGGGGGTAAGAATATTTCCTGTGCATTCTTAAGGTAACAAGATAGCATGGAATAAGCAGAGAAATTCATTGGGACTTCATAAGCACTTCATTCCATAGGCGCACACTTATTACACATTAGTTGGGCTTGATGTAAACTGCAAGATGTTATTATTGCTTGCCAATTAATCAGCACATCCTGAGGCTAAGGTTCTTGTAATAGGCAATGTTTGGCATATATTTACCATCAATGATACAGGCAATGGACCAAAGAATTTTTAAGGTTCACAAACTCTAAAGTATGAAGAGAACATAAGAAGTAGGAGCAGGTGGAGACTATTTGACCCCTCAAGGCAACCCTGCCCTGGCTGAATTTTCCCAGGCTTCAATTCTCCTTTTATGCCACCTCTGCATGGCCTTCAATTCCTCGATATTTCAAAAATCTATCCACCACCTCTAAATGTTTCAGCAATTGAGCCTCCACAACTCACTGGGGTAGAGAATATGAGACATTCACTCCCCTCTGAGAGAAGAAATTGCTTTGAATCACAGTTTTAAAATTAATTCTGTAAGTATGTCTTCTGATTCAAGACTCCTGCGCTAGTGGAAGCAGCTTTTCAACAGTAACCCTTTCAAGTCATCTCAGAATCTTGTATGTTGCAATACGATCACCTCCCATTCTTCGAGACTCTTGTGAAATTAGGCCTAAGTTGCTCACATGTTCTTCATAAGTCAACTACTTCATCCCAGGAATCAGTCTGGTGAATTTATTTTGAACACCTCCAGTGCCAGTACATCCTTTCTTAAATACAGGGACCAAAACTGTACACAGTTCACCAGATGCGGTCTCGTTGATACTTTGTACAACTGTAACAGCACTTTCTTGCTTTTAAACTCTAATCTCCTAGCAATAAAGGCCATTAGTCTTCTTAATTACTTGCTGCACCACACACTAGCCTTTTGTGTTTCCAGCATGACAGCATGTAAATCCCTCAGTACTGCAATTTCTCGCTTCATTTAAATAATAATCTGCCTCCTGATTCTTTAAACCTACGCACTCTAGTTTTGAACTCGCCCTCCCTTGGCTATTCACCCTATCCATGCCCCTCATGATTTTCTGAACCTCTATAAGATCACCTCTCAGCCTCTGACACTCCAGGGAATAAAGCCCCAGCCTTTTCAGCCTCTCCCTGTTACTCAAATCCTCCAGTCCTGGCAACATTGTTGTAAAGCTTTTCTGCACCTTCTCCAGTTTAACAACATCCTTCCTGTAGAAAGGCGGCCAGAATTGTATGCAGTATTCTAAAAGTAGCCTCAACAATGTTCTGCACAGCCGCAACATGATATTTATGTGGTCATTTCTTATTTCATTCAGCCACACATATAAAATGGCCATTATTAATTGTATCATAATGTGTCCCCTTAGAGATTCCCACTGTGCATGTGATTTTTTTGGCAGAATGAAAATATGAACAGCCATTTCAACAACTAACACTCTCTCAAAAGCATTTACAGACTGACATGCGCATTATAAGGAGTGCAGGAACTTGCACAAGTTGCAGTCCACTGAAGATCGTACGAAGATAGGTTGAGAGTGCTAGGCCTTTTCTCATTGGAACGGCGAAGGATGAGGGGTGACTTGATAGAGGTTTATAAGATGATCAGAGGAATAGATAGAGTAGACAGTCAGAGACTTTTTCCCGGGTACAACAGTTACAAGGGGACATAAATTTAAGGTGAAGGGTAGAAGGTATAGGGGGGGATGTCAGGGGTAGGTTCTTTACCCAGAGAGTGGTGGGGGCATGGAATGCGCTGCCTGCAGGAGTGGCAGAGTCGGAATCATTGATGACCTTTAAGCGGCACTTGGATAGGTACATGGATGGGTGCTTAAGCTAGGACAAATGTTCGGCACAACATCATGGGCCGAAGGGCCTGTTCTGTGCTGTATTGTTCTATGTTCTATGTTCTATGCTGCAATTTGATTGTGGTATGCATAACATAATGATTTGCAGCCAACTAATGTATGGCCTGCTGAACCTTTGCCTCTGTAAACTTATGCTTGGTGTCCACAACTATCACATGGCCTATTATAAGACAAGATTGTAAAATACCTCAACTCTCAAACTAAAGTAGCTATGTAGTCACCATATTTTAGGTATGATAAGTGGCATATTCACAGTTCTGGTACAAGTCTCAACAGACATCATTTTATGCAGGGTGTTAGCATGGACACAGAGAGCATGCACTGGAGGTCTGGATAGTGGGTAGATTGTGACATCAAGAGCACACAATGTACACACTGAACCTAACCGTGATTTGATGCCAGTGATAGCAATTCAAATTCTGATTAACACCCTCTCTTGAATAGGACACGGATACCCACCCACCCACCCCTCTATTCAAAGGTGAGTTACAGGTGAATGTTGGAAGGCCTCACTCACATACTGGAACTCCTGTATTGCGAAGCTTTCTTGAAACAGAAGGTACTGAAAAATATTGTGGGCAGACAACATTCACTCAGTTCTACCAAGGAATAATTTTAAGTTTGGCGTATGTAAACAGACAACACTGGATTAGCCGTTTACCATGTATCACTCCTTATTTTTAATTTACATCATTTAATATTTTGAAGTGAATATCACTTAAAAATTCATTTGGAAAACTTCACCTGAAATAGTTCTTGGCCTTTCTCATTCAATATTGCATCTAGATAAAATTGTTTACTTTACTTCAATTACACTGAAACTAACAGTTTTAATGAATTAACTTTCAATTAACTTACTGGTTGAAAAGTATACATTGAGTTGTATAGTTTAGTGTACCCACTAGGAAAATTGCTTATTTCAATCTTTCATATTTTTGAAAGTAAGGAATTATTTGTGTAAATATGAACTACACTGTCCTGAACAATAACAAAAGTAGCATACTTAGTTCGTTCTGCCTCATAGATAAATACTGATCCAGGTATCTTTTCATGGTACTGTGCAGCTTGCGTTAGATTCAGTTCCAAACATATCTGGGCAAGCCTGTGAAAAATAAACACTTTATTGTAATTCAGGACAAGAGACAGAATACAAACAAAACATCTGGGAAGTGTAATTTTGTGATTTATCAATTGGTGTGGTGAAGGAAACAGATATAACAAATGTTAAATGCTGCTAGGATTCAAGTAGCTGAAACTGTAATTTGAGCTAATCTATTAAAATATGCATTTTATAATAACAGAGAATTACATATATGATAACAAAGAATGGCTTCTTTGTGAGAATAACATTATCACTTCTCAAACATTCTGGCTCAGTATTTATGTAGGAAGATAAAAATAGTTCAGTGCAGTTACTAAGGGCAAAGTAGAAGGGCCATTAACAAATAGATATGCTCAGAAGGAAACTGCATGAATAAATTAATGGAAATAAAATTTTCCAGGCCCACATAGTGTATATTCCAACACACCTAAAAATTGAAGAATTGTGCAATTTTACCATTTTCTGAAAAGGGAATTATGTTTAAGAACTACAGGATGACAGAAGTTTAATCCCTGTTTAATAAAAGAGAAAGTGATATAATGTATTATTCACCAGTTAGTTTGACTTCAATTGCAGGCCAACAGTGATTGTTTAGGAAAGTATAGTTTCATCAGTTTGGGAAGGGCAAACAATCACAATTTAACTAAATTTTTCAAGAAAACAATAGTGTGCATAGGTAAAGGGTATTGGGTGGTGATTTGACATTGAAGCCTGATGTACAGAATACTACGAGGAATACTTAGTCCTACAGATAGTGAAATAATCCATATGGGGACAGAAAGCAGAAGGAGGGACAAATATTTGTTTTTCAGTTGGTAAAATATGGATGACACATTACCCAAATAATTATGTTGACAATCATTGAAAAAAATGGTATGAACACACCCAAGAGAAATGATTTTTTTTCCAACTATAATAATTTTTTGTAAATATAAAAGAGTGAAAAAGATTGTAGGTGATTTCTGGAGGTGGTCTAGTGACAGTGGTAGAAACACAAGATAGCTTGAGAACATTTTAGAAAAATGGTATTGAAAGGAAGTGAAGAATTGGTAAAAAATCTTAAGAAAGTGGATAGGAGACTGCGAGATCTAAGGATGCAGAGACAGCTGCAAAAGGCACGGTGAAGATCACAAAAATGGCAAATTAATGATCATATTGGTTAAATAGTTGTGGAAGTAACATTTGTAGTTCCAATTAAAGCAAGAACTTTAAGAGGGTTTACGAGTAAGAAGCATTTGGCGAGCGATAAAATATGGAAGACATTTTGTGAACCAATGGACATGACAAAAATTGGCGAAGTGAAGGCTGGTCAATTCTGAAGGCCACAGTGCCATGGTTAAGTGGGAGAGTGAGAATGATGAAGAAAACTTGGACTGAATCTATCTTTTTAAATAAACAAGTAACATAAATTATAAATAAAAATAATGAGATAACATCAACATTACTGAAATTACATAACATTTGGAGATAGTTAATTACTGTATTTTGAAAAAAGTATTAACCTGAGATGGTAAAAGTCAGAGAGACTCTTGCTATCCAACACATCATTGGCTATTAAGTGTGCCAGCTGAAGAATCGGCAACGTCAGGTGGGTATATGATATACCTTGCAACTCCTTCACTAATAAATCCAGGTAGAATAAACTGTAAGTCTTTCAAAAGGAAAATAAACTAGTCAGTCTTATAAAACTAGGTTTTCAAATTTATTTGATTATTCAGAATGCATAAATGGATGATAAGATTCATATGCAGCTGACATTATTATCCTGCAGTCAACGTCATCATAAACATGAGGAGCGGCTTATGTAATAATGGCATTCTCTCTCTCTCTCTCTTCTTCCTTCCGAGGCCAAAATATCTGTGATCCATGAGTATAGTGCTGGAAAAGCACAGCAGGCTGGGCAGCATCCGAGGAATTCCTGATGAAGGGTTTATGCCCGAAATCATTTTACCCAAAACGTCAATTTTCCTGCTCTTCGGATGATGCCTGACCTGCTGTGCTTTTCCAGCACTGCACTCTTGACTCTAACCTCCAGCATCTGCAGTACTCACTTTCACCTACCTGTGATCCATGCCGACCTACCCAGAGGTTTGACACAACATGTTCAAATGGGTTGATTAAAACAAAAACATCAAACAATAATGTAACCATTTTTATCTTGATTCTGCCATACAAATTAAAGCTCAATTTTTCTGTCTATATTGATTATAAACTTCAAACAGATACTAAGATCACCTTCAGATAACAGTTATAATGATGTGCCGTCTTAGTTGGTAACAAAAAAAATCAGAAATTCAGTAAGCTATTGCATTCCATTTGATTCAGAAATATGGCATGCATAACTGAACCACAATGTAAAAAATGTTATGAGTTGCAGAGCATGGGATAGATACATCAATTATTTTTAACCACTAATGAAATTTAATACTTTCAAGTGAATGCGTATTCACTCTCATGTTGCATCTTATGAAATCATTTTCTTTGATATTACCAATGCATACCATTTTCCTGCAGTTTAATGATTATGCACATTTATTATAGTGTTTTTTAAAAACAGTTCTGACCAGGAATTATCACAAATTTTTATCTACAGCTGCCCTGATTAATTTGTGATCAGGTAGGAGAAAGTGAGGAATCCAGGTGCAGGATATCAGAGTCAAGAGTGTAGTGGTGGAAAAGCACACCATCCGAGGAATTCCTGATGAAGGGTTTATGCTCGAAATGTCGATTCTCCTGATTCTCAGATGCTCCCTGACCTGCTGTGCTTTTTCAGCACTACACTCTTGACCTTAATTTGTGGTCAACATAACTTAAGATTAATTACATTCTGTCCACTCATTACATTTTCTGGCAAGTCTAACAGACGCTTTTTGATTATTTCACTGTTGTGCTTGTAAACATCTCGAGAAAGACGACAACGCTTGTCACACTTTTTTTAAAGCTATAATTCACTATATTCATGGTTTATCTTGATTCTTACTATTTAGCCTCAATATAAATTATGAATCCTACTTCAATTTTTCTCTTCCATGTCCAAGTTATGAAACATAGTAATCATATGTCCATGTCTCAATTTGTCAAATGTTTTGGTGCAATCTATGAAACATAAGTATACAGCTTATTTAACTTTCCAACATAGCTGTAAACACAAATATTGATTTTTCTGCTCCTTTTCCTTCAATTAACCATGTTGCTTTCTGATATCTCTGGTCTACTGCTAACACTCTCATTTCCATGATTCTTAGAATGATTTCAACTATTAACCGTATAGGTCAGTGTAATTGGTCTTTTCAAAATGTGGTTGCCCATAGACATTCAGTTATCTCATATTGTGAAATGACTGCAATCTTATACCAATTGTATTTTTTTAAATTGTTTTACATGGGATGTAAGCATTACTAATAAGACCAACATTTATTGCCCATTCCTAATTTTCCACAAGATGATATAGTGAGTCTTGAAGCACTGCAGTCCATGTGGTTGTATCAGTATCTGAGTTGTGAATCGTACTGGATGTTATGCAAACATCATCCATGAACATCCTAACTTCTGACCACACTGTGGAGACAAAGAAATGAAAAGAAAAATTGGGGGTATAAGAGCCTATGAATTCTGTGGCAAGTAACTCACTTCCTGACTCCCCAAAGCCTGTCTACAATCTACAAGGCACAAGTCAGGAGTGAGATGGAATACTCCCCACTTGGCTGGATGAGCGCAGCTCCAACAACAGTCAAGATGTTTAACACCATCCAAGTCAAAACAGCCTGCTCAGTTGGCACCACATGCAAAATAGTCACTCCCTCCACTATTGGAGCTCAGCACCAGCAGTGTGTACCATTCATAAGCTGCACTGTAAAAAATCCACTAAGAGACTTTAGGCAGCACCATACTAATCTGCGACCACTACCATTTAGAAATTAAGGGAAGTAGATACATAGGAACTAAATCACTTGCAAGCTCACCTACATGTCAAGCAGCATCCTAACTTGGAAATATATCACTTCCTTCAGTGACACTGCATCAAAATCCTACACTCTCTCCCTCACATTATTATAGAAGTACCTATCCAATCGAATCACAGCAATTCAAGAAAACAACTCACTACCACTTTATCAAGGGCAACTAGGGATGGGCAATAAATGCTGGCCAGCCAGCGATGCCCTCTTGGATGAATGAATAAAAACATTTTTGAAATCTTCATGCAGTTTCAGGCTCAGACCACTGGGTGACAGCATAGAATAGTACGTTGCAGCAGCCGGCTATGAAGCTCCACTGTGGCATAAGATGAGTTGCCAGATTTTAAGTCGCGTTATTACATTATGTTATTTACAATACATTGACTGCTATATTTAGTATGTTCAGTGTACCACAACAAATTGTTCAAAAACAGTCTGTAATGTAGTACACTAAGCCACTCTTCAAAAACATGTGGAGGACTTGGGGTGTTCAACATATTACCTCTTCTGCTCACTCCTCTCTGTCAAAAGGTCTCATGAAATTCACTGCTCACACCATAAGACTCATCGTTATTTGTTTATTAGTATGTCCAGATTTTCATTTAAATCTATGCGCCACCCTTTAAGCAATGGTTTAGCCTAACTAACAGTTCTCATGTCTTGGAGTCAGATCACTCAGTTCTTATCCTCCACAATCTTATCACTGAACTGCATCTACACGATGCCTTGTTGGAAAGAAGGGAAAAAATCTCAAGAGTTTGATCACAAGGCATGCATACAGTTACGCCAACTTGAACCAGGACAAAGCAAATGCATTTGAAATTTTCACATGAATACGTGGGTTCGTGGGAAACTACAATGCTATTATGTCCAGCCTGTAACTGTGTAATGAGCAAAGCTCAAGTGCTGCAAAGAAATAGATTGTATAGTTAGTAAGCTTGCAGATGACACCAAACTTGGAGATGTATTGGACAGCAAAGAAGGTTACCTCAGTGTACAAAGGGATCTTGATCAGATGGACCAATATGCCAAGGAGCGGCAGGTAGAGTTGAATTAACAGAAATGCGAGGTGCTGGATTTTGGAAAGGCAAATCATGCAGGACTTATACACTGAATGGTAAGGTCCTGAGGAGTGTTGCTGAACAAAGAGACCTTGGAGTGCAGGTTCATAGCTCTTTGAAAATGGAGTCACAGGTAGATAGGATAGTGAAGGAGGCATTTGGTATGCTTTCCTTTATTGGTCAGAGCATCGAGTGTAGGAGTTGGGAGATCACGTTGCGGCTGTACAGAACATCAGTTAGGCCACTTTTGGAATATTGCGTGCAGTTCTGGTCTCCTTCCTATAGGAAGGATGTTGTGAAACATGTAAGGAAAAGATTTACAAGGATGTTGCCAGGGTTGGAGGGTTTGAGCTATAGCGAGAGGCTGAATAAGCTGGGGCTGTTTTCCCTGTAGCTTCGGAGGCTGAGGAGTGACCTTATGGAGGTTTATAAAATCATGAGGGTCATGGATAGGGTTAACAGATAAAGTATTTTCCCTGGGGTGTGGGAATCCAGAACTAGAGAGCGTAAGTTTAGGGTGAGGGGGAAAATATTTAAAAGGGACCTAAGGAGCAACTTTTTCACACAGAGGTTGGTCCGTGAATGGAATGATCTGCCAGAGGAAATAGTGGAGGTTGGTATATTAACAACATTTAAAAGGCATCTGGATGGGTATGTGAATAGGAAGGCTTTAGAGGTTTATTTGGCAAGTGCTGGCAATTGGGACTAGATTAGGTTAGGATATTGAGATTAGATTAGATTACATTACAGTGTGGAAACAGGCCCTTCGGCCCAATCCACCGAAGCGCAACCCACCCATACCCCTACATTTACCCCTCACCTAACACTACGGGCAATTTAGCATGCACATCTTTGGACTGTGGGAGGAAATCGGAGCACCCGGAGGAATCCCATGCAGACACGGGGAGAACATGCAAACTCCACACAGTCAGTCGCCTGAGGCGGGAATTGAACCTGGGTCTCCGGCGCTGTGAGGCAGCAGTGCTAACCACTGTGCCACCGTGCCGCCCACAAAGATGTCGGCATGGAGGAATTGGACCGAAGGATTGTTTCCATGCTATACAGCTCTATGACTTTATTATTCTATATCCGGACTCCATATCATCAACCACTTGTCAGTGAGAATGGCCACTCTGATACTGACTATATCATGCCAGACAACAATCACACATTTACAACATTCAGAGAGAACATCCCAGACTGAAGCAACATTACTAGGTTTTATTCACTTGGGCCAATTGTACATCTATGAAGAAGTTATCTGAATGTGGACATAATTTATCTGTGTGTATCGTTGTACATCTTCATCAATGAAAAGATTCCTATCCTTTAAAGGAAAAGGGAGATATGTATAATGACACAACTCCCAGACCAGACAAGTGTGCACCTTTAAGATAGTTACAAAACATCACATCATCTTCGAACACTCATGTAATAGTAGTGTACAGTAACATAAGTGACCATAGAACCTAGACTATACATAAGCCTGCGAAATGGTAGCTATGTAAATAATCAATTTGCAACAAAATTATTTGTCACATGGACAAAAGTGAGTTAATTGAAGAAAAGCAGCATGTGTCTCTTAAGAGAGAAAATTTTTCAACTAACTTGCTGGAGTCCTTTTCTTTGATGAGAAAACAGAAAAGGCTGATCAGGATAATACTGTTGATATGACATATAAGATCTTCTAGAAGGCCTTTGATACAATGTTGCACAACACATCTAAGTTAGAGCTCATGGAATAAACGGGACATTAGCAACATGAACACAACATAGGCAATGTGATATGAAACAAAGAGTAATGGTTAATAGATGTTATCCAAGCTGGAAGAAGATTTGTAGTGCAGTTCTCCAGGGATCAGTGATGGGATCTTTTCATTTCCTGATATATGATAATGATCTAAATCTTGGTGTACAGTACACAAATACAAAAAACTTGAAAGCATTGTCACCTGTAAGGAGGACAGTGCGGAACTTCAAAAGGATATTGCCAATTTGGGGGTGGAAGGATAGCTGACAGTTAAAGTTCAGTGTGAGTTAATACATTTTGGAATGAAGAACATGGAAAGACAATATAAATAAAGGATACAAGTCTAATGGGGTGCAGGAGCAGAGGGGATCTAGTGCATTTATGCATACCTGTAAATCATTCAAGGTGATAGGAGAGGTTCAGAGAGCAGTTTAATAAAGTGTTAGGATTACATTATTCTAGATACAGTTTCCTATGCTTTATTTACAGAGGTAGAGAAAACAAGAACAAGGATGGTATGTTGAATGTGTATAAGATACTAGTTCAGTCTCAGCTAGAGTGTGGAGTCCATCGCTGCGTGCTCTTCGGAAGGACATGATTGCATTAGAGAGTTGGGAAGAGGTTTATAAGAATGGCCCTGAGATAAATAATTTCAGTTATGAAGATAAATTGGAGAAATTAAGATGGTTTTCCTTATTGCAGACTAAAAGATGATCTGATAAACGCATTCAGAACCACGACAGGTGTGATCTGGAGGTGCTGGTGTTGGACTGACAGAGACAAAATTAAAAATCACACAACATCAGGTTATAGTCCAACATGTTTATTTGGAAGAATTAACTTTCGAGGCGCTGTTCTTTCATCTACCACCTGATGAAGGGGCAGCACCTCAAAAGCTAGTGCTTCCAAATAAACCTGTTGGACTATAACATGGTGTTGTGTGATTTTTAACTATGACAGGTGTGAACAGTGTAAATAAGGAAAACATTATTCCACTTGTGAAAGGATCAAATCAAGAGGGCAGATGTACATTAACAAGTAAAACAAAGGGATATGAGCAAAAATGTTTTTAAGCAATATTTGGTTAGGTCTAGAATGCACTACCTGAGAATGTGGTGGAGGCTGGTTCATTTGAAGCATTCAAAATAGAATTAGACCTTTCTTTGAAAGGAAACAACATTCAGGGTTACAGGGAGACAGACAGACGAATAGCTTCATTTGGGGACCCAGCACAGATTAAGGACTGAATGACCACCTTTTGCACTGTAACAATTCTGAGATTCTGTGGGAAATCTTAGGGATGTAAGGGTGGTGTCTTTTTATGCTTGTGCTTTAAAGCCATGGATTGAAACAAGAAAGAACTATTTGAACTCAGTTTGAACAAGGATGGTTGCATATTTTTAAAGGAAAGAATTTGATATCTGTTATGAATCCTGTTTGTATCACTTCACCGTGAGTTCCAGCAATGTGATGAACTGGAGCCGAGGTTTGTTTACAAGTGAAGCTGATTGGTTTGTAGTCTAGGGACCAATTATCAATGAGAAAGCTCCTCTGTCTGCCAACAAGGTGACTGGTTGTCAATTAGCTAATAGTGTGGGCTGTGAGCAAGACAGAGAGAAGCTAATCAGACCAGGACAGACACCAGCAATTCTGCAGCTGCCAAAAAACTCTTGTCAGTTCTTTGCAAACACCACTTCAAAACAGAAGAAAATCCGCTTAACTTTCTTTCAGCCGGTGCTACATTGTGACATTGAATTAGGTAAGTCACATATCCTTCATAAGCTACCCTGCATCTCTTGTAAGCCAGAGGAAAATTTCAGAGAAAGATCGAGAAGAAGCCTCCAGATCAGATCTTGTTTCTACAAAGACAACTGAACTATTTTTTTTCAGTTTACTCTTCACCTATTTTTCCTGCTTATGTTTGGCTGTGTTTGTGTAAGGAGGATTTACAATTGTTGAAAAGTGTGGAGCTTCTCAAGAAATGTTGATTCTCCTGCTCCTCGGATGCTGCCTGATCTGCTGTGCTCTTCCATGACCACATTTTCCAACTCTGATCTCCAGCATTTGCAGTCTTCACTTTCTCTCAGGAGTTTACAGGTGGTTCAGAGATAAAAATTGTCAAGTTTGTTTAATTTAGTGTAATGATTTAGCTTTACCTAGAATCTAATGTCTTGCAATAAGTAGTGATTTCTTGACAAGTACAGAAACCTGGTCCATGATTTTTATCAACCTTGGTGTGAAAATCAGCTAGCTTGGGAAATTTGCACATTTCCTTTAAAAACTAACTTTTGTGATGACTCCCGGAATAGTGGGGATTTATTTTTCATTACCTAAATGAGTTGGAAAAGGGAAAATGTTTCTATTTTTTAATGAGTAAAAAATTAGAGATCATAAATATATAATCATACGTGAAGAAAACCAATGAAGAATTTAGTAATTCATGTTCTGAATAGCATATAAGCCTTTAGGAGAAACTGGATAACTGCATGAGTTAGAGAGTAATTTAGATGAAGTAGAGTGGGAAGGGGTTCATGTGGAGCAGAATGAATTATTATTAAAATAAGGACTGAATGTACAACATGATCCAACTGTCCTTCGCATTCCAACATCACCTGTTACTTGGCCTTGACTCTTTATGTTCAACTTTTTTGGAGATTAACTGATTGTGGCAAGAAAAATATTGGTACATATGCTGAAGATGGGATGAGTGGGGGAGTAAATGGTAGGCAGAGATGAGGCAGAGATGAGGCCCAGTGAGAGAACACACAAAGGAATGGGAAACGGTCAGCCTGGGAGAATCAATAGCTGCTAATGGGACCGTTAATGGCTGACAATGGGATGGTTGTGGTAGCAGCCCATGTGATGACAAGGCCTGGTGTGTGGGGGTGGGGGAAAACATGGGGAAAGATGCACAACCCCTAAAATTGTTGAACTTGATATGGAATCCTGAAGGTTGCAGAGTCAAAGTGAAATGCTGTTCTTCCAGTTTGTGCTGAGCTTCACTGGAACATTGTAACAAGCCTGTGAAGAGATGTTGGCCAGGGAACATAGCAGTGTGTTGAAGTGGCAGGCAACAGGATGTTCAGGGTCATTTTTGCAGAGAGAACATAAGAATTCTGCAAAGCTGTTGCCCAGTGTGTGTTTCAACTCCCCAGTGTAGAGGAGACCATATTGTGTGCAGTGAATACTGTAGACTAGATTGAGTGAAGTGCAGCCAAGTGAAGTGCAGTTGAGGAAGAAAGTGGACATTGCGGACGCTCCCTTCTTGAAGTTGGCATCATCAGAACAGATGTGACAGATGCAGAGAAACTGAGAATATGGAAGCAGGGTGTGAGGATGTATAGTCAAAGTAACAATGGGAGCATCCGCATCCACATCAAAAAGATTATTAGTTGCCCAAAATTAGACAAGTAAAAAGGTCCCCCAGGAGGAGATTATGCATGACATGTACAAAATGAACTTTAAAACGGGAAATGGTCATAAGTAGGAATGCTTTCGATTGCAAAAATGCTGCAATTTAGTTAGACAAGGCTAGTTTTAATACCCCTGTTGTTTTAAAATGCAAGCTGACTGACGAGACTACGTTGAAAATGTCTTTTTCAACACTGTGAAAGGTTGAGATGAACAACTGAAGATGCCGTAATGATAAAGTAAGAATAATAGAATAAACTAGAACAATAACATTGGAAGAAGTGTTCACTTCTCTGACATCACATAATATTCATTAAGACAGCGGATTTTATTTTCATTGTACTTGGGAACAAACAATGTCTCGTGTGCAATGTATTGCGGAGATGTGATTGGGCTCTGTTGCAGGTCTGCTCTTTCTTTCTTTCGTTACTTTTTTTCCCTATCCAGTGTCTAAAAATCCTTTACACCATATAGCATAGCCTTGTGGCTGCACGGGCCACTCAAAATGATGGATTTATGGTGGATTTATGAAAAATGGGCAAAAAATGAGGCTTGCTGGGAAATTCAGACAAGCCTTGACCAAAGTGACTATGCTAATAAGCATGCTGCAGAATCCAGAGAGTCTGCAACTACAGACAGACAGTATGTAATTGACTCAGCAGCTGCAGACAATAGAATATGCAACCTGAATGCCATCTCCGGGACAATCAGAAACATCAGGTTGTTTGCCACAAGGACACCTTGCACTCTTATTTGGAAAGGGCTATCTGACCTATGTGCGTCCAACACCTCCTGAAATGTATGCCTAAGGACCACCCTGCCATCGACATGCCAATATCTGGTTGGGTTTGATTCATCAGGGTGATTGGAGGACATTGTAGACCCTCCCAAAAGGGCGCAAACAGCTACTGAGTATAAGAATCACTGCAACACCATGCTCAGGAGTGGTAACTAGAGACCAACACCAAGAAGAGAAGACAACCCTGACACCATTGGGAGAAGACCAGACAATCATTGCCATGTGGATCAAGGAGAAGATTTAGTGTGGTGGTGGTATTGGATCATCCAGAGTTAAGTTAAAGCATAGTTAATTAGATTTTATAGAGCAAATTGTTAGTTTGTAGTGTATTTTGTAGTGCCCGTGCAGCCGCAAGTATTAATTGTGTTAAATAAATAAATGTTATCATTTAGTATTATTAAGAGTCAACTGGCATTTTCTTTGCTGATTTAAGAGTTAAAAACTGTACGGCAGGTGCAACAGCCTATTAGCAACAGAGAAAAGACTCTGATGAACACTGCCAAACATACAGCTGAGTATGCAGTCGTGAATTAATGATTCATTGTAAACTGACCACAGGTTCATAAAGCAACAGAAACCAGTAAATCAAGAACTTAAGTTGGCAACAGAGAAAGTTACTTATTAATACAATGTACACAAAAAAATGAAGTAAATAATGAAGCAACTGGCATCGACAAATACATAAATTAGGACGGCAGTGCTTAAATCAACAAATCAGTGAATCAATGAAATAACAGATAACAGGAAGTTAATACATCTGCTCTACCCTGACTGCAAAACATGCTTGGAGAAAGTGAGGACTGCAGACATGCTGTCCCATACCACTGGCAATTTACTTTTCCAAGCACTCGTAATATACTTACTAACTGTAAGGGCAAGTAAAACATTCCAAAAGACTTTTCCAGTTAAAAGAGATCCTGTTATCTTGCTTCGAAGATTGAACAGTGTAAACAGAAAAATTCACACTCTCACATATGGCAAAGTTGACTTCAGAAAATATCTGATTAACTGGCACAAAATTTATAATTTCTCCCAACTTCCAAAAATATTTTAGATACTTACAGGTCTCAGGAAACTTTTCTTGTTGATCATGCTGCAACTTGAGCTCTTCTTAAACACATCTCGAACTTCACTGGGGCATACAAAATTTGCCCATTCCTCTGGATTAGTCGGCATCATTGCAGGCAACATTTTTAATTTGCCCTTATCTTGTGTATCCAACATTGTCTATTAGAAAAAGAAAAAACTCGAAAAATTAACTGTCAGAATACTCACATTATACTGCTAGTCTTGCAACAAAGAAACAATTCTACCCTCCTGGACATCCCAAATTTCTTTCTTCCCTCCATTGAAAATGGTCCTTGCAATTCCTTTTTTCATTTCTCCACAACTTTCTCATCCTTTAAAATACTACTAAAACATATATCTTTGACCATACTGTTCACCTGCCCTGATATCTTACGTGGCCTGATTTCAAATTTTGTCCAGCAAGGTAAAAGGTAAGTTACTGTAGTCCTACTGGACCAAAGGGCTGCTCTCTCATTAGAAAGAGAGAGAGAGAGAGAGAGAGAGATGACTGGTGTGGTTTAATATGAGGGCGCCCATGGCCTAGGTGAGGGGAGAGATTGAGAAGGACCATGGTAACCTCAACCGGTGCAGTAATTGAACCCACACTGTTGGCGTTACTCCGCATTGCAAACTAGCCATCCTGGTAACTGAGCTAACTGACCCCCTTTGTCCAGTTCTGCAAAGAGCCTTTACTTATACTGTTTTATTTCACAATCCATCACAAGATTGACAATTACTCCTAAAATACAGCAAAATCCACCATCAACCATGTATTATGGTGACTAAATTCTCCTGTTTAGTCCAAGAGGAAATTAAATTCATTCTGTTGCAGTTATGTTCTGGCTAAAACAAATTGTCAGAATTTATCGCAGGATTATATAGAAGGAAAAATAAGTAGCAAATCAAAGATGACACAAATAATTAAAACAGAATAATAATGGAACCTTTTATAACAAGTTAAACAAACTTCAGAGTTTAAAGCTTGAATCAAAGGACACTCCTCAACCCTGTACTGCCTGTTCCTGCTTATTCTAAGCACTATTAGCATCCCAAGAAGTTCTTCAAGTTAGGCAGAAATTCAGTACTGTGGTAGCAGCTAAAAGGAAAGCAAACCAGCCCAGATAAATGGGGAAGGCTAGTAGCAGGAAAAGCATCCTGATGTAAAGTTATGTGCTTGTTGTGAAGGACTGAAATGGAAGCAGCTTGATTGAATCTCCACAAAACACAGATAAAGCTGAAAGTGAAAAGAAATAGAGTAGGTAACAGGCCCAAGGCCATCATTTTGTCTGTGTAACAACTGGCACATTGTGACCTTGCATCTAATATTTCTCTGGGAAAACCTGTCCACAAATAAAGGACTCTTTAGTAAACATACTAACTGAATCCAGCAAAAGAGGAGATCAGATTTTGGTTGAGGAATGGGCATAAACCAGGTCCATGCAAAGAGATGCAATGTTATCTTGGCGATACCAGAATAGTCAGTGAACCGAACCTGGCATTAGGTGTTGTGCTATTGGTGGTGGGTTTAAAACAAACTGAGCTGCAAATCTGAGCTAACTGGGAAACATGGGATCATATGTCCTATAATGTGTGTTAAATAAACATTAATTCAAATGTTTCTTTTCAGATTTATTGCAGATTACCTCTTTCTTGCCCTTTGATTTATTTGACTTCATTCCTGTGTCAGTACGGATCGTAGAAGTAGTCATAGATAACTCTTTCATAATTGTCTCTGCTGCTGTCAATGATACCTAAGTTTAAAATGTTATGAAACAAAAGAAGGTTAAAAATTATTAATTACAAACACTTAACTTTAAATTGAAGCTATATTCAACAGTTAGACAACATCCTTGCTTATTTAATTTTACTCATAAACAAATTAGACTGTTAGCTAAGAAATGTTACGGACAAAAGGAAAGGGGAAGGCATGACAATTATATACCACTTGCATGACCTCTAGACGTTCCAAGTTGCTTCACAGCCTGTGAACTACATTTTCATGTGGAAAACTTGTTTGAGCAGTAATGAGATAATAACTAGATAATTAAGAATTAGGAGCTGTGTCGAGTTGTAAATATTATTCCGGACACTGGAAAACTCTTGCTTTTATTCAAAAGGCTAAATTATTCTTTATTTCAGAGCAAAATAAGGAACATCATAAATAAACCAAACTTAGAATTCTTGATCTTGCACAAAGCTAAGTGAAAATGCAGAAACTCGAGTTCATAACAAAAGATCGGATATATTTGAGGCAATCCAACATTGACTAGAGCTCTAGTATAAAATTTTTAAAATGTGGCTATATATGTAAGTTTAGATGATATTATGGACACTATAGTCTAGAACAGGCTACCTTCTATTGCAATTCAAAGACAAATCGTACAAGTGTAATTTGGTATAGCAACACAGTACAAACGACAACCATTTCAACAAATATGGCAGGGAATGAATCTCATAATTCACAACATAAATAAGGCAGAAATGTCTAGTTTAAGGGGAGTTGAGCAAAGGGAGAACAGCAGTAAGGCTGTAAGATTTTTTTCTTGGATCAAGGCAGTTTTAATGTTCTTCCTGGCCCCACAAGTTAAATAGACATTTTATTATTTCTCTCTTTGAATACTCTTCAGTGATTCCTTTAAGGACCACCAGTTTAATTTCACTTGTGAGCCACACCACTGCTTGCACTCCACAAAGTGGAAAATCAAAATTGAAATGATGTCCTAGATACATTTTTGCAATTTAAATATATTAACATGGCTCTCAACTACTTTAGGGTGAGCACTACCCATGTATGTAGAGGTGCATTCGAAGTACTTCAAACAAACGTCTGAAATTAAATTGGCATAACTTGCTAATCCATGATCACTCCAGTCCCCCTAAAATGCAATGCTAAAATAAAACAATTATTGGAATTCAGACAGGTCAGATTAAATCTGACTTCTGTTTCAGTGAACATGTATGACCTCTAGAAGGTTTGTTTATACAAAACTGTTCTGATTATAGCTATTTCAAATAGCTTGAATGTGGGAGTATAAAAAGGATTAGATAAACTGTAATTAGAGAATATATAAATACAGAACAGGAATCATGCAGCACTCACCTGCCATATGCACATAACATAACCATACGCCATTAAACAATGCTGCTTGCATGACTCACGGCCTGCAATTATCGCCATTATTGTTTGAGCAGTCACTAACGTTTCCAGTTGCCTTACGTCTTGTAAGTTTTCTAAGGACAGGTTAGTGCCAATATATTGTACGCCAATCAACTGTTGACGCTTTGTTGGAACTAAGACGTCATTTTTTGATTGATTCTCCTTTTCGAAGCGGTCTTCTGAACATGAAACCAAAACAAAAATAATAAATATGTCTATACCATTCAAAGTAACAATGATTTTAAATAGACATTGTAGTCTTTACATTTAAAAAAAAATTACATGATGGGGTGTATTTGTTCTCGACAAGTGGGATTGCAACTTCTTTTTTTAGCACACTCGTGGAAAGACACTACATAACTCAGGAAACACTTGGCCGATCTGGTACCATCTATGGAGAGAGAAACAATTAATACCTCAGCTCTGTGACCAATCAGAAAATGAAATATCACAGATTTGAAAAATTTCCTGTTTCTCTCACTGCTGATGATGCCAGACTTGTTTTCCATAATTTTACTTGGGTACTAATTTGTACAGTCATCGGTTCAGCACTGGACTGATGACTATGGGCTGAATCTTGCCAAGCCTGGAACAATGTGGGCTATGCTACAAAACCTGGGAGAATTAAGAGAGAAGTTAAACAATGCTTTTCTCAATTTTGACAGCAACTCACTGCATTTTCAAATATAGTTCTGGGAGTCAAGACAAGATTCTTCCTCGGCACTGGTGAGATACCTATTAAGGGGGATTATTGCTTGTTAATAGGCCTACTAACTGCAAATCTGGCCTCATGAATATGCAGATTGCTATCCCACCATCTGCCACGAGGAAACTGTACATTCGTGAGGTCAGATTAGGCCAGACACTTTGACATCTTTTGCTTGCTCCTCTGGGCTGCCATCTCGGAAACACAACAACAAAACTCAGGGCAAACTCAATGAGCTGCAGCCGGCCCCACTTCTCCTTCACTGAACAATCCATAGGCAAAGGCATCCAGCCTCTCTGCTCATGGCACATCTCTGATCCACTACAAGGGCACATGCACAACAATCAGTGCTGCAAAGGCACTTATCTGCAGGGACAAACACCCAGCTCTCAGTCTAGACCAGGCTGCTTGCTTGCTCGCTCACTCACTATGATCCGAGCTGGATGTTCACAGCATCCCAGTCTTGCCATTCCCCTCAGCCGAGCCATCAGTCTCACAGTGCTTCTGTATTTTCTTCTTTAATGAAGACACAGTCAGGAAATTTGTTATGATCGTCAGACGTCCTCAGTCAAGGCCAGGGGTGACAGCCTTCAGTCAGGATGTTCTAGCACACTACATCCAGGGTTGCCTCCAATGCCAGTTCAGGGGTGTTGACACAGTCAATCAACCACTCAAAGTAGTCAGAGTCAGGATCCTCTCCTCGTAAGGGGTAAAGATTTCAATGTCAGCCAGTCCACTAAATGTCTTGGTTCTTTCTGCCCTACTGGATGCTGTTCCTCCTGGAGTGAGAGAAAGGGAGGTATTGATGGAGATGAAAGTTGTTAGTACTAGAGGAGGAAGGGGAAAGCTGGTGGAGTATTCAGTGGGAGAGGGTAGACAGTGAAGAGGGCTGCTGCATTAGTGTCTGATGGGTTAGGGTGGGTGGGAGCAAATGAGAGATGACTCTGAAGCAGTAGTGAGAGAGTTAGAGCATGAGCCTTGAGGGTGGGTGAGTAGCAGAGAGCAGATGTTGGCATTTATACTGAAGGAATTGAACTTCTTTCTACACTGCTGGGCATTCCTGCAGAAGGCTGAAACTAATATGGTAGTCTCTGATAGCATGGCATCCTTTGCCCTGAGGGAAGAGGACGTCCTATCTCTGTACCATCCCATCCATCAGGACCTCTAGATGCCTGTCCACAGAGCATAACACTAATTTATCCTTATCCACCATGCTAGGGAAAAATGTCACATGCTATATAGGACAGCTCCAGATTGGAATGGCTTACCCAGGTGCAGAATAACCTTCTAAAGATGATAAGGGTGCCAGTGATACTAGTCTATTTGGGGATACAGCACTGTGGCAAGTTCTTTCATTTATGGTGAGTGATAGAATCCAGACATCATTGGACAAGAGGGGTACGATAGTGGTTGGTAGTTAAGAGATGAGTTTGGAATGATGGTGCAAGAAAACGTGTTAGGTTTCACAGAGAGAAAATATTCCATGAAACTCGACAAAACTGCCACTTTGCCAAAAATGACAAGATTCAGCTCAGTATACTTAAATGTAAGACAGAAATTAGAGAGAAGAGAGAAATGTTACAATGTCAGTCGGTAAGGTGATTAAGAAGATAACCTGTGTTTTCAGTAGTTTAGTAAAAACAGGTTTGAGCAAGCATTATGAAGTCCTATGCCAGGCAGCCACAAAAACCTGAAACTAGAAACTGGTCCCTAAATTCTGGATTAAAATTGAACAGGTTACTCAGCAAAGTACGTGGTGGTATTTCACATCGGCCTAAATTTTCCCTCACAGATCAGGAGCATCAATTCAGGAACAAAACCAGCTCCACCAACCCAAGCAGGGAGTCTGTTCCCTGGATGGTCAGGTTTTCATTCCAGGGAAGAGGACTGAAACAGACATACTTTTTAATGCGCACTCATTTCTATGCTTCACAATATTGAACACCATTTGCCTTTCCCAAAGGTGTCCTGGTACCAATCTTAAAGGGCATCTTAACTGTCCCAGGAATTGCACTAAGTTTGTACCTCCTCCTTTTGGGACTAATGTGTGCAAGTCATGTTTTGGATCTCCCACTGATCAACATGTGCAGTTGCCTCCATGAAACAAGGACATGCAAATTATAAGCAGCTCCCATTCCACTCATTTCTCCCCAACCTCTTGTAAAAATGATAGTAGTAGGAAGGGGTCTTCAGCTTCATTTCCATAAAGACAGGGGCCTCTCATCAGTGCAAGGATCCAGATGCACAGTGCCTTTAGGTAGGCCAGCCAAGTGGAGAATTAGTGCTGTCCTTGAATACCAGATTAACATCCAATTGTTCAGGGTAGATCAGCCCCAGCTTAAAAGTTCCGTGCTTGAAAAATATGTATTCAGCCAACCTGCTTCCTCTTTAATCTCTAAACTCGGTTTCATGCTCAGAAGTAAATCCACAGCCCAGTCCAACTGGCAGTAAGCATCGCTTTGAGAAAATCCATTGCAATATAGCCATTCACCAAATGCAATCAGTTGGTTGATTTTCTGCCAGTTACTTTCTGGATTCTGAAATATCAAAAAACATTAATAAATGCAACAATACTTGTAATCACACACAAACAATTCTCACAAGTAAGTACAGGTCATAAATATGCCTCAGCGCACAGTGACATGGAGCTTATATCTTGGGCTTGTGGCAGGGAAAAGAGAAGACACAACAGCAAAGGGTGGTGTGCATTAAGCAAACATATATCGCCTTGCAGGACTTCAATGGGACTACACTGGGAAGAATTGGAGATAGAATCATTAGGAAAATCTTTGATGAGAGACGTGGTGAATATGTGTTTGATGCTGTGGCACATTGCAAGAATTTGAATGAAATTAAGAACATGATATTCATTTTACACTGCATATTGTTTAATGAATAAATTGCACAAAATACCTTCAGAACATCTATTGAATTTTGGTAACAAGTTAACTGATCTGTAATGTCTTTCGAGAAAACCGCCACACGATGCCACATGTAAGATACATATTCTTCACTGTCATCCTTCAATTTCTGCATGTCCATGCTGATACCGTGACCAAGTCTTGTATTCACCATAATTCTATGTTTGAAAAGAAGCCTTCAAATAGAGATTAACAGAAATACTTTGTGAATTACTAAAATGATTTCTCCATACTTAATCGATACTAAAACTTAAATTTTAACTGTAAATGTGAAATTTGCAATATGAAGTGGTGTTCCTTCAATTTTTGTCTACTATTGAACTTTTGACACTTTTTATTGCTAGAAGCAGCATGAACAATGCTATTCCTCAAAGAAATAAAACATGAGCTCAGAGATCCAAACCTAGCAAATGGTGCAATACATGCTTGGAGTCTACTTAGATCAGTGCTCCACTCCACCAAGCCACCATCCCATACAGGAGACAAGGTCAGGAAAACTTGCTACATTGTTTCTATATTTATTCATTTCCAGGGAATTAACATTTATTGGATCATAACTTATTTTTACTTACAGCCTTTGTTTACACCTGGGCATAACCCTAATGCCATCATCTAACACTTTCAGTCCAGCTTTCCAATCTCCTTTATGCATATGAATATGGAATAAAAGACCGCACAGTGCTGCCATTAACTTCGGATCATCATCAAAATCATCAACAGCTTGAAACAAAAATACAATCAGGTATAAGTTATTACACATCTATCAGATGTACCTAGGGCAGAAATAAAATACTAATTATACTTCATGTTTATTTAGTGCTTAACATTGTAAAATGCCCCACTGCATTTCATTCAAGCATAAATAAAACAAAGTGCATGATTCAAAGGAGGTGACCAAAAGCTTGATAAAAGGGACAATTAATAGTGTGATTTTCTTGCTGTGATATGTAGGATATGGATGGAACAGAACAAATAACAGGCAATTTTACTCACTTGGACAAGACAGAAAGGAAAAACAAATAAAGAAAAATGAATAACATTTATTTATATAAAAACTCAGGACATCCTAAATTTTAAAGTGATTAACTAATTTTGAAATGTTCATTACTGTAACATAGAGAATGCACAAGTCAATTTTAGGTATAGCAAATTCCCACAACCCACAATGTGTTCATGACCAGACAAGATATTGTTTTTAGTGTTGGTCATTAGTATGGATGGGAGATCATGGATAGAATCTCTGCTTTCCTTCACAACTGGGAAAGTAAATCTAGCCTTGGTTTAATAGCTCATCCAAAAAATTGGCACCTCAACATGCAACAATTATTCAGGCTTGCATTGTAATGCCTGCCCATATTTCTGTGCTCAAGCTTCTGAAATAGAACTTATACCCACCCATTCTGGTTCAGAAAAAAGAGTGATACCCAATGAGCCACAGATGTTACAGGGAAGGGATAGAATTTCAATATCTCGTAGACAATATGCAGAAAATCAGAGTTATTTAGCAGAAAATTAAACAAAAAGACAAAAAAATGTCTGATGGTCATAAACAAACTTGCTGATGTAAAATGCGAAACTAAGGTGAAGATTTTTGGTGATATCATAGTCTTGGTTTCCTGGTTCATATCAGCAGAGATTTCCAGCTAGTAAAATCATTACCTCGCTATTTAATTCATCTCTAAGTAAAATGAGTATGTAATCTGTCAATCTATTGAGGTGTGACTCCAAATGGAAGATAAAGAACAGAATTTAGTTGAAGTGGCAGTTTCCCCGCACAGTAAGAGAACCACTTAAAACTCCTCATCGCCTTTCCATGAAGGCTCACTGTAGTTTAAGTGTAATCAGGAACGTTCCTGGACAGCATATCTCAATTAAGTCTTTGAGCAGAAATACTATCTTGAGAGCTTTCACCCAATCAGAGGAGTGGGAACTGATGCCTGAAAAGCATTGCTGGATCCCTGAAGATCAGCAAGTGAGAAGATGAAGGTCATGAGAAGAGTGTGGTGAACAAGGGGATAGTGGCCAAAGTGGAATGTCAAAGTAGTGGTGGTTTTCAACTGCAACCCCTACCCAATGCAGATGCAATTAATCGTGAGGAATCTCCACTCCATTCCCATGAAGTTTAAGGAAATACTTTTGAAAGATATGGGAGACGCACAAATGTCCCATTAAATCCATTAGCCATCATTAAATCCCAGTAGGTTGAAGGAGAATTATTCAGCTTGTTCATGAGCCTAACTGACCTGTTCAATTCTGGTGAGATTCCTACATTGAGGTCTTGCTGCTCCCCAATAAAGATGGGATAGCTTTCCAGTCACCAGAAATCAGATGAGGGCCATCCCACGCAATTTCCTGATCCCTCCTGTGCCTCACACTTGTACCAGTGGAGTCCATTAAATTCCACCCCATGTCTCAGTAGAGGACAAACACAAATTGGAAGCTAACATTTAAAAAATGCTTTGTTTTAGAATTTACAAGATTGAAAGCTACTGAGGAGGTAAATCTTCAGTTGGCATAAAATGAAGTGAAAGACCTAATATGAAAGGGAAACAAGTTGGGTCAGTTAAGGGAGGATTCAAACCTAAATGAGGGCAGGGATAACACACATCCTAGAAATTATGGGCAAAATGGTAACTGCTAATGGAGAGTAGCAGGTTCAGGAGCAAGCATGGGGTTAAATTCTCAAAACAAAAAGTGCCTGCATGTTGGAAAATTCATGACATTTTAAAATTTCAGCCTTAGCCTCAGTATATTCGGAGGCTTCATGGAGAGCTACTGGGTGTGTAAGATAATGGTTTGATGTGCTAGTGGTTTGAAGGGATAGTACAGTATAGATTAAACAAATGCTGCCTGTCATTCTTGAGGGCTCAAGAATAAAGAAACATTATTTAAAAGCCAAGTGTGCAAGCAGAGAAACTTACTTTACTGAGGAGATGATGAGGTTAATTACCACAAGGAGTTAGAGCTTGAAGTCGAGAATAACTGAAGAATAATTGATGGTTGACAAAAAGAGAAATAAAAGAAAAAGATAATAGAACGGTACATTAACTGAACTATTAGATCCTGTGGAGGATAAAAATCAAGGTCATCTCAATGGAGCAAATGCCCAATTTTAATACTGCAATTTTAATGCAGGACTGAATTGACTGAACTGAATTCAATGATTTATCATTTAAACAAATTAAAGAATTATCTCACATAGCTTTGCAAAACAGAAGGCCAACATATATATTACTAAATTTAAATTTGTATTCAGGCTAATTTGTTATCTGTGATTTCAACACAATGACAACAGGGAGAGAAGGCATTGCTAGCTCAGCACTCCTCTGTGATTCAGCAGAGGCCATGGTGTGAGATATGAATCCCCACCCTGCTTCTCATCTACAACTTCCTGTTCATGATTGTGACTATCAGAAAGGAAACTAAGAATCCTCAGTTGTGTGTGTGAAGGAAGGTTTGGGAACGTGAACATGTGTGTTTCACTTGTTCTGAGTTGGAGATCCATTTCTGTTCCATATTGCTTCAATCCAAGAGTTTGCAAATAATTTTCTCAGTTTTTCACTTACATGTTGATAATGCGCCATGCGCAAAAGGAAGTGCTTGTTGTTTAACTTTGGAATTCGGAATCATTTCTTCTTTTTCTTCCTCCTGCTGGTCAAAATGAAAAAAAAAATGCAGTTATTTAACAAGAACTATGAATCTGGTTCAACCACTAGGCTCGAAGGCAGAACTGTCAGGAACACAATGAGTAAAATTTCAGCATTTATGTTGACAGATACATGCTTAAAGTTGGTGGCTGCATAAATTATTGTAACCATTTTTACCTTTCTGTTCTTGGTAAATGTATTTTGAATAGCCTTTAGAAAAGACTTAACGGGTTCTTCAAGCACAGCTCTTTCAAGAGGAGATGGTATCAAACTTAGACAAGAATTCCAAAAGTGTTTTGCTGAACTCATTACAAGCTTGACATTTCCAGCTTTTTCTCCAAAACTGTAATAAAGAATAAGATCAGATACTAAACATTTTCTCAGCAGGTCTGGCAGTATCTGTGGAGCACAAGAACCTTCTTGAGAACTGATAGTACCTTAGAAAAAATGGTATGTCTGCTGTAGCCAGTGGGGGCAGAACAGGGAGAGAGAGAGAGAAAGAGAGAGAGAGAGAGATGTGTGTATGTTGTCTGTGTTGTGTGTGTGTATCTGTGTATGTGTGTGACTGGATGATAATACGTCCAGCAAATTCAGGACCTGCTGTATACATGCACAGTCTTACTCTAGCCAACATCAATTGTGAGGCGAAAGTGAGCACTGAGGATGCTGGAGATTAGAGTCAATAGTCTGGAAAAGCACAGTAGGTCAGGCAGCATCCGAGGAGCAGGAAAATTGACGTTTTGGGCAGGAGCCCTTCATCTGGATGCAAGAGAGACCGAGGGACCTCAACCTCACTTCTTGTGCACTTTTCCCTTCAGTGAGCCTGGATGGTGCCTGCAGGAATCCAGAGGAAGGACAGTCCACATATAGGATGCTCAGTAACTTCCTCTCAAAATACTCCAAAGGGGCCCAGTCTCTTTACTCTCCCCCATGCCTGCACTGTCACAGCTTAAAGTGGTACAAGCCAAGGAAGGGGGAACACGCCTGTACTTGTGCAGGACAATCACAACAGGTCTTGGCTCTCTAGACGCAAAAGCTCCCCAGGAATGACTAACCAAGCCTTCCAGGTCAACAGGGACAACTGCCATGCAGGTTTCGTCACCTCATATATTGGACTATGACATAGTGGGAAGTAAAGGAAGACAAATACTTAATGGGGACATATAAACTTCCTTGCGTTTTGCAAATAGAATGCACTTGCACTTCTCTTTAGAATTCTCAGACCTGGTGAGTCACACCCTTCTGAGGGATGAGCTTCACCTTCAGAAACCAAGGATGAAAGACGTTGTGATGGCCAAGCCAACTCTTTGACTGCAGGTACCATCAATGTCCTGGATCCTTGAACCATGAAACTGATGACTGTAGCCAAGACATTACATCTAATGAGAACAACACTGAGGCTAAAAGCAATGTGCAGGATTTTGGGAGTACTTTCCCCACAGAAATCTTCCAACCTTATACCCATCTTGTGAATGAGAGTATGGAATCAATTACGATTATTCTGTAGCTCTTGAGGCAAAGTGTCACTCTATCAGCTTTTCAAGGGAATGTGATGTTCTCAGTCTGGGAAGGTGGCACTTCCATTCTCCTCACAGCACAGAGGTCTGTGAGAGAAGGGACATGACGCACCGGCTCTCAGGTTAAACACTCCCCTTTAGGATTCCAACATTTCAGGACAACTTATCAGTCTATATGAGCTCTGAACTGCTGAAGGCTAACCAATGTGGAAAGGGTACAAAGGAGCTATCTCAGGGTTCCTTATAGCTTGCTATCTATCCAACATAGAAAACACTGGAAGTGAGCTGGAGTATGTCAGGTTTCTAGGCAAAAGTGAGTACTGCAGATGCTGGAGTTCAGAATCAAGATTCGAGTGGTGCTGGAAAAGCACAGCAGGTCAGGCAGCATCCGAGGATCAGGAAAATCGACGATTCAAGCAAAAGACTTCGTCAGAAAGGGCTTTTGTCTGAAACTTCGATTTTCCTGCTCCTTGGATGCTGCCTGACCTGTTGTGCTTTTCCAGCACCACTCTAATCTTGACTATGTCAGGTTTCTGACATGTCAGGTTTCTACTTTTATGGCATTTATCCCCCATTTATACTCAAATCTCTCCTTTCCTGACTTGACAATATAAATTCTTCCCATAATTTCTGATGCTATGTGCGACTAAAATGATTACTACCATTATAGCACTACGCCAGAAATATTTCAAAACATGCCAAGGGAATCTCCCTTAAAGTTTGAAAATTATCACCTTTGTTATAAAAATCTATAAGCACTATGGTCCAAAACGGAGATAAAGTTACCTTGCACTCAATTCAAATGTTCTAATGGCAGAGATAAGCATTTCGCTGTCTCCGGCTGCATTCTTCATCAAGCTCTGCCCTTTAATACAGGCAGCAACACTCAGCAATTCTTGCTGAACCTTGTAATTGCGCCTGTATACAAGACAAAGAAAACTCCACTTTTTAATTCACATAAATATACATAATGATTATTTATCAAAAACCTTTGATTCATTTAAAGACATCGCAATTTCACAAGTTAGGGAAGTTAATTTGTTCAGTGAGAGACTGAAGGCCAACAAGTCCAGATTTAAACCCTGCTGATTCTGGATCAGTGGTGCTGGAAGAGCACAGCAATTCAGGCAGCATCCGACGAGCAGCAAAATCGACGTTTCGGGCAAAAGCCTAGAGCAGTTGATCTTCGGTAATTACACCGGCACCACTCCCCACCTCTTCCTCCGCTACATTGATGACTGCATTGGCGCCACCTCGTGCTCCCGCGAGGAGGTTGAGCAATTCATCAACTTCACCAACACATTCCACCCTGACCTTAAATTTACCTGGACCATCTCTGACACCTCCCTCCCCTTCCTGAACCTCTCCATCTCCATTAGTGACGACCGACTTGACACTGACATTTTTTACAAACCCACCGACTCCCACAGCTACCTGGATTACACCTCTTCCCACCCTATCTCTTGCAAAAATGTTATCCTGTATTCCCAATTCCTCCGCCTCCGCCGTATCTGCTCCCAGGAGGAGCGGTTCCACCATAGAACACACCAGATGGCCTCCTTCTTTAGAGACCGCAATTTCCCTTCCCACATGGTTAAAGATGCCCTCCAACGCATCTCGTCCACATCCCACACCTCCTCCCTCAGACCCCACCCCTCCAACCGTAACAAGGACAGAACGCCCCTGGTGCTCACCTTCCACCCTACAAACCTTCGCATAAACCAAATCATCCGCCAACATTTCCGCCACCTCCAAAAAGACCCCACCACCAGGGATATATTTCCCTCCCCACCCCTTTCCGTCTTCCGCAAAGACCGTTCCCTCCGTGACTACCTGGTCAGGTCCACGCCCCCCTACGACCCACCCTCCCATCCTGGCACCTACCCCTGCCACCGCAGGAACTGTAAAACCTGTGCCCACACCTCCTCCCAAGGCCCTAAAGGAGCCTTCCACATCCATCAAAGTTTTACCTGCACATCCACTAATATCATTTATTGTATCCGTGGCTCCCGATGCGGTCTCCTCTACATTGGGGAGACTGGGCGCCTCCTAGCAGAGCGCTTTAGGGAACATCTCCGAGACACCCGCACCAATCAACCACACCGCCCCGTGGCCCAACATTTCAACTCCCCCTCCCATTCTGCCGAGGACATGGAGGTCCTGGGCCTCCTTCACCACCGCTCCCTCACCACCAGACGCCTGTAGGAAGATCGCCTCATCTTCCGCCTCGGAACATTTCAACCCCACGGCATCAATGTGGACTTCAACAGCTTCCTCATTTCCCCTTCCCCCACCTCATCCTAGTTTCAAACTTCCAGCTCCGCACTGTCCCCTTGATTTGTCCGGACTTGTCCGACCTGCCTAGCTCCTTTTTCACCTATCCACTCCGCCCTCTCCTCCCTGACCTATCACCTTCATCTCCTCCCCCACTCACCTATTGTACTCTATGCTACTTTCTCCCCACCCCCACCCTCCTCTATCTTATCTCTCCACGCTTCAGGCTCTCTGCCTTTATTCCTGATGAAGGGCTTTTGCCCGAAACATCGATTTTGCTGCTCGTTGGATGCTGCCTGAATTGCTGTGCTCTTCCAGCACCACTGATCCAGAATCTGGTTTCCAGCATCTGCAGTCATTTTTTTCCCTCGTTGATTTAGACCCTGCTGAGTTCACTCAGCCTTTCATTTATTCAAGGCACACAAACTAATTCTGTCGCATGACCAAAAGAAAAGCAGTGCAATTGCCTCCAGAACAAGTGTACCAGTCTTGAGTAGCCAGATCTGCTTGAAGTCTATCCCATTTAGCACAGTGATAGTGTTACACAACATGATGGAAGTTAATTTTCATATGAAGGCGGGACTTCGCTTCCACAAAGACCATGCGGTGGTAGCTCTTACCAATACCATAATGGGCAGACACATCAGCTGCTGGCAGATCAGTAAGGATGAGGTTGCGTATGTTTTTCCCTCTTTTTGGTTCCCTCACCACCTGCCACAGATCCAATCCAGCAGCTATATGTTTTATGACCCAACCAGCTTGATCAGTAGCATTGCTACCGAGCTACTCTCGGTGGTGGACTTTGAAAACTTCAATTAAAGTATATTCTGCAGCCTTGCCACCCTCAGTGTTTCCTCCAAGTTTCCTCCAAGATTTATCAGCTGAGGGAAGACAGTAGACGGTAATCAGTAGAAGGTTTCCTTGCGAATGTGCAACTTGACGTCCTGAAACTTCATGGGATCCAGAGTTATTATTTAGGAGTTCCGGAGCAACTCCCTCCCGATTGTATCACACTGTACCGCAACGTCCGCTGGGTCTGTCCTGCCAGTGGGACACAACATATCCAGGGATGGTAATGGTGGTGTCTGGGACATTGTCTGTAAGCTACGATTCTGTGAATATGACTGTGTTTGACTAGTCTGTGAGACAGTTCTTTCGATTTTGGCACTAGCCTCCAGATTTTAGTAAGGAGGACTTTGCAGCATCTGACAGAACTGTTTCTGCCTTTGCTGTTTCTGGTTACTGGGTCGATGCCAGATGGTCTTTCCGGTTTCATTTCTTTGTTGAGTCTTCAGAGTGATTAACACAACTGAGTGACTTGGTAGGCCATTTCAGAGGGCAGTTGGCAGTCAACCACATTACTGTGGGTCTGGAGTCACACGTAGGCCAGACCGAATGACGATTAGATGACGGATTTCCTTTTCTGGAAGACACCTGTGACATTTTCCGACAATCGACAATGGTTTCGTGGTCTTCAGAGATTTCTAATTCTAGATTTTTTTTTAAATTGAATTCACATTCCACCATCTGTTGTATGGCGGAATTCAAAAATTAGCTGAGGTCTAGATTAATAATCTTGTAGCATACCATTAGGCCAGTCCCTCCCCTCATCCTCAGGAATGGTATAAAAAGGTTGAGGCCCCAGCACAGACTCCTGCAGGACTGCACTGTCACAACCTGACAACCAGATAAAGACCAATCCTTGCATACTCTGCTTTCTGCCATCCAGTTAATCTTCCATCCACACCACACACACGTACCTTGAACTTTTATTTTTTGCAAAAGTTTTTGATGTGGCACCTTATTAAGGGCCTTTGGAAATCGAAGTATATTGTGTTTTGAGGCTCCCGTTTATCTACAGCATGTGTTATTCCTTCAAAGACACCAACAATTGGCTAAATATGATATTCTTTAGTGGAACTACACTAACTCTTCCAGTGCATAGCTATAACCTCTTTAATGGTCAATTTGAACGCCACCCTACAACAGATGCCAAGCTAGCTAGCCTATAGTTTTCTACTTTCTGCCTCCCTTCTATCATGATTTTGAGGTTATATTTGCTACTTTCCTGTGTCTGGGGGATAATGGAAAATTAATGTCAATGTATCTACTACCTCAGTAGCAATCTCTTTTTAGTCCATAGGATGAAGTCCATCTTGACCAGGAGACTTGTCAACTTGTAGCTCCATTAGTTTGGCACATGTTACTTCCCTCATGATTGTAATTTTGCCAAGTTCCTATCTCCCTTCTGCCTCCTGATTTACAGCTAATACTGGAATGTTTTCAAATGCTTTAAAGTCAGAAGCAAATTATTTGTTCATTTCATCCACCATTTAATTCTCTAAAGTACTAAAACTTACTCTTCAGCTTTTTACATATCCATAGAAACTCTTGCAATCTGTTTTTATGTTCCTAGTTACTTTCTTTTCATATTCTCATTTCTTTCTTCTGATTAACCTTTCTCTGCCATTCCTTACATTCTGACCAATCATTTCACCTGCCACTCATCTTTGCATAGTTACATTCTTTTTCTTGAGTTTGGTGCTTTTTCTGAATGTTTAGTTATCACATCTGGTAGGTCCTCACTTTAATTTTTTTTCTTTATGGTAGGAATATACTTATTCTCAATATTCTGAAATATCTCCTTAACATCTACATTTCTATTAATCTACCCATCAGCCTAGTATGGCAGTTAACCTCAAGCAGCTCAGCTTTCATTCCCACATTGTTTTCCTCATTTACCTTTAAAGCACCAGTGTAAGGTCCAACCTTCTCCATTTCAAATTGGACACAAACTTCAATCATATAATGGATGCTACTACTTAGGGACATCATAACTCAGACGACACTGTTACTGTCACATTACGTTATAACAAGTCTAACTAACCAGTCTGTTCACAACCTTGGTGCCATAATTGACTCTGGAGCTTCTGGCTACATAATGACATCACCATTAAGACTGTCCTTTTCCACATCTGTAATGTGACCCAACTCTGCCTCTGCTTCAGTTCATCTGCTCTTGAAATCCTCATCCATATTTATGTTACTCAACTATTCCAGTGCACACCCACTCAAAACCCCACATTCTACTCTCTATAAACGTGACAGCCATACCTATGGCCTTACTTGCAATATGTTCCATTCATCCAACACCCCAATGAATGCTGACATATATTGATTCCCACTGAGGGAAGTCCCAGAATTTAAGCATTTCTTCTGTTTTCAAATCCCTTTGTGGCCTCAACCCTCCTTACCTCTGTAAATTCCTTTATCAACCTCCATATATCCATCAGCTTTGGCTGCTTGAGCATTCATTCAGCTGTCAAGGCTCTAAGCTCTAAAATTCCCTCTTCACCTAAGCCTCTTCACCTCTCTCTAATCCATTAAGACACTCCATGGAACCTACCTCTTTGACCAAACTCTGGTCATCTGCTATATATGTGTCAAATTTTGTTTTACTTCTTGTAACGTATCTCAGAACTTTACATTATAAAGTGACATAAATACAAGTTGTTGGTGTTTTTGTTTATTAAGCTCTTAAATTAACAATTGTTCCACCACGCTGAAGGGTGCAAGAAATTTTCTAACGCTGTATGCCATGGGCCATGGGTCCTCTGCTCCAACAAGGTTTGGCCCACTGAATTTTGTGTCAAAGCAGTTTTTAAAAGATGAAAATCAAAAAAATGCTCAAGCACAAAGCCTGTATTTATTCTGAAACTCAAAGTTATATTATTTTCTTTTTCAATTCAAGATAATAATGAGCAAAATTATTTACCTATTTGACAAAAATGAAATAATTTTAAGTTGCATTAAATGATACACTCACTTTTCATGCATCTTGGAATCAATGCTTGAAGCAGTATTTATATTCAATTCAAATGCTTTCTGGGCACATCGCATTAGTAATGAATCATCATTATTCTGGTTAGCAAGTTGCATCAAACGTATCCATACTTCCAGCTCCAATAGTTGATCAGACCAGGTACAGTCTAAGATTTGCTTCTCCAACTGAAAAAGTGAGCACAGGTATTAAGAAATCTAAAAACTGCTCTGGGAATGATCACAGCAGTTTTGGACAGGTCGTGCCTGCTGCTGAAATCTGCCAGTGACCCAGCCAAACATTACTGGTTTGATGAGTAGCTGCACACACTGAGGGATTAGTTACAGCTTTTTCATACAGTGACAGTAAAGGAACAGTGATATATTTGCAAATCACAGTGATAGCTAGCTTGGCGAGGAACCTGTAGGTACTCCCAAAACTTGTCCCTTGGCTGGTGGAAGTTGCAGGTTTGGGAGGTGTTGTTGAAGGTGTTTAAACAAATTGCTGAAGTGCATTGCTTCTGTCACTATGTACTATAATGACCCATTTTGGAAAATGGATTGATTCTCAAGCCCCATTACTCCCAGGGTTTCCACAAAATTGAGAGAATGAATCAAACCACATAAAAACACTGACTTATCTGTCTGTCGAATTAAAGTTAATAGCAAACAGTGGCCAGATCCCTGAACTTAACAAGAACTATTTATTACGAATAAGCAAATTCTAGTCACAACGAAAGAGCTATGAATTATTAATATGTAGCTCGACTAGTTAAACTCTAACTCACTTTTTAAACCTCCCAGATACACATAAGATCAGAGACAGACAAATAAAATACATTGGTTTTACAGGTGGAAGGAAAAATGGAAACACAATACCACCAGTCCACAGAGTTCATTGAGATGATCATTTTGGCTTGCCAGGACTTTATGTTCTTCAATATCTTTCCTTCAAGTTCCATCACTTCTTTGCAGAAGGTACATGGTGATTGATACACTAACTGCAAAGTCTCTTAGTTACTAGTTAAGGGCAACAGGTTACAGCAAGCTGGTGGGGAGGAAGTGGCTTCAGGTACTTTTCCTACAGTGAGTGAGACACACAACCTGTCCCTCCAGAGGTTGTTCATATCCACAAGCTGTTCAGCTACCCAAGAACTAATCGATCAGAGAGTTGTCATCAGGCTGATGACATCTGGCATCCACAACTAGCTACCATTGCACAATCAATCAGCTATTTGTTGCCAGTGGCAGCCAAATCTCAGTCTGTATGCATCCCTGATTCCGGGTCATCTACAAGCAGATATACCCCCACTGTTGAACACAGCAGCAATGTAAACACCACACACAAAGAGTTTCAGTGACTTGTTTTTAAAAGTGCAGCAATTCTTGCCTTGGTTTTAAAACAGTCCTTATTTTTTCACATTTCAGTCCACAATCAAAAATATAGAAAATAAAATGCAACCATCTTAAAAATACCTGTGGTGGAGGGAATTTTTAAGGAGGTTACTAAGTTGTTAATCAAATGGGCTGCTTTGTCCTGCATGGTGTTGAGCTTCGGGAGTATTTTTGAAACTGCGTTCACCCAGGCAAATGGAAAGTAATCTGCCTAACTCATGATTTATGCCTTGTACATAGTGGACACACGTGACTTGTTGTTCTAGGGGTATGATTCTGGCTTTGGTTGCTATACTACGCAGATATGCAAGAGGTTCTGGATTCAAATCCCCGGCGAGTCTTCATTTCTTACGGTGGCATACTGGCTCAGTGGTTAGCATTGCTGCCTCACAGCGCCAGGTACCCAGGTTCGATTCCCGCCTTGGACGACTGTCTGTGTGGAGTTTGCACATTCTCCCAGTGTATGCGTGGGTTTCCTTCAGGTGCTCCGGTTTCCTCTCACAATGCACAGGTCAGGTCAATTGATCGTGCTAAAGATTGCCCATAACGTTCAGGGATGTGTAGGTTAGGTACATTAGTTAGTGGTAAATATCGAATAATAGGTTCGGGGAATGGGTCTGGTTGTTTTATGCTTCAGAGGGTCAGTGTGGACTTTTTGAGCCAAAGGGCCTGTTTCCACATTGTATGGATTCTAAAATTTGGGATGGGTCAGGAGGTGAGTTACTAAACACAAAAATTCCAGCCTGGCAAAGTCTTCCATCCACAGCATGGTTCACTTAGTTTTCAGAAAGAACAGTCTGAATGAGCATTCATGACATGGAAAATATGGGGTAACAAAATCATATGTTTATTTTAAAAATTTCCCTTCATAATTCTAAGGACAATGGCAATTGCTTACCTCTGGAAGACTGGGAACAGTAAATTTCATCAGGTTGCTGTTGTTACAAGAGTACATCTCCAGAGCAATAAGAGCCTGGATCATTGGAGCCTGGCTATCATTACTCTGCTGTAAAAGATAATGAATCGTTTAAAACATATACGACATCAAAACAAAAATAAATAGAACCAAAAATCTGATACCTTAACTGAAACAGCATTCTTATTTTACTTATGTGATAGTAAAACAAATCTACCAGATTCTTGCACGGATTTACATTAGTTAGCAACAAGCTCTGAGAATAAAAAGCAATAAAAGACAGAAGTAATTTATGGATAACTACTTCTATTGTCAAATACAGAGGATCCTGGAAATCTGAAATAAAAACAAAAAGTGCTGGAAACAGTAGAGCATCAGGAAGCAGTTGTGCAGGGAAAAACAGTTATTGTTTCAGGTCCACGATCTGCTGGGAGAATTGAAAGATGTTACAGATATGACAGATTTTGAGTAAGAGCAAAAGCAAGAAACAGGAGGTAAATAAGGAAATTAAAAATGGAAGGTCTGAGATAGGGTGGAAGGAAGGAGTGATTTAAATGCCTGTTACAATTCTAGTTGATGTTACCACTGGACAAGTAAGAACCCAGAATTAAATATAGCTTGATAAATTATATTTTGTTTTAGTGTGATGGTGTTTTACTCAAACATAAGCACACATGGCTCCAGATTTGATGTTAATAATAAAACAGAAATCTCCAGAGCTGAGCTTTCCCAGCAATTTCTGCTTTTGTTTCTGATTTACGGTATCCACAGTTCTTTCAAGTTTGTATTTGAGGATTGCTCACTTGTTCTCTTCTCACTTGCTCACTTAGTACCTACTGCATGTTTGCAGCATCCAGGTTTAGCATTGCCTGTTAGAGTACTGGAGCTTCATCCAGAGCTAGACTATCAGCACTGTTGTACTGACATGCTCTTTTGCACAGACACGCAAACAGGATGCTTCTCAATCTTGTCAATCGGGGGTTCTGTCTGGGGTGGGGGGAGTTGGAAAATATCTTGTTCAGCAGCACAACTGAGATGTCAATCAAATACCTAAACATTTGCCAGCTGTTTGCATGGCATATATACTGTAGGTTTAATCAATCAAATGGCCATATTGGAAACTGAGTGGGAAGCCTTCAGTGCACTGTCGGTCAGGGGATCCCAGTAGCATCAGTCACAGGCATAATCCAGGGACTTGGCCACAGTCATCTGCTTGGGCCATTCAAGTTTAGGAGATCTGTCCAACTACAGTCCAGAGATTGAGCAATGGTCCACCCTTTAAAGCCAGTGCCTACAATCAGAGGAATCCTACATTGTCAATAATGGAGCAACCAAAACAATCATCAGGGGCCCAGTCAGTAATATCTAGGAGCTACTTGTCAAAGTCAGTCAGAAGTCTGGGATGAACACAGTCTTTGGGTCTACCTGCCAATTATTGAGGAGGGGTCCTATAGGGGCAAGAAAGGGGATCACAAATAAAGAGTGGGGATATCAAGGCTTCAGGGTGGAAAGCAGAGGGGAAACATACAGGATTCTTAAAGGGTTTGACAGGGTAAATGTTGAGAGGATCTTTTCACTTATGGGGCTGTCTAGGACCAGAGGGCACAGTCTCAGAATAAAGAGGCACTAATTTAAGACTAAGATGGACAGGAATTTCTTTTCTCAGAGGATTGAGTGTGTTTGGAACTCTGTGCCACAGACAAATGTGGGGACAGAGTCCTGGCATACATTTAAGGCTGAGATAGATAGACTTGTGATCAGTAGGGAATGAAGGGTTGTGGGGAAAGAGCAGGAAAGTGGATGTGAGGAATATTGATCAGCTATGATCATATTAAATAGTGAAGAAGGTTCGAGAGACTGAACAGCCTACTCTCGTTCCTATTTCTCGTAGTGTTACAGTCCATTGGTTTTGTTTGCATTCACCTTTGGTAGATGTAAATAGAAGTCCAAATTTGGAATTACATAAAGGCAAATGATCTGACAGTGTTTCCCTACTGGACAATGATGAACTGTGTTGACCATTGACATTGGGAACAGAGCAGCGATGACTTGAGAGTGTCTGGTGGAACGCAGCTCAGAACAGGTAAATAGTGTGGTGTTGTAATTAAACAGAGTAGGGAGTTTTATGTATGAGCAAATGTAAGCCATTAGCATGTGCCATGAACAGTGTAAATTGTGGCTCCTCTGCCATTAGATTATCGGTGAGGGAAAATGTCAGATTGCCAACAATTATCCAGTCACACTGCAACCTTTAAAGGTGGCAAAGATGCAAAGGATTCTGGTCTTTTGGCAGATATATGCTGAGTGTTAAAATGTTTGGGAATAGCACATGGTACAATAGGCACAGAATCAGACATGAGGGATACAATATGAGCAGGCTATATGATGCGGTGAGCTTGGTATGATACCGTGAGGAAATTTGCTCGGCCTTGTCACAAGAAACCCTCCAAAAAATATAATATGACTCGCACAAAGCCAAAAATCTAAGATTCAGCCCTCTGTTTCTCTCTCCACAGATGCTACCAGTCCTATTGAAATTTTCCAGCACTTTGTTTTTATTCCACATCACCATTCTTCATATCCAAATTATATTTGTCTATTGTTTTTCCAACTATTTGGGCATTTAAGTGCCAACCCCTTGTTAACTCCCTGTAAAGCAAACTGGATTTCCATACTGCAGTCTGAAGTGGCTTTGTCACCCCAGCTCGAGTGCAGCTGCACAAACTTATTCAAAGAGGACAAAACCATTACATTAATACTTTACCTCATCATCTGTTACCAGACTTGGCCAGATCTGTTGCTGAAGAAGCTGTTTAACTTTGACCCATGTAACAACAATCTGATGTCTCACAGAAATGGGAACAACATCAGAGGGTTCATTTCCATTTGTAGCATTCAACACATATTCACAGATCTATTGTCCAAACAGAGATACAGAACATTCTTCAGTTCCTACTTTGAATAATCTTAAAATACACTGAGCAAATAAGCATCAAATAATTGTTCTTTATTGAATATGAATCTTAATCAACCTGCTATGTTGGTTTGAACTCAAGAATAGAAGAATGTCTGTAAAGATCAGATCTTTTTATTTTTCTTTATTTTTGACTGTGGATTAAAATGTTAAAAGTATCATTTTAAAAATCAAGGATGAGGGAACAAATTGCTGTACGTTTAAACCTCAGGTGGCCAGAACACATTGGAAGTTGTGTTACACTGCTGCTTTGTTTAAGCAATAGGGAAGGTGAGATAAAACCTTGATTAGGTAAGCCAATGGGTCGAGGGAGATGGAGTTTAATTTAGATAAACATGAACTGCATTTTGGAAAGGCAAATTAGAGCAAGACTTATACACTTAATGGTAAAATCCTGGGAAGTGTTGCTGAACAAAGAGATCTTGGAGTGCAGGTTCATTGTTCCTTGAAAGTTGAGTCACAGCTAAATTGGATAGTGAAGAAGGCATTTGGTATGCTTGCCTTTTTTCGTCAGTACATTGAGTTTAGGAGTTGGGAGGTCATGTTACAAGAGATTGCTGAGGCCACTTTTGGAATACTGCATGCAATTCTGGTCTCCCTCTTATAGTAAGAATGTTGCAAAACTTGAAAGAAAAGATTTACAAGGATGTTGCCAGCATTGGAGGGTTTGAGCACAGGGAGAGCTGAATAGGCTGGGGCTATTTTTCACTGGAACACAGAGACTGAAGGTGACCTTATGGAGGTTTATAAACTCTTGAGGGGCATGGACAGAGTGAATAATTATGGTCTTTTCCCTGGGCTGGGGGAGTCCAAAATAGAGGGCATAGGTTTAAGGTGACAGGGACAAGATTTAAAAAAGACCTGAGGAGCAACTTTTTTCACACAGGAGGTTGTGCATGTAAGGGGTGTAGAGGCTGGTACAATTACAACATTTAAAAGGCATCTGGATGTGTATATGAATAGGAAGAGTTTAGAGAGATATGGGCCAAATGCTGGCTAATGGGACTAGATTAATTTAGGATATCTGGTTAACATGGACAAGTTGGAGAGAAGGGTCTGTTTCTATGCTACACAGCTCTAAAACTCTAAGATGGTATGGCACTGGGGTGTGGGCATGGTGAGATTTGGCCTGCTCCAGGCAGCTGATTGGTTTGTGCAATTGCGAGCAGTTGTCAGGTCATCAGCCTGACAACAACTCTCTGATTGTTCAGCTGCCTACAAACCAGTTTGAGAGGGTGAATGATACAGGGACAAACTTCTCCAGACTGGAAGAAGCAAGGTCTATCTCAATAACTCTGCAGAGTCGAAAAGTGTGGCGCTGGACAAGCACAGCAGGTCAGGATAGGTTTATGCCCGAAATGTCAATTTCCTGCCCCTCGGATGCTGCCTGACCTTGCTGTGGTTTTCCAGCACCACACTGTTCTGCCCTGACTCTGCAGCATCTGCAGTACTCATTTTATCCTCAATAGCTCTGTAGCAGTCAATTATTCTCTCCTAACCATTTGCTTTAAGACATTGTCTCTAACCAGTGACTATGAAACTGAACAGGTAATATGTAAATATCCTGGTTCTTGGCAAATAACTGAAAATCTAGAAGGAGACAAAGAACAGAAGGTCTTGACAAGAGAAAAGGAAATCTCATCGAAGCCAGTGGATGGATGCTTTTGAACTGGGATTCCCAATATTTTTATTGCATCCAGAGCACCTTTTTATGTGTGAGTCAATCTGTGTGCGTGTGTAGGGGTTTTAAAACCATGGTTAGAGTTTCAACCATTAGAGTTATATGTTGATTGTTAAAGTGTTATTTACTAGAGGCCAGATTTTGTCTGTTCATAATAAACAACAGTTCATGTTTAGTGCAGAACCTGATCAGAGTTTTCTGTTAACCTGATTTCTTCAAACAGGTAAATTAGGATTCAGCTTACTTTGATTAAATAATTAACTTTTGTGGCGGTGGGGCATGTGAATCATCACTGTCACAGATGGGACATAATAGTCAAGCAAACGCAGCACCAGTTTAATGATGCATACCAAATAGGTAATTCCCTAACTTTATTTCCTAATTATGTGAAACCTGCGTACACAGGAAAAGAAGATGGGAGAACTTAATGCTGCACACACTCTTAAAATATAATCAGATGTTGCATGTGCAGTATTCTTCCAATCCCACTATGCATGAAGCTTAGGACATTGTCACTGTCACAGGTCATTTTTATTTGAAGGTAACTTAGCCTTACACTTCATATGATATCCCACCCCACCCTCCAGCAAACACACACCTGTAGTAACTATTTTGAAGAGGGGGTGCATTTGTGTTGTGTGAAGGAATCGAATCACTTAAGAGAAATAAATGGAATATACCAATAAAATAATGTATTGCTTTTATATTAAAAGAAGTCCTACATCTTCCAGAGCATACTGTGATGAAATTCAGTGGAGAGTATTTGCCAATTTATGGAACATAAGGATATAAGAAATAAGAGCAGAAGCAAACCATTCAGCTGTTTGATCACACTCCACTATTCAGTGAGATCATGGTTGATCTTCCACTTCATTTTGCTGCATTATCCCGATATCCCTTGACATTCTTAAGGTGTAGAAATCTACTGATCTCAGTCTTGAACATACTGAACAACTGAGCTTCTGCAGACCTCTACGCAAGTGCAAAGAATCACTACTTTCTGAGCAAAGAGGTTTCTCCTCATGCCAGTCCACAGTGCTTTGTCCTGAAGTCTGAGTTGATATTTCCTTTTCTCAGTCAGAGGAATTGTCTTCCTACATCCATCTTATCACTCCTGTAAAATGGTGAATATTTGAATGATCACCTCTCATTCTTCTAATCTTTAGGGATTATGTTCATTTAATCCTTCCTTGGATAATTCCTCTATCCCAGGAATTAGTTTGAAAAACCTCTGTTGCACTCCCTCTATGGCAATTATATCTTTCTTTCATACAGCATGGAAACAGACCCTTTGATCCAACCAGTCCATGACAACAATGTTCCCAAACTAAACTGGTCACATCTGCCAGGGCTTGGCACATATCTCTCCAAATCCTCCTATTCATGAACTCATCCAAATGTCTTTTAAATATTCTAACTGTATCTGCATCCACCACTTCCTCTGGCAGTTCATTCTACACACTAACCACTCTGCGTAAAATCATTGCCTCTGTTGTCGCTCTCAAATCTTTTTCCTCTCACCTTAAAAATATGCCCCTTAGTTTTGAACTCCTCCACCTGAGGGAAAAGACCCTTGTCATTCACCTTATCTATGCCCCTCATGATTTTACAAACCTCAATAAGATCACCCCTCAACCTCCTATGTTCCTGTGGAAATTTGTCCCAGACTTTCTGATCTATTTTTATATCTCAAATTCCATTTCCGACAGCATCCTGGTAAATCCTTTCAGAATCCTCTCCAAGAAAATCTTTTCTCCTCTACTCAGACCAATTTCCATTTTCCTTCTTAATTGTTTGCTGCACCTATATGTTGGCTTTGAGTACCTCATGAATATGTTATTTACATGATGAATTGCCCAGTTGTGTGATGGATGCACTGACTTTGGTTCCAATTTTTGAAAGTCAGAAACACTGCAACATCAGTGTTCTGGGAAATGGGATTGTGACTTTGAGGTCCTGAAGGTGATTTAAATTTCTGGAAAATAAGACTATAATCTAAGGTTGCTAGGTCACAGATGAAGATTGAAACCAAAAGGAAAGCAATTGAGCCCACAGAGATCAGATTTCAGTCGCAGAGCAGCACAAACTGACCAAGGAGAGGATGTATGTGAAACAGCTTAAAAGAAGAAAATCTGGAAGGTGGGTTTGACGGTGAGGATAAGACAAATACATGTACTACTGCTGCTTGAATTCTTTTGAAGAGACCGATTTGGCAGAACTGGCATTTTTGGTACAGGCCATATCCTTATGACTAAGAATGATTGGAATCAATTCATGCACATAGGAACTGAAAATCTTCCAGAGAAAACAGAGATCCGAAGGATTTTGTGATTGAATGCACAGTGCCATACTTGGTAAACATGAGGAGGAGTTCTCGGTATTGGACTGGGGTGGACAAAGTTAAAAATCACAACATCAGATTATAGTCCAACCGGTTTATTCAGAAGTACTAGCTTTCAGAGCACTGCTCCTTCCTTGGGTAGCTAGTGGCACTGAATTTATCGCACAAAATCATAGTGTCATGCAACTGATAAAGGTCTGAAAGATCTACCTTCCTTGTATTTGGTACTTAAACTGTACATTACAGTTTATGTTGAATAGAATTTCCCAATCAAACCATGTTTAATTTGTGTTACTTTGGTTTGATCATTAGTTACAAAGAATTAAATTTTGGTTAATTTGGTTTCCTTTTTTTTAACAGGGAGCACAACAAAATTAGAATCTTGGAAGGGGTGCATTTTATATAAAACAGACAGCACCAGCTGTTGGAAACAATTTTTTGATTAATACCTTTATAATACTCTTTCAATACATATATCACAAATATTCAACAAAAGATTAAGGCAGTTGCAGTTCTGAAGTAAAATTTCATATTTAAAAATAGGAATACATTTTGTGAAGATATTATAAAATATACTTAGGTAACAGTTTTAAATAGTACAACTTTCAAACCACTCAGTGTATTCGCATACCTGGAGAGCCTCAGTTATTTGAGGAATACCTTCAGGATCAACAGTTACAGTCTGTGAAACACTCGGTTTTTCAGCTTTCTTTGTTGATGACTTTTTGATGTTAGCAGCAATGGAACTCTTTGTAACTTCTCTTTTTTCAGTCGGTATAGGGCTTGGTATCCAAGGTTGAATCAAGCCCTGACATAAGCTGTTACACAGCATGACCAAAAAGATGGTTTCCCTACAGTGCAGCAAGAATAGTTTTTGTGACATAATATTCTTAGCATTTTTCCTATGGCAATACTCCAGGATTACAATTACAAACAATCATTATATATACAGTTCTGAATGAGATCAGATGTTAAAACTAGCTTTCAAAATAGTAGACAGTGTTACCAGTGTATCATCAACATAAAATGAACAATTTGGCCATTTCCCTAAAATGCCAGTATCTTTGGGTAGATGGGCACCTGGAGGGGAATAGGGGATGATATTCCTCGAAAACTGCATGGACCCAAAAGTTCTCAGACAAGCTGCACACAAGTAGCCAGGTATGCATACAATATAATAAAATGTAAAGGATTCCTGTACTTAAATCGGTTCTGCACTACAAAAAAAAATTAGCTATTTTGGTGATTGGATCCTTGGAGGAAATACCATCTTTTTTTTGAAACTACACTCAATTCTTCCACGTGGTGCTTAGCATCACAAAACCCCACAATCTTCCACCCTCCCACACTTTGCTAGCTCCCTCCAAGCCAACTGTAGAGTGCACAGACTGCTTGTGTGTCATTCCATTCATGGCACAGAAGTACCATTTCAAGTTATAGGGCCAAGAGATATACAGCATGGAAAAAGACCCTTCGGTCCAACTTGTCCATGCCGACCAAATATCCGAAATCAATCTAGTCCCATTTGTCAGCATTTCACCCATATCCCTCTAAACCCTTTCTATTCATATACTCTTCCAGATTCCTTTTACCAGCCTCCAGTGCTTTCTCTGGCAGGTGATTCCATATACACACCAGCCTCTACATGAAAACCTTGCCCTTAAGTCCCTTTTAAATCTTTCTCCTCTCACTTTATACCTATTCTCTCTACTTCTGGACACCCCCACCCCATGGAAAAGACCTTGTCCATTTACCCTATCCATGCCTCTCATGAATTTGTAAACCTCTATAAGGTCACCCTTCAGCCACTGACGCTCCAGGGAAAAATAGCCCCAGCCTATTTAGCCCCTCCCTATAGCTCAAACCCTCCAACCCTAGCAACATTCTTGTAAATCTTTTCTGAACCCTTTCAAGTTTCACAACGCCCCTCCTAAAGCCAGGAGACCAGAATTGCACACAGTATTCCAATAGTGGACAGCATCATTAAGTGAAAATAAGGGCCACAGGAATTCAAATCAGAGTTTCTGCCATACACACATTAATTCATGCACTTAATATCTTTGGGTGCTAAGTAACAATCCTGCCCATTAACCTGAAGAATACTCTTCTGGCTCACTCACAAGATTTAATTTTGCTGACAAATTTAATGATGCTGATGCCTATAAGACTCAGAATGCACCTAGATTTCACCTCGACTTCAACAGCTGTGGTTGAAAATGCACACAAAGTGCACCCATGTGGCATTTCCTTTATTTAAATTAGGACCAAGCCAAATTCACATATTCAGTTTCTGTGAGCATCATTGCTCGAGAACAGTGCTGGGAGAAAGAAAAACTGGTTCTGCATGATTTGCCATCAGTCCTGTAAAACTTACCCAGAATGTCCTGTCTGCTTTAATGCATCAAGTAGTGTTCGAAATGTTTCAACAAGCTCCTTATATCTTCCAGCAACAAGCAGGTGGTTGTTATGGTTCCATATATAGATAGCTGCATTGCACACAATGGATGCATCACCTATCTGCATGCCCAGTTCTGCAGCTCGCAAAAAATTCTTGGTTGCATAAGATGACAGAGAATCTATCCAATTACTGAAAATAAATAATGCAAAGCATGAAGCTAGATTTTACAATAGTGTTGAAGTTCTGAACCATTAGCATGAATCACTGGGTTCAATTTTAATGGCAAAGGGAAGGCGGATTCAGGTGTCAATGGAAATCAAATCCCTGAAGCGTGGCATCAGACTAGGAACTGAGATGATCCTTTAATAATACTGGATTTGATGGCTGTTTGTTTGTGGATGAGCAGTGAATGCCCAAGCAGCTGTTGGATAAACCATTACAAGATGCTAAAGGTAATTAACTTTAAATTTCACCCTGAATTCTGGCTTCAATCGTCAAAAAACAGTTTCTTGAGCTCTCGGCAATTCTTCATAGCCAAAAAGGCAAGTACACAGTAGGGTGTGCATCTTTAAGAGAGAACAAAGGTTGAAAGCCTTCAAACAGTTCAATTAAGTAGCTGACACCATGACAAGGTGACACGTTATTGCTAACAGAACTTTTATCCAATCTTACTGCTTGGCAGAGGAGCAAGAGGAGTCATAAAGACAACACCAAAAGCAAATCTCCTTAGCCACTGCTTAAAGCAGAGGAGAGGGACATAAAGCTCCAGCTCAAAAGAGGCATAGGTTCCACAGGCAGTGAATTGGTTCCCTTGATGTGCATCTGCACCAACCCCTCATGAGGTTTCAAAATTCGTGGCAAGTTGTTGATGGCATCTGGTATATCCTGAAATAAGAACTCTTTGCTCGTACAGGAGAGCACAGATTACCAATGGTAGCTATCAAAGAGATCTCCCCACGCCTGATTCTCTACTTCTCCATGGTGTTCTGCACTCTGTTCTCCCTCCTTGAAGGAAAAGGATGAGTTGTGAATAATCGATTATGTGGAGGCACTGAAATCCTGATCATAACAATTCACTGTGCAACAAAGAGTTCTCCTAATCTCTTTCTTGTGCTTTGCTGATTATTCTACATCTGTGCATATACTTATCATACAAGAGCAGGATTGGGCCAATCAGCCTTCGAGCCTGCTCCAGTATTTAATAAGATTATGACTGATATGATGGCAATCTCAAATCCACACTCCTATCTACTCCTAACAACCTCTCATGTTCCAGCTTAACAAAAAACTATCCACCTCTACCCAAACAAAAATTAAAGACCCTGCTTTCATTGTCTTCTCAGACTCTCAACCCTCTATGTCAGAACTTTCACCTCAGCTCTATTTTAAAGAAGCAACCCAGTATTGTAAATATTGACCCTGGTTCTAGATTCTCCCAGAAGAGGAAAATGTCTCTTAACATTTACCCTATCAAGATCCTTTAGCATTACTGACTCTCCCGCCAAGAGAATCAACTTCTCCTTCAGAATCGCCCCCGAACGTTCTCTGCTTGGAAGAAGAAGCCCAATCCTCCATCACTCAAATCCCTGGTATCATTCCAGAAAATCTTTGCAAATTCACCAAAGCCTTGACATTCTTCTTTTTAAAGAAAAGAACCCAAAATAAAATCACAAAAACATAAAATCTCAAATACTCAAAATACCTGTAAGTTATCCATTCTGGAACACTCTCCAGAGTTTTGACTCCAAATTCCTGAAGTTCCTTCTGTTTTTCTTCTGGGAAAACTGCATGGTTGTTATACTGAACATCTTGTGATTTTAACAACTGAATGGTTGCCTGGACATATAATTTATCATGTTAAAGTTCCTTATATTAAAATAAATATCACCATAAAATGATAGCTCTCAGCTCTCTAAATCATTAGTACTTATTTCTCCAGGAAAAGTCGATTCATTAAATTTGATTTTGTTCACTGTATGTAATTGTCTAATATGCAAAAAAGTCCAGGTTGTCACCTCCAAGTGAAAATGGTCTCATTTTACATTTGCAGAATGATATGATCGTCGGGTTTATTATTCTTCACTATTTTGTTAATTCCCACAATATGAACATGGAGCTTCAATTGTTATTGAGAATGCAAACTAGAAGATATATTTGCAGAGCAACTAAATATGTTTCAACGCTATTACAAACATTGGTATAGACTGGGTTCAAGCTGGTAGATTCACTGACATTCATGATGCAATGTACAGGAATTAGAATTAGAATCCCTACAGTGTGAAAACAAGCCATTTGGGCCAACAAGTCCACACCGACCCTCTGAACAATATCCCACCCAGTCCCATTCCCTACATCTATTACTCTACATTACCCCTGACTAATGCACCTAGCCTACACATTCCTGAACATTATGGGCAATTTATCATGGCCAATTCACCTAACGTGCACATCTTTGGACTATGTGAGGAAACCAGAGCACCCGGAGGAAACCCACATAGACAGTTTCCCAAGGCTGGAATCGAATCCAGGTCCTTGGTGCTATGAGGCAGCAGAGCTAACCACTGAGCCACCACACTGCCCCTAATAGCTACTCATAAGGGCATTGATACCTTTCAACAAGAATGTCACAATGCTTTTATCATTTAATGCTCTTAAATGGTTAATACTTGCCTGATTGTAGATGCAAGCAAAACTTTAACTCAGAATAAGTTTGTCCAGAAGAGAAACTGCATGTAAAATGCTTTCTAACCAACAAGAGAATTCAGGTGGTACTTCACAACCACCTGATGAAGAAGCAGCGCTCTGAAAACTAGTGCTTCCAAATAAACCTGTTGGACTATTTCGTCAGGTAGCTTTAGAGAGTCAAGACTTTTTTTTTAGATTAGATTAGATTACTTACAGTGTGGAAACAGGCCCTTCGGCCCAACAAGTCCACACCTACCCGCCGAAGCGCAACCCACCCATTCCCCTACATTTACCCCTTTACCTAACACTATGGGCAATTTAGCATGGCCAATTCACCTGACCTGCACATCTTTGGACTGTGGGAGGAAACCCACGCAGACACAGAGAGAATGTGCAAACTCCACACAGTCAGTCGCCTGAGTTGGGAATTGAACCCGGGTCTCTGGCGCTGTGAGGCAGCAGTGCTAACCACTGTGCCACCGTGCCGCCCACAAAGCTTAAATATTTAAAGGCTTGTTTCGAACTATTATTCTTCAATATAAGCTGAATGTGACTTTCAAATCATTTGGTTGCAGATGGAGAGTGACTGTTGGCTTTACTGCAAGCTGAGAGAAGTAGTACCAGTCAGGAATGAAGCATTGTCTCTTACCCCTCTCTAAACATAGTCAGCCCCATTACAGAACCTGTCACTTGTTGAACTAAAATCAAACATTATCCTCTTTCAATTCTTTCTCAGTATTCAATTTTTAAAACATTGCTGCCTAATATTATGCTTGCCTGAATATAGCTTTGTTTGATACAGGAATTAGGAAAGGGTATGCTATTTAAGAATTTGTTTACACCAAGAAGAAAAAAATAAAGAAAGCGTGCAATGAGGTTAAGAAGAGTGACAATGGATTATAAGATAGTGCGTGACCCTATGTTTAGAAAGAATTGGGGAAGTATTGAGAAAAGCAGAAAATCAAAACTTTCTTGTATCTATATTTTTTTCAGGGTATAGGCAGGAGGACTTAAACCACCCACAGTGCAGAACTGCAGCGTGCAGAAGAACCATGAAACAAAGTCACAAATTCTAAACACCAGACAAGGAGTAATATAACTCTCAATTGTGCCTTGTAATTACTGCCAAAAAACCATAATGTATTGATTCTTATTTATGCAGGAATAAAATCTGTAAGAATTAGCAATATGGTGTCAGTGTTGAACAATTGAATAGACAGCCTAAAAGGAGTAGTAAAAGTATTACGGCCTCAAACTAATACTCTTTTTTTTAGCGTACCGGATGAAATTTTGTGTTTTGGGGAAATAGACTCAAAAAGTATTCAGCCTCTCCTTACGAACATAGAAAATTTGGAATATGGGGAGGCGATTTAATCCTCAAGTTTGTTCCACCATTCAATCAGATCATATATGATTTTATATACCTGTCATCAATGCATAACACTTTTATTACTTTTATTTCCAAATATTTTCATCAGTCATAGATTTAAAACCAATAACTGATCTGACATGAATTGCAATTTGCGCAGGCAGGTTCCAAACATCAACCACGCTTTGTGTGTAACAGGGCTTCCTAACACTGCTTTTAAAAGGCCTGGTTTCCATTGTTAGACTATACCTCTCTAGCTCCAGACTCTCCAACAAGCTGAGATAGTTTCATTCTTTCTATCCATTTCCCTGAAGAGCTTGAAAAAAAAAGGAACTTGATTGTGTAGTCACTCCTGATAATTTAACCCTTGGAATTTAGGGAACAGAAATTTGAGTCGGGCAGTAACCCAACAGTGATTTTGAATTAGCTACCCATTAAACACAGCATCCGAGATTCAATTCCATTGCTGTCAAATGTTTGCACTAGTCATGAATAGAGATTATGCCACATCTTCACAAAACACTGTTTTATTGATATTGATATATGCTTAAAAACTCAAGTTGGGAATTCAAGCAAACTCATTACTGAACCGTACCTACCTCTGCATTAATGAAACATACTTCAGCAATGATTCTGATTAAAGAGGCTGAAGAATGGCCTACTTTGTGTGGGGACTGTATTGGTAAAGATGTACTTCCATCAATACTTCCCTCTGATCTGGTAAAACTTCCATCTGATTTATTAACAATTCCCTCTGAGACACTTGACTTTAGTTTTGCAGGTTCTTCTGAAATAAACCAAAAACAGAGGCAAAATATATTTTCTCACTCATGGACATAGAGTTAACAGTTTGTTGGTGGAAAAGAATCATTCTTCCAATCTTACCAACAGACAATCTTTCCATTTTCCATCGTCCATCATCATACAATAGGCAAAAGTGACAAGCTGTACGACAGACATCCCAAACTTCTTGCTTTCGTGCAACTTTAGCGAGATCAGCCCAAATTTTCACCCTAGAAATCCAACAGAATCTTTTCTGAATTTACATTAGGAATGAATCTGAAATGCAATTATTGTCCTGGTATCATAACTTAGCTTGCAGCTTTCCATAAATACTGCTGCAAGGTTCATAAAGAAACACTGGAATCTACTTGGTGAAATGTTTCGATCATTCCTGTCTCCTAATACTGCCACATCAGGTGAATGACGTCCACAAAATCATAAGACTGTTACCTCTAACAGAATTTAAAGGAATAACACAAATAAGACTACAGCCTAATGTTGAAGCTCAAACACCTCTCTCGTTCTGGAGACTCTCAATTAGAGGAGGACACTCTCCAATTTTCAATGGTGAATATTACAAAAATTAATGACAATCAGGCAACGTAAAGCTGAATTACTCAGGGTACCAGATTCCCTGCCACAACCAACCCCAATGCTATGGTATAGCATGTTGTACAACTGTAGGTACCATAGCTGCTTTAAAATAACTGCCAGACACAATCCACTTCCTATCATCCTCCCCATCCCCCAACCACACCCCCACCCCATGCCACTTCCGAGTTGAATGCACATTTTCTGTGAAAAACACAGGGCAGGGGAACAATAAAAGTTTGTGAGGGCCCTCAGATGGCTTCAAGGATACTGTCAACGAAGTCACGTTCACTCATCACCAGTCCAAACAGAGCATCTGTCCAACTGTGTTTGCCAGGTGCCTCTTCTGCCACTGGTTAAGGCCCACTGCTATCAAGGGTGATGAATGCCTCAATTTGCCCAATGGGGTGAGCATGGGGTGTCTGGCACCATTCAAGTTGCTGACGCACTTGCAGTGTAGCAGAGGTGATGGCAGGATGCCACATGATTTAATAAACTCCCCAGTACTGTTGAACCAGTTATGTCAAAACTGAATAGCAACATGAGGATCTGTAGGGTTCAGAAATTCACTTTATTTCCTTGTTGTGAACAGAAATAATGTTTTCTGATTCTTAATTGTATGAGTCTTCACGGTTTGAGAAAGATGATTTAGAAACAGATCCTTCTGTAAGACAGTCTGACAGTGAAAACATATGCTTGTATTTTTAAGCCTTCAATTATTATACCATTTTAGAATTGTTTTGCTGATTGCGTCAGTGCATTCAAATGGGGATTTTGCCATTAATCATACATTTTAGACCTGTTTTCAGCTAAAACAATATTTATGAAATATTGGTTTAGCCAAAGGAATGGAACATGCAAAATTGTCCCTCTCAACAGAGACACTGTACTACTTTACACTCCCTTATCACCCATAATTTGTGCTCGAACTTTACCTACCTCAATTTATCATTTACATTTTCAAGTCGTTCCAAATATCCATGTGTTTGTTGCACAGAGTTTAAGTAATTCTGAGCCTTGGCAGCGAGTAGCCCAATGAAGCCTGTGTTACCCTGGGCAACAAATACTGAGAAACATAACACAATAATATCAGTTTTGAATCTGTGGGAGCCTCAGACTTTTGACTGCTCACTCTCCTTCAGGGACTTGAACTTTTCTTTGACTTGTTGATAGCATTTAAATGAATCCAACACAAAATAAATTAATTCTTCTCTTACATAGGTTCAGAATAGCGGGTCCAAGTACCTTGAAGCAATCACCAAATTTATTTTCTCAATCTGCAATCAATTACATTCCAATTGTAATTCCATATTAATGTAAACAATTATATACCTGGCAGTTAAATATTTTGTGAATTGCATTATAGTTACAAGGTTGCAGCATTCTGTATATTGCAACCAATGGAAGCCGACATTTAAAAATGAGAGTGAAAAGTCTTATGAAATTTATTTAAAGTTGAAACAGTACTTTAAAGATGCAATTGATGACAAAAGAAAATCTATGCATTTAATAATGATCAGGGTGTCAAACTAATTGGTCATTCAATTCTTCAAATAGTCAGTAGTAATATAGAAGTTAACAAATAATGTAATGCTCCAGAATTCTTTCCATACTTTTAATTTTTATTTGACAAAGAAAACAGTATATTTATAAGGTAATGGTGCAGACAGTAGAACAGACCCCAAACAGATGGAAGGTACCAGCTGGCTTCTGCTCCTCAGTCTAAGTACTTTTACAGTACTGCATAACAGCAATTTTGTCCTTTCTCCTCACTCAAATACAAACAGATTATCATACTAATACCATATTCCTGTTAGATTTAAAAGATACCCTATGAGCTGGCTCAACAATACATTCTCTATCTTTTAATACTCAGAAACACAAGCCAATAACTTCAGTTCCTGTTATCAAGGAAAATTCAGAATTAGAATGAAACATGAAACAAAATCAGTTTATACCCGTAAGGGACAAAAAAAGCCAATGATGAACTAAGTAAGAGTCAACCTGAAGCCATACAAAAATGAAAAGAAGTGCACAGATCCTAGTAAGTGGGAGATATATACACACCAACAAAAGGGGATAGAACAGACAATATAAGCTACAAAATGTGAGTACGAAAAGAAATTCACAAGGGGAATTAGAACCGAAGAAAAAACGTGGAAAGTATGAGTTTTTTTTCCCAGTGTGGAGGGGAAAAAGGCAGATTTTTAATGTGGTGAGTGCCTGGAACGCATTGCCAGAGGAAGTGGTGGCAGCAGAACAACAGGAGCATTTAAGAAACACCTGGACGAATACTTGAATAGGAAGGGAATAACTGTAACTGAAGACAGTTTTAGCATGGAAGAGCAAAATGTGGCAGCCCAGGCCTGGTGGGCCGAAGGGCCTGTTCCTATATTGTATTGTTGTTTGCTACAATTGTCTTGGGCGAAAAAATAGTATGATCAGGAAGAAATACACAAAGTGCTGGCGAAACTCCACAGATCTGGCAGTATCCATGAGGAAAGAAACAGATTTAATGTTTTGAATCCAATTTGACATCTCTGTTGAGTCTTCTGACTCTAGAAATTCTGAAGAACTTAAAACATTGACTGTGTTTCTGACCTGTTAAGGACCAGACCAGATCACCTCAAAATATTTTAAGGAGGTAGCTTAGACCGCAATTTTTTTCTTATTTTAAAGGTAGGTGTGAGGTAGGTGTGAAGTAGGTGTTCCAGATATGATGCAACTCATTAAACCAATCATCTTTAACCAAAATACAATTTATTTAAACACTTTGGTTAAAATACGAAAACAGAAAGCAGAATTTAGAATAACTTAACTCTTGGCGGATTGTCCACGGCTTCAAGATGGTGGTATGGCAGCAGCTTGCAGCGGCCTCTCCCAACTTAGGCCCTACTTAATTTCAGGCACAGGAAACCCAGTGCTTGCAGATATTGTTACAGTCTGCAAACGTTGTTACAGTTCAGGAACCAGCCAAAAACGAACCTGACTGGAGAGCTGCAAAAGGAGTTACGCAATCTCGGCTTGCTGCAGAGACTGGGGCTCGGGTCCTTGTCCTCGTCTGATGCCGGTGGCCAGGTGTTGAGACGTCGGGAGTGGTTTGTGAGGACGCAGAAGTGCGGCAAGCATGGAGGAGTTCATGCCAGGCTAAAAACAAACATTAGCTGGCCACCTCTCCCATCCATTCTGCTCTCCAATGTCTGCTCCCTGGACAACAAACTGGACTGCATTCGACCGCACAAGGTTATCAGCATGAGTTCAGAGACTGCTGCTTCCTTGTTTTCACAGAAACATGGCTCAGCGACAGAGTTCCAGATTCCGCCATCTAGCTAGACGGGCTCACCTTGTTTCCCGCCAACAGAAATGCAGCTCTGTGCGGTAAGGCTCAGGGTGGGGGGTCTGTTTGTCTACATCAACACAAAATGGTGCAAAGACTCTGTGCTAGTCTCCAGTTACTGCTCATCACTGGTGGAGTTTGTGACTGTTAGGTGCAGACCATTTTATTTGCCATGGGAAATCACCGCTGTCTTTATAGTCGGGATGTATGTTCCACCCAGTGTCAATGCTAAGGAGGCACTCTGTGAACTGTATGGGGCTATTAGCGGACTGCAGAACGCACACCTAATGGACTGTTTATTGTTGCTGGAGATTTCAAACATGCTGATCTCAAATCTGTGCTCCCTAAATTCCATCAGCATGTGGACTTTGTGACAAGAGGGGTGAACACACTGGATCTTAGCGAGTTTTGAGAAGATTTGTAGCTCAGGTTGAGGTTCTGGATATAGGTTTGCTCGCTGAGCTGGAAGCTTCATTTTCAGACGTTACGTCACCATACTAGGTAACATCTTCAGTGAGCCTCCGGACGAAGTACTGGTAATGATTCCTGCTTTCTATTTACATGTTTGGGTTTCTTTGAATTGGTGATGTCATTTCCTGTTCTTTTGCTCAAGGTGTGGTAAGTGGGATCCAAGTCAGTGTGTTTGTTGATAGAGTTCCGGTTGGAATGCCATGCTTCCAGGAATTCTCATGCGTGTCTCTGTTTGGCTTGAACGAGGTTGGATGCGTTGTCCCAGTCGAAATAGTGTCCTTCCTCATCTGTATGTAGTGATACTACTGAGAGACGGTCATGTCGTTTTGTGCTAGCTGATGTTCATGTATCCCAGTGGCTAGTTTTCTGTCTAATGGTCCAATGTAGTGTTTGTTACAGTCTTTGCATGGTATTTTGCAAATGACATTAGTTTTGCTTGTTGTCTGTGTAGGGTCTTTCAAGTTCATAAGCTACTGTTGGTGGGTTTGTGGGCTACCGTGATGCCAAGGAGTCTGAATAGTCTGGCAGTCATTTCCAAGATGTCTTTGATGTAGGGGAGAGTGACTAGGGTTTCTGGTCGTGTTTTGTCTGCTTGTTTGGGTTTGTTGCTGAGAAATCTGCAGACTGTGTTCATTGGGTACCCGTTCTTTTTGAATACATGTAATCAAATGTATTCAAAAAGGATGGGTACCCAATGAACACAGTCCACAGATTTCTTAGCAACAAACCCAAACAAGCAGACAAAGCGCATTTGTGTTGTCCACGTAGCACCTTTGTCCTGGAGGAATGCTGTCTCGTTTTTTAATTTTCCGTTGTATATGGTAAAAATAGCAAATAAAGCTACTCGACTCTTGACTATTGGAAACCTTACCCAAATACTTGTTACAGTAAGTTGACTAATTAACTGACCCAATGTAATCACATCCTTTGGCAAAAAGGTAAATTTAACACAGATTTTTATAGACAGGAGGGAACAACATCTAGATAGATTTCAGAGAAAGTCAGTTAGGAATCATTCACTGAAGCTTGCAACCCTTCTGGTACTCAAAACATCTTGTGACAAATTAAAAAAAAAACTACAAAGTCTCAACTGGGAGAACTGGCCATTCCCCTTCCATTGTACAACTGTTTTAAAAAAAACTAAAGGCCTCCTCTGATTGACTTAAACAATTTCACATAGCTATTTCGGCACCTCTGCCTTTACAACCTCTCTTTAAGAAAATCCAGTCAAAATAACCTTTTTAAAGTGACAGAATCATCACAGTCTCCAAAGATGCTGGCAGATCTGCTGAGGTTTTGCAGGATTTCTTATTTTTATTTCAGATATCCGGCATTTTGTTTTTATGATCAGGAACAATGAGAGCCCCTTAAGAACAGATAATGGTGATACTGTTCAATGAAAGCAAGAAAATGACAAGGCATGTTGACTAATTTGGGGAGGTGATGGCCTCCTGGTATTATCACTCAACTATTAATCCGGAGAACCAGGTAATGTTCTGAGAACCTAGTTTAAATGCTGCCATTATAGTTGGTGGAATTTGAATTCAGCAAAAATCTGGAATGAGGTATCCAGTTATGACCGCAAAACTATTGTCAATTGCTGGAAAAACCTATCTGGTTCACTGATGTCCTTTAGGGAGGGAAACAGCCATCCTTTCCTCATCAGGCTTACATGTGACTCTGGATCCACAGCAATATGGTTGACTCTTAGCTACTCCCTGGGCATTTAGGAATGGCCAATAAATGCTGGTCTAGCCAGTGAAGCCCATGTCCCCTGAATGAATAAAGACAAATTGCTTTGCTTTAGTACTGACAAAAGAGGAAGAGAACAGAATGTCAGACGTTCTAAAGAATGTTTCTGAATCAAAGACAAAGACCACAACATGAGCCACAATTCATGGTAGCCCTTGCTCATTGAGATTGAGGCAGGAAAGAAACTCAGTAGTTCACCAATATTATCAGTGTCATCCTAGTTCCTGGGTCTCCAGTGCTGATCTCTACTGCACAACAAAGTTGACAACTTCAGCTGACCAAATGTTAGCCTACTTTGCCTTAAAGAGTAGAAGGAAAACAAGTTGGTGCAATGTAAATTCTTGGAAACTAGATGCCAGAGAAAAGAGAGGAATCTAGTCTGATGAACGCAAACTGCAAGCATTAGAGTGCAGATGGGTGGAAGGGATGGTGTCCTACTCCAACGTCACTCAGGAGATTCTGAAGGATGACCCACAGACCAATGAACATTGGGAACATTGGGCTAAGAGAAGAAGTTAGTCATTTGGCAACTAGGCCAGCTTTGTCATTTGATAAGATCAAACCTGATACGGTTATGGTCTCAATTTTACTTTAATTTCTGTTGTACTATGAACCTTAATTCCCTTAGTTGTTTATAGCAACAAAAGTTTTTGGGAAAGGTCAGAAAGGTGAAGTCCTCAAATGCGGGCATCAGGGACCAAGCAGAAACCACAAAAGGTTAAATGCCTTCAGAATATAGATCAACGTCAGTAAATGCATCTTCCTGTCACATCTTCAGCCACCCACAACACCAGCTGCTTGCTCTGATCAAAACGCACCATCCTCATCACTCACCCAAAAGCATTTTCTGGTAGTCAGGACTCTCATTTGACATCAAGGGACTCTACCTCACCCTCACATTCCCATCAATGCTGTCCATCTCTCATACATCACACAGCTGGGATCAGCACATGGAAAGTCATCAGGCATTAGTGACTTGCAGTCAAAGCAAGGGAAAAGGGAATTTGCTCACTCACCAGAGGGCAAAGTGGCTGGCAAGTACTGATGTACAGTGACAGAATGGGATGCAGAGGAGCACTGAGTCACATGCAATCTGAGATGTTGGATGCATTCATTGATCTACTAGATAGCTTCCTCTCATTGCATGTTTTGAGCAGGCTTCAACCAACCAGAGACAGGGCATGGCACAATCTGCTCTGTACACTTCTGTTCTTTCTCAGAGTGTCACCAAGAGGCACAACAATTGTTACCCCCATGCCTCTATGTGAACATCTAACCAATACCTCTGCTATCCCTGTGAGATACAGCAAAGTTTCAGACAAATGCAAGGATGCACCTTAACACTTGCAAAACATTCCAGAGTACACAGCGGATAAAGTTCCACAAAATTGATTTCGCCGAAATCCCTTAAAATTACTCTAATGTAGGATTATCCTCTTTGCTACTTCACGCTTTGCTTCTTCATTACTGAATCTCATTTGGGTTATGAAAAATCAGGATATCACAGCTTGCAAGTGTTCAGACACACAGACTGAATGCAGCTGTGTGTGAGAATCACTGCAAAGGCTACACTCGGCTTCGGGAAGCAAGGTAATACTGCCACACATGAATTTCACACTCAAAGTCTCATTAATCCCCAATCAGATAAAAAAAACTATAATCGAGCAAGTAATATAACTAAAGGCAAAAACCCAAACCTAATGCCTTCCATCACAGTCTTTAAAGGAAGAGGTGAAAAGGTTATTGATAGCCAAACTTTAATCTACTAATACTCTCTCAATTCAGGGTCATTTCCATTAGGTTGGGGAATTACGTGTCTCTGCTACTTAAGAGAGGAAAGGGAAGGGAACCAGTTAGTTAAATGCACCAGTTAGTATAAAATGTGTTATCAGGAAATTACTAGATTTTATACTAAAGAAGAAAATAACTGGACATCTTGAAATTTTAACTCATTGAAGAGAAACAGCATAAAAAGAGGGCCATGCCTGACAACCAATGTGAATTTTTTTAAAGGGTAACAAAAGTATTGAACAGGGACCATCTGTGGTTGTCATTTATAAGGACTTTTGAAAACTCTCAATAAGGCTCCTAGTAAGAAATCTTTAGTCAATATTGAAGATTAAGAACTTGAAGACAGATTATTGTCAGTTGGGAAAGTTGCAAGAAACAAGAGAACCAGAATAATGGACACGTATATGTACTCTAATTAACAAACTGTGGCTGGTGATGTTCGACTGGAATCTATGTTGGAACCTTAAAATACTCACTATATTATTAACAATTGAGGTAGTTGGATGGAGAGCTAAATATCCAAGTTCGCTGAAAACACACCAGCATAGATGGCATCGTAAGAAGTGCAAATAGAAGCATAATATTGTTAATAGATATTAATAGATTAGTTGAATGTATAAAACAGCACCAAATGTGTTTAATACAGACTGGTGTAAGGCCATCCATGTTGCATCTAAGATAGGTAGAACAAGGTAATTCATTGAGGAGAAAGTGAGGTCTGCAGATGCTGGAGGTCAGAGCTGGAAATGTGTTGCTGGAAAGGCGCAGCAGGTCAGGCAGCATCCAGGGAACAGGAGAATCGACGTTTCGGGCATAAGCCCTTCTTCAGGAATGAGGAAAGTTTGTCCAGCAGGCTAAGATAAAAGGTAGGGAGGAGGGACTAGGGGGAGGGGCGTCGGAAATGTGATAGGTGGAAAGAGGTCAAGGTGAGGGTGATAGGTCAGACTGGGGTGGGGGCGGAGAGGTCGGGAAGAAGATTGCAGGTTAGGAAGGCGGTGCTGAATTTGATGGATTTGACTGAGACAGGCTGGGGGGAGGGGAAATGAGGAAACTGGTGAAATCCGAGTTCATCCCTTGTGGTTGGAAGGTTCCTAGCTGGAAGATGACGCGTTCTTCCTCCAACCGTCGTTTTGTTGTGGTCTGACGATGGAGGAGTCCAAAGACCTGCATATCCTTGGTGGAGTGGGAGGGGGAATTGAAATGTTGAGCTACAGGGTGATTGGGTTGGTTGGTCCGGGTATCCCAGAGGTGTTCTCTGAAACGCTCCGCAAGTAGCCGGCCTGTCTCCCCAATATAGAGGAGGCCACATCGGGTGCAGAGGATGCAATAGATGATATGTGTGGAGGTGCAGGTGAATCTGTGGCGGATATGGAAGTTTCCTTTGGGGCCTTGGAGGGAGGTGAGGGGGGAGGTGTGGGCGCAAGTCTTGCACCTCCTGCGGTTGCAGGGGAAGGTGCCGGGAGTGGAGGTTGGGTTGGTGGGGGGTGTGGATCTGACGAGGGAGTCACGGAGGGAGTGGTCTTTACGGAATGCTGATAGGGGAGGGGAGGGAAATATATCCTTGGTGGTGGGGTCTGTTTGGAGGTAGCGGAAGTGACGGCGGATGATGCGCTGTACATGGAGATTGGTGGGGTGGTAGGTGAGGACCAGTGGGGTTCTGTCCTGGTGGCGGTTGGAGGGGCGGGGTTCAAGGGCGGAGGAGCGGGAAGTGGAAGAGATGCGGTGGAGGGCATCGTCGACCACGTCAGGGGGGAAATTGCGGTCCTTGAAGAAGGAGGCCATCTGGGTTGTGCGTTTTTGGAACTGGTCCTCCTGGGAGCAGATGCGGCGGAGTCGAAGGAATTGGGAGAATGGGATGGCGTTTTTACAGGGGGCAGGATGGGAGGAGGTGTAGTCCAGGTAGCTGTGGGAGTCGGTCGGTTTGTAGTAGATGTCCGTGTTGATTCGGTCGCCTGAGATAGAAATAGAAAGGTCGAGGAAGGGGAGGGAGGAATCTGAGACTGTCCAGGTGAATTTGAGGTCGGGGTGGAAGGTGTTGGTGAAGTGGATGAACTGTTCAACCTCCTCGTGGGAGCACGAGGCGGCGCCGATACAGTCATCGATGTAGCGGAGGAAAAGGTGGGGGGTGGGGCCAGTGTAGTTGCGGAAGATGGATTGTTCCACATATCCTACGAAGAGGCAGGCATAGCTGGGGCCCATGCGGGTGCCCATGGCTACTCCTTTCGTTTGGAGGAAGTGGGAGGATTGGAAAGAGAAGTTGTTCAAGGTGAGGACCAGTTCAGTCAGTCGAAGGAGGGTGTCAGTGGAAGGGTACTGGTTGGTATGGCGGGAAAGAAAGAAGCGGAGGGCTTTGAGTCCTTCATGATGGGGGATGGAGGTGTACAGGGACTGGATGTCCATGGTGAAAATAAGGCGTTGGGGACCGGGGAAGCGAAAATCATGAAGCAGGTGGAGGGCATGGGTGGTGTCCCGAACGTAGGTGGGGAGTTCTTGGACTAAGGGGGACAGGACGGTGTCAAGGTATGCGGAGATGAGTTCGGTGGGGCAGGAGCAGGCGGAGACAATGGGTCGGCCGGGGCAGTCAGGTTTGTGGATTTTGGGCAGGAGGTTGAAGCGGGAGGTGCGGGGTTGTGGGACTATGAGGTTGGAGGCGGTGGATGGGAGATCCCCCGAGGTGATGAGGTTATGGACGGTCTGGGAGATGATGGTTTGGTGGTGGGAGGTGGGGTCATGGTCAAGGGGGCAGTAGGAGGAGGTATCTGCGAGCTGGCGTTTGGCCTCAGCGGTGTAGAGGTCGGTGCGCCAAACTACTACCGCGCCTCCCTTGTCTGCTGGTTTGATAGTGAGAACAAGGTAATTACCAAATAATGAAAGGTTAGAAACAGCAGAAGTTCAAAGATCATGTTCAAGGTTATCCATAGTTACAGACGATTAAAATGTCATTAAAAAGATATTCTGTACAGAAAACAGAGTGCGAAGATAACCAAAGCTGAAAAAATAATTACCAGTGGGTATACAAAGACACACTCAGCAGTACTGAGTTCAGGTCCAGATCACTTGAAGTGAGTGCATTGACAAATGAACAGACAGAATGCCTCAACATTGCACAAATCGCAATTGAAAAGGCAAAAGAAAAAATTTTTTTTTAAATATCCCCATTATCTATCTGGAAAGTCTCATGCTCTCCTGAGGATGAAAAACAAATTGCCACTTCCCACCTTCTCCACCAAGACCACCAAAATCTGGATACCCATATTCTCCCTTGGTCAGCCATTCTTCAGTTTTCCCAAGTTGGATTTGGTTGCAGAACTTCACCAAGCCATCTCCTCCTGTTTCAAGACAGCTTGCATTTAAGAGATGCAGGTTAGCTATAAGAGTGCAAATTTCTAATGATTCCAAAACCTCTGCTAATGCACAGAGTCAAGACACAGTGCAGTTCATGTTTGCTGGATATGGAAGCTATGATAAGCAGACAGCACAAAGTTGGCTACCTGTGTGCATTATACTGAATTAATCCGGGTGAATCGCACATCAGCGGTTATCCAATTTAACCCTCATTAAATCAGGTATCAAAGTGGTGAAGCTACAACATAAGGCTACTTGCACACCAAACAGTGGAAGCAGCATGCAATAGACAGTTAAGCGATTGCAAGACTATCAGATAAGGTCTAGCCTTTGCAGTACTGCCACATTCAGATCTAAATGGCAATGGATCATTAAACAACTCACTGGAGGAGGGGGAGACGGCTCCACAAATACCTCCATCCTCAACACTGGGGCAGTCCAGCACATTACAAAAGGCGAAAGTATTTGCATCGATCTTCACTGCTGAACAGATGATCCAGCTCAGTCTCCACCTGAGGTCCCCAGCATCACAGATACCAGTCTTCAACTAATTTGATTCACTCCACAAGGTATCAAGAAATGGCTGAAGACATGGGATACTGCAAAGGGTAAGGATGCTACCAACATTCCTATAATAGTACTGAAGAAGAGTGCTCCAGAATTAGCCACTTAAACAAATGTTATTCCAGGGCAATTACAACACTAGCATCTACGTGATATAGTAGAAAATGACCAAGATATGTCCTATGTACAGAAAACAGGACAATGGACATTTACTGTCCTGTAAGACTGCTTTCAATCGTCAGTGAAGTGATGAAACAGGCCGTTGACGTTGCTATCAAGTGGCATTTACAAAAGAATAACCTACTCACTGATGCTCAGTTTGGATTCTATCAGGGTCACATGGCTCCTGACTTAATTACAGCCTTGGTCCAAACATGATCAAAGGAGCTGAGCTTCATCAGTAAGGGGAGAATGATTGCCTTTGACTACCAGTCAGCATTTGACCAAGTATAGTATCAAACAGCTCTTACAAAACTAGAGTCAATGGGAGTCAGGGGAAAACTGTCTGCCAGTTGGAGTGATATCTAACACAAAGGAAGATGGTTGTGGTTGGTGGAGTCAATCATTTCAGCTACAGGACGTCATTGCAGAAGTTCCATTGGGTAGTGTCCCAGCCCCAACCATCTTCAACTGTTTTATCAAAGGCCCTCGCTCAACTATCCAGGTTGAAAGTGGAGACATTCACTGACTCCTCAGATACTGAAGCAGTCCATGCCCATAAAACCAAGACAACATCCATGCTTCAGTTGATAAATGGCAAATAACATTGGTGCCATGCAAGTATTGCCCCCAGGCACTAATCATCTCCAATGGAAAAATCTAACCATCATCTTTTGAATCACACTCAATAACATTACCATAATTGAATCCTCTACTATCAACATCCTCTGGGTTGTGATTGACCAGAGACTGAATTGGACAATTTACAAAAATACTGCAGCAATAAGACCAGATCAGAGGCTAGAGATTTTGTGGAAAATTATCATTTTCTGTTTCATCAATTGCCTGTCCATGATCCAAAAGGCACGAGTCAGGACTGTGATACAACACTCCCCACTTTCCTGGATGGGGGCATCTCCAACTAAACTCAAGAAGCTTGACACCTCCAGGACTGGCACCCAGACCAGAATTACAGAGGTGTTGCAGTACAGAAAGATGTGATTCAGCCCAGTTTGCTCTGGCTCTCCAAATGAGTGCCACGTCCAAGTGCCATTTTCCTACTTTATTCCCACACACTTTATATACGAACAATCATACAATGCCTCACTGTTTTAAATCCATTCAATTTATTGATGATTACACAACATTCAGCACCATGCATGACACATCTGATACCGAAACAATCTGCGTCCATATGCAGAAATACGAGGATAACATATAGGTTTAGATTGATAAGTGTTAAGTGACATTTGTGTGCCATAGGAGCGCTAGGCAATGACAATCTCCAAAAAGAAAAATTGTAAGCATTGCTCTTTGACATTCAGTCACATTACCATCACTGAATTCTCTACTATCAACATACTGCAGGTTATCATTGATCATAAACTGAACTGGACCAGCCAAATAAATCCTTTGACTCAAAGAGAAGGTCAGAGGCCAGGAATTCTGCAATGCGTAACTTACTTCCTGTCTCCCCAGGTATAAGGCACAGGTCAGGTGTGTGATAGATACTCGTCACCTGTCTGGACGGGTACAGCTCCAACAACATTCAAAAGGCTTATTATCTTACAGGGCAAAGCAACCTTCTTAACTGGCACAAATCCAATATCAACATTCACTTCCTTCACCACTGATATATAGTGGCAACACTGCACCATCCACTGGATGTGCTGCAGTAACTCACTATGTTTCCACTGACACCACCTTCCAAACTCACCACTTAGAAGGGCAAGGGCAGCAGTGGAATGGAAACACGACAATCTGCAAATCCCTTTCCAGTAGCACTGTAAGTATTCCAATACCTCAAGGATGATACGGTTCAAGAAGGCAGCCCACCATCACCTTCTTCTGAACAATTAGCAATAGGCAATAAAGGATAGAACAAACAAAAAAATGAGAATGGTTTGTAATGCACCCATACTTCAAATTTTGCATCAATACTGTTTCAACTTTGCACCAATGTTAAACTTGAGGTGTTTGAGTCAGATGTCAATAGCTAAAATTCATCTGCTGATTAACAGAGGATACTACCTCCTGGAGGAAGTCAGATTCTACTTACTCATGTTGAATGCTGGATTTTACACTATTTTGCACTATAACTGCAGCATCAATGCAGTGAAACCATTTAGCACCAGCATTAGAGCTCCAGTGTAAATGTACTAAGTACAGTATTTGGAGAACTACAGTTGAAAGAATTAAAATATTTTGAAACAATATAAGTACATGAAGGTTTTTTTGTAATACTATTCTAACCAATAATTCTGTTCATAGTAATATCGGAATTCAATTTATTAAGGGTTGTAAAACAAAGTCATAGAGATGTACAGCAGTAAACAGACCCTTTGGTCCCACCTGTCCTTGCCCACCAGATATCATAAATTAACCTAGTCCCATATGCCAGCATTTGGCCCATGTCTGTCTAAATCCTTCCTTTTCATGTACCCATCCAGATGCCTTTTAAAATAGTGTTATGGTACCAGCCTCAACCAATTTCTCAGGCAGGTCATTCCATATACGCACCACCCTGTGTGTGAAAATGTTGTCCCTTAGGTCGTTTTTACATCTTTCCCCTCACCTTAAATCTATGCCCTCTAGTTTTGGATTCATCTACCCTGGGAAAACGACCTTGGCTATTCCCTCTGTCCATGCCCCTCATGATTTTATAAAACTCTATAACGTCACCCCTCAGCCTCCAATGCTCCAGGGAAAATTGACAGCTCAAACTCTTCAAACCTGGCAAGATCCTTGTATATCTTTTCTGAACCCTTTCAAGTTTAACAGCATCTTTCCTATAGCAGTGTTAGGAATGCCCATGTCTGATCTGCACAAAATGGCCAACAACTGCCCCTGACAAACTCTGTGGAACATGGTTGACAGTAGTTAGAGCATGTGGGAAAATACTTGCTTAATGTAGTCTCAGCAAGTCACACAATAGCAAGAGTATTTAATCAAGGTTACTGGCTGGGATGGAATGTTGATATACAGGAGACAAAATTAGGTTGCAATCAATAAAAAAGAATATTGAGTGGACCATATCACTGGCATTCCATCTGCTATCCTATTTTGTGGCAATGACAAAATTAAATTTCTCTTCCATGATAACGTAGCCAACTAACTGTGGGCAGCATGGTGGCACAGTGGTTAGCACTGCTGCCTCACAGCGCCGGAGACCCGGGTTCAATTCCCGCCTCAGGCGACTGACTGTGTGGAGTTTGCACGTTCTCCCCGTGTCTGCGTGGGTTTCCTCCGGGTGCTCCGGTTTCCTCCTACAATCCAAAGATGTGCAGGTCAGGTGAATTGGCCATCCTAAATTGCCCGTAGTGTTAGGTAAGGGGTAAATGTAGGGGTATGGGTGGGTTGCGCTTCGGCGGGTCGGTGTGGACTTGTTGGGCCGAAGGGCCTGTTTCCACACTGTAATGTAATCTAATCTAATCTAAACTGAAACAAAATTCTACTCCTATTATATCAAGATGCATGTGTTAGATTCATGTACAGTAATTATATCATGAAAATTAGCATGTCACATCTGCTCTACCTAAAGGCAGGTCCTTGGCCTATTGTCCATTGATGCTTCATCCTTTGGCATTGTCTTGGCTGATTTGGTCATTAGAATTTGCCATTGCCTTCTACTCTCAGGAACTGGGTGAGGAGACTGGTCCTAACTTTGCCTCAGTTCGAGCAGGCATCGAACTAGCATCATTCTGGTCCTCGAGCTAGCCATTTAAGGTAACCAGTTCTCTCTATTTGCATGCAGTAGAGCAGTTTAATGACTCACCTTTAGCCTCGTTTTCACCATCTAGCACCAGTTGGAAAACATCAGAAGCCAAAGCCAGTCCAGCCTTAATCAGTAACGATCGACTGTGTTGCAAGTTGCTATTTCTTCGGACCTTCCACAGAGGAAAACAGTCTTTTCTCAATTTGTGAAATTGCTTCGAAGCAAATACATTATCAATTGTGTCAAGACTGTGCACATTTTGCTTTCAACAGGTTGCCATCTAACAAGTAAAGTATACTTTGTATTCCTATTTCTTAGATATAACATACCACCACGACCACCAAAAAGGAACAGGTTAAATATAGTAACTAAAATCTAATGGGGTAAGTAAATTTACTTAAACAAACTGAAACACAAATGACAGGTTTTCTTTCTACCAAAATTTATTAAACAAAGTACTTGTTATACTGTGGAGTTGCCATTTTACAAGCTGTTTTGTACCATCCATTTGTCTAAAGGAGTCCTGCTCCAACAGCACTAAAGAAACTCAGCACCATCCAGCGCACTACTGCCTGCCTTCAACAGTCAATCCCTCCATCACTGATGCACAGTGACAGTGCATATCACCACACTGCACTGCAGCAAACAAAGAAAATTACAGCACAGAAACAACCTTCCACGTTTGCACCGATTCAAATCCTCTATCTAAACTTGTCGCCCATTTTCCACAGATCTGTATCCCTCTGCTCCCTGCCCATTCATGTAACTGTCTAGATACATCTTAATTAACGCTATCGTGCCTGCCTCTAATCTCTCCACTAGCAACACGTTCCAGGCACCCACCACCCTCTGCATAAAGAACTTTCCAAGCATATTTCACTTAAACGTTTCCCCTCTCACCTTGAACTCGTGACCACTAGTAATTGAGTCCCCCATTCTGGGAAAAAGCTTCTTGCTATCCACCCTGTCTACACCTCTCATGATTTTGTAGACCTCAGTCAGGTCCCCCCTCAATCTCCGTCTTTCTAATGAAAATAATCCTACTCTACTCAATCTCTCCTCATAGCTAGCACCCTCCATACCAGGCAACATCCTGGTGAACATCCTCTGCATCCTCTCAAAAGCATCCACATCCTTTTGGTAATGTGGGAACTAGTAATACTAGTACACGGTATTCCAAATGTGGCCAAATCAAAATCTTATACAACTGTGACATGACCTGCTAACTCTTGTACTCAATGAAGTACAATGAAGGAAAGCATGCCATTTGCCTCCTTGACCACTCTATCAACCTGCAATGCCACCTTCAGGGTACAATGGACCTGACCACCTTGATCTCTCTGTACATCACTTTTCCCCATGGTTTTTCCACTTATCATACAGTTCATTCTAAATTTGGATCTTCCAAAATGCATCACATCGCATTTGCCCGGATTGAACTCCATCTGCCATTTCTCTGCCCAACTTTCCAATCTGTCTACATTCTGCTGCATTCTATGACAGTACCCTTCACTATTTGCTACTCCACCAATCTTCATGTCATCTGCAAACTTGATAAATAGCAACTCAATGAGATTCTTTCAACAGCGCTTACTAAACACCTGTAACTGTGGTAAGTTCTTTGTTTGTTGTACCCATTTGATCTGTGTAGGACCAGCAATCTGTGAATTGGAACATTCGAGAAAGAAATGTCTCTAATGGGTTGCTGTATTTGACTGTTAGACCAATAAATTCAATCCTGCCTGTCAATAAGAGCAGTGCTTGTTCTGATGCTTTCAGCAGGTCACCCAGAACAGGTCAAGGATTACTGAACAGTCAATTTCAAGCAGTTGGATGGAGACAGTCAAAGGAAAGTGTTGTTACCTTCAGGCTACAAGTTAGCCAGGCACTTAAAGATCAGGGAGAAGAGCCTCCATCTCAAAAAAGGTGATGCTATAGCAAGCTTCCAGCAGTTAGACCTTAGGAGAAGACCTGGAAGCCAGGAAGGTGCAGTTAAGTGTTGGGCACAGGAAAGAAAAAAGCCCATGTGTAATAGTTCAGTCCAGTGATCGAAGAGTGATCGAAGTCCACAAACAGTATTTGCTTCATGCAGCTGCAAAACTCTAGCACTCAGAAACACGTGTGGGATCAGTACCAGCATGGCAAGGCTAGCCACCTGTAGACAAATGGAAATTATGCCTATGTATAGCAACAAGAGGGCAGTTCTCAGAACCAAAGCAGTATATTCCAGATTGCAAGGGTGAACTACCAGAATATGAGCAGTCTTTGATGCAGTCCTGACAGAGTGGCTTCTGACAGAATTCCAAAGCTAGGTCTTCAAATATGAAGAATTGGATTGTAAAAAAAATGGAAGAATATAAAGTTTTAATGAGATTTTATGACCTACAGTGACTAACATCTGGGGGTTGCTGTGAAATATACTGTATCTGCCTTAACTACATTTGTTATTTGATCTATTCTGTGCAATATTCAAGCACAGTTTGTTTGTTATCTATAGATGCATTGTATTAATTTTAGGATGATAGACCATAAGTTGTTTGTGTATAGACATCCAGAGTGGTGTGTAGTACAGCTCTAACTTTGTACAATAAAGCTTTTTGCTCTCTGGTCAAAACCATGGTTTCAGGAGGCTCCACTCTAGTAACTGCCCAAATTGCACACACTGTTGACATTTATAAAAACTCCTGGCCCTAGCAAGATTGTAACAGAAATTTGTCAGTCAAAGGACAAGGGCAGCACAAGCATGGGAACACCACAACTTGCAAGCTCTCTAAGCTACATACCATGCTGATTTGGAACTATATCTCCATTCCTTCAACATCTCTGGGTAAGCATCCTGGAACCTAATTAACAATACTGTAGACCTACTCCCAATGGTTTGCAGCAGTTCAATAAGGAAACTCACAATATCCTTCTGAAGGGCAACTTGGAATGGGGAATTTCATTCCTGATGAAGGGATTTTACCCAAAATGTCGATTCTCCTGTTCCTCGGATGCTGCCTGACCTGCTGTGCTTTTCCAGCACTACACTTTTGACTCTAATCTCCAGCATCTGCAGTCCTCACTTTCATCTAATAAACATGGTTTTAGCCAGTGATGCCCACATCCTATAAATAAAGTTTTAAAGCCCTCACTTTCTTTTATTATTTACCATCTATTTTAGCTTCACAGTGTTTTATTAAAATGTAATAACTTCACTTTTTCATTTATTCTTTCCTGTATTCATAAAGGTTTCTACTTTTGCTCATTGATTATGCCAGATATATCTTCTTTACCCACAGAACAAATGATTGTCAGCAAATTGTTGGGCTTAACAACTGTTACGTATCTAATATTCAGCATCTATTCAGGTGTGACTACCTGATTCAAGCTGCCTTTTATAGCTGTCGAGTCAGAGATCTAACTGTCCATCTAAAATCTTGCTCTCAAAGAAATTAGAAGATACTCTATATCAAAAGATACCTTTTCGTGTTAAACTTACTTGCAGTAAAAAGAAAGGAGAAAACCCAGAGAGTTCAGCAAATGGAAGACTGAAGACAGCGGAGAAGGCAGAGACTGCATGGATTTGAGATGTAATGTTTAATAAGTGCGTTATTGGAACAGCATTTTTATAGAGTTGGGGTCAGATAGTAAGTAGCTAAGAAAAAGGGGGCTTGGATTTGTGAACAGTTTTTGTTTAGTGTTCACTATTAGAGTTAGGAAAATAACTTGTTATTTTTCTTTAAATAGTGGAAATTAAGAGTTGTCTGTCACTTCCTCACATTTTATCAGATTATAAGCAAGGTGAGATTTTCTGGGCATTTGGTTTTAATTAACAGAAGGGTTCGACCTCCACAACATGCCGCATCACGGAAACTTGCACTTAAATTTTTCGGTTTGAATTTTCTTAAATCTGGAAATGGTTTCCAGAATTAAAATACTGTGACTGCCCCATTTCCAGATGTCCTGAACCCAAACCCTATATCCACCATTTTTACTGGAAGTGTTGGGGGCAGGAGCGATCTCTTGGATGACTTGTGGTTCCTGAATTACTGACACATAGGTTACTGAGGTTGTCGCACATGCTGACCTCAATCAGATCAGATTTTTAAAAGTGGGCTTCAAACCTTTCTCAAGCTTCTGCAGTGATTTTGATAGGTGGGGTATACACTTTGAGAAAGGGCAAGGAAACGAAAGGAATGTCTTTTGCACAGATCTATCCAAACACACTGAAACTGCTTCAACCAAATAGCCATGTCAAAAAGTCAAAGGGGAGTAATTCCTGGTGAAACAAGAGGGACTATAGTCAGTCACAGGGTGCCACCACAATCAGTCAATGGCCTTCTACAATTCCAGACTTGGCCACAGTCACTCATGCATTTGGCTCTACCAGAATCTGGGGACCTGTGCCATTGCAATCTGGGAATTAGGCCATGGTCAGTCCTACAAGTCCAGTGCAACAACCTGGAGATTATAGTTTGAGATGCTGTGGAGTCATCAGTCCAGGAGGTGGGCCAATGTTTCCTGCAGTGAGATAGAGGGAGGGATAGAAAATGATGAAAGTGGTTGGAAGAACATTCAGTAATGAAGCAAGGAGACGGGTTGGACTGAAGGGTCTGTTTTCATGCTGTACATCTCTATGACTCCATGACTCTATGACACGAGAGGTGATGAGGTGTACCCAGAGACGATGTGGGAAGTACAGAGGTCAGGAAGAGTTGGACATTTGGGAGGATCAGGTGCATGAGAGCTACTGAGTGGACATGATGCATGTAATAGTGAGATTGGCAGTCCATCAGCTACAATGAGATGTGCGTGAAGTGAGAAAGTCAGAGTGAGTGCTGGCCTGATGGTTGTGAAGCAAAACAGTGGTGATGGTAACACATACACAGAAGATCACTGACAACTTCAGAAATTGCTGGAAAAAACTCAGCAGGTCTGGCAGCCATGCTTGGAGAGAAAGCACCATTATGTTTTGGGTCCCATGATCTTTCTCCAGAGTTCTTTGGTTTTGTTTTTTTTACAGGAGATCACTGAATTTCTTCCTGCACTGCAAGGAGTTTCTCTTGCTCTGGGACACAAGGCAGTCCAGGGCTACTATCTGGATTCGAGTTAGCTGTGTTTGGTGGTGTGGCCTGCAGCAGTAAGTAGGAATAAGCACTGCTCTTCTTGCCACCTCCTCAACATTGCCAAATCACTGTCTGTGAAGCAGGCACTAGCATTCTATTCCGGACAATGTCTCAGTGATTGTGGTTGAGTGCCACAGTGTGAGGGGCAGCTTCTGGCTTGCAATATCAGAAATGTATGTGGCTTTAAGTATGATATCAGTGATTTGAATACAGCATTTCTCAACTCAGGAGTAAAAATCTAGGCCTTACACTCCCATCTCCAACTGTATAACTAATTACTTGCCCATAGCACAAACATCAGTAAAAATACATTGGTCCCATTATTTACATAAAAGCCTTTCAGCTGAAGCAATAAATTTAGGTCAGACATCTTATATATTCGCCAAAATTATGCATTTTTATGTGCCTTAACTTCTCGATCTGCTGGATTGTTATGGCAGACTGTAGACATCACAAATTTAAAAGAGGAGCCCCTGGACAAAAAGGCACAGAATGGTACAGTATTTTTAGTGTTCTTTAAAGATTAACAGCAGGGGAACCCTTCCCTTTGAAGCTCTATATTAACTGAATGACAGGGGCTGCCCCTTCTGACATCTAACAGCGACTTTCTACCATTTAAAAGTTAACACACAATATTCCCTGACCATATGACTCCAGGCAGGGAGTTTAAAACAGGATGTTGTGGTTCTATTCCTGCACTGTCTTATATTTACATCCATCTTATAGTAACATATTTGCATAGTTACATGTATTATTTGGATCTACTTATGTGTATAGATTGCAAAACCTAATGAGGTACAGTATATCATGAAGTGAAACACAATTGGGTTGGTCTCTCAATCTGTAATGAAAAATGTTTAATCTGTATGTTTTCAGTACATTTCTTAAAATCTCTGCATTTTACCTGTTCAATCATCTTGAACACTTGATCTTCTAGCTCTTTAGGAGAGTCATAAACTCCTGAATATACTTGCAAACGGTGCAGTTCATTGGTAATATATTTTTCATACTGTCCTTGGTTACAGAGAGAATAAGCTTTTTTAAGATGCTCCATGGCAACTTCTATCCGTTCCTCATCTTCTTCAATCTGAGCTATTTCTATATGAACTTGACAGCGGAGCTGGGTCAAAGAACTACACAATTTAAAAGAGAGGTGCAGAGTTGAAGAAATGCAACTTAACATTATATATTAAAAAAATTTAAGTTGGAAATGTTATTCTTCCGAATTACAAAACAGAAAAATGTATTATGACATTGATGTCAATGGTCATGCATTTAGAATTTCGTGGCATAACCCAAAAAATTGTAACGTACAATTCAGTCAGAAAATATTTCTAGTAAAATTTAATTTTAATGCCTTATCTATTGGTCTGTTTGCATATCACCATTATAAGTCTAGAGAGCCTGAAAATGAATTACTTTACTAATTATTTCCCAGAAAATCGAACCATGGAGATAAAGCATCTCCACTGAGATGCTGGAGTTCTGAAATAAAAACACGAACTGCTGAAGGCACTCAGCAGGTAGAAACAGAATTTTCCACTCCCTTCAAGAATGCGGACAATAGCAAGAAAATTAGGAAAACACCCTGAGAATGGTAAAACCAGATCTCGATATGGAAAATAAAGTTTCAGTTCTCACGTTAGGGTTTAAACAGAGAGTTATGGATTACACTAAAGAGTTGCAACTTTATCATCAAGCTGCAAATTTTGTGAACAAAGGTTTCCATTCAAACAATGTCCAGTTTATCTGTGACTATTGATAATAGATTTTGAAGGAATGCAGAATGTATCCTGAAATTTCAACGATATACAAATATTGGGCAAAACACAGGTTCCTCCATCCTTCCAAGGTCCTCTGGCCATGCAGGAATATGTGCTGGGAGACAAGCCAGCCCAGCATTGCCCCAGTTGAGAAGTTTGCGTGGACAATTAAAGATGATATAAGGCCAGATTCTCCCCTGCTCCAATTTTCAAACTGGCAGGAGGAGCTCAGGGCAGGGATGAGGCCAGCAACGTGACCCTGCTCAGCACTCATTTGGAGATGGTGGGCACCTCCATGAACTCAGGATTGAGTATCATTCCCCCACTCCAGCAAGGTCTGACCCTTGCAGGTGCTACCATCAGAGCCTCCAGAGCACCATTGCTACTCCATTCTCTGCACATTCCTCAAGGCCTCATCTCCCTAATCACCTGAAATTCAAACAATTAGTCAAGGAGTGTCAGCTTGGCTTGCAGCCCAAAGCTCCCAGTCCTGGCTTTTGGTACTGCTGGGAGCATTGGACTACAAGCCAAGCTGTTTCTCCAACAGTTGCAGGAGGTGGTGAATTCCTCCCGAATGAGGAGCAGAAGTCACAAACTCACACAATTATTGCTCATCACCAACACTTTCCATGTGGGAGCGGGAAATCACATCTTCAAAATCTTGTCCAAAATGGCAAAACCTACATGCATATCCAATTTTATCACTTCAGAATTTCTGTCACAGCTTCTTGAAGACTTTTCCAAATGTTCATTCAGAAAAATCTAACTTGTACTAATGATATTCTAAATCTTCCATCCAAGAGGAGGAAAGAAACATGAAGGTGGGTTTTCTTCTCTTGTTTATGTTGGATTGTGGTGGAAGCAACGTGGTCTTTGCACCCATGCCAACAGAAGTTTTAGAAGATGTTAATGGTGGGAGAAAATCTTTCTATTGGATGGCGTGCAGCTATTATTTCCCAGTCAGGCATTCACCCAGCAGAATCTGAAATCTAGTGCTGACTTTCTGCTCGATCTTCAACATACTTTCCATTATCCTGCAGGAATCCTGTATAATTTCTCCATCTGCCAAATATTTATACGATATGCAGCCTGTGGGCTTATGCCCAAAATGTCGATTCTCCTGTTCCTTTGATGCTGCCTGACCTGCTGCACTTTTCCAGCAACACATTTTTAAGCCTGTATTCCTGACCTACTTCACTTCCACACAACTCTCTCAGCATTGTTACATTGCAATGTACCCCCACCGGACCTGATTCAGAAGCAACTGATATTTGTATTTTGTTTTTAAAAAGTAACTATTTTACATTGTAGTTACCTGTCAAGATCACTGAGAACTGAAGCCACATTGTTCAGTTGTTTAGAAATATTTTTGCGCAAATTGGGTTGAAGCAACGGTAGGCAAAGTTTCCACTGCGTTATACACACAACCTGGACTAGATTCCAGTTCTTTGCACGTACAGCATTCTGCAGAACTTCATCTATTCGTTGAATTACTCTCAAGCAATGCTATGAAATGGAAAATTACAAAACCAGATTAACAGCAAAATCCATTATATAATCAAAGAACAAAGAACAATACAGCACAGGTACAGGCCCTTCACCCTCCAACCCAAGCCAACACATACTAACACCCTTCTATACTAAAACTAAAATTGTCTTCACTTACAGGATCCGAATCACTCGATCCCCTTCCTAATCCTCTATTTGTCCAGGTGCTTCATGAATATTGCAATTGTATTCGCTTCCACCACTTCCTGTGGCAATGCATTTCAGGCATTAACCACCCTTTGTGTGAAAAACCTGCCTCACACACCTATTTTAAAATTCCCCTCCCTGTGTCCCCGAGTAGTTGACTCTTCTACCCTGGGGAAAAAAAAACCTCATTGTTTCGACTCTATCCATGCCATTCACAATCTTATAAACTTTTATTAGGTCACCCCTTCACCTCCTGCATTCCAGCGAAAACAAACTCAGTCTATCCAACTTTTCTTCACAGCCAAAATCCCCCATACCAGGCATCATGCTGGTAAACCTTTTCTGTACCCTCTCCAATGCATTCACATCTTCCTGTAGTGTGGTGACCAGGACTGCATGCACTGTTCTGTATTCAATCACTTACCAAAGTTTTAATATATGTTCCATATGAACATAAAGTTATTAAATTTACTTGGATAAATTAAATACAAAAAAATTGTAAACCAAATATTCTGATTGTAAATGCACTTAAATCAACAAATAGCTGATATCCAAAGACCAGTGAATGTCCAACCAATAATTAACAATCTAGGAATGTTTCTAATATCACGCATCAAAGCACCTGGACTTCAAATTTTTTCTTTCAAAACTGATAAGTAATTGGTCTTATTCTATTTTGTAGAAAATAGCATATTTCACAAACAGCACCTTTAATCATCAAATCATCCTAAAACTACAATAAGTAACGGATACAATGATCCACTTTCACAATGAATGTTGCAGGACAATCAGAGCCAAAAGAAACTAAGTAAACAACCATACTTTTACAAAGCCTTTGGTGCATTTCTCTGACTTAGCTCCAAGTTTCAGTACTGAGAGTTCTGATTCCACACATTCAACTTCCATTGCTGTTCCTTTATCCTGCACAACAAAATTAATAACAGTCATGCATCACATTATAAAACTGAAATTACGTTACATAAAACTCAATGACGTTAACGTGTTTATTTTAAATTCTTTTGACTCCTATCCTCACAAAGATATTTACCTTCTACTATAAACTAATTAGTAGTTTAATAAAATTGTATTAATATACAAGTTACTCACTTTGAATGTTGGATTCCCTTAGAAAATTTAAATATGACTTTCCTTATTGATATAAGGAATCCTTCCAAAGATTAAATCAACCACTCTCAATAGAGAGAAACAAGACAAAAGAAGAGGTGACTTGCTCACATTACTGAAGGAGAAACAATCTGAGCTGAAGAATGTGGAGGCAAAGCGGAAATAGGTGACCACCTGGCAATTATACAAGACCAGATAAAAGGATCCCCTGAGTGATTCTTCCTTTTCAACTAGCATTTAATTCTGAACACTGGTGAAGTTAATGATCCCCCTCTAGACAATGCAGCCAGAGCTAAGTCCACTGCAACACAGATGTCTCAGTTGTGTTTTGATATTTTTTCCAGTTCCCTTCAGCATTCGTCCAAGTAACTCTCCTGTTTGCTTTCTTTTTCTTCAAGACTCTGTGGATGTTTCCACTATGTCCAAGCTATAATAAGCTTCCAATTATACTATCCCTCACAAAATTAAATTGAGCTTCTGTCTCCGTGCAGAATATGAGTGAGGCTTACGAAATAAGCATTTTCTCTGCTTAAAATCCAGGCCTAAATAACTGGTGTCTACTTTGGCTATGATTTGGCTATGCTTTAGCAAACTGCATTTGGCAAGTCTAAGTTACAACTCTGCTCTTACTAAGCACTCAGATAAATTAAAACGGGAGGATTTCCTTAAACTCCACCCATCTCCACAACAATGTTGCATATTCTGGGGTATCCTTGATTTATTAAGCACAAACTGACTTTATGTAGTACAGGGTAAAAACAATGCCTGCAGATGCTGGAAACCAGATTCTGAATTAGTGGTGCTGGAAGAGCAAAGCAGTTCAGGCAGCATCCAAGGAGCAGTAAAATCGACGTTTCGGGCAAAAGCACATCATCAGGAATACAGGCAGATTGCCTGAAGGGTGGAGAGATAAATGAGAGGAGGGTGGGGGTGGGGAGAAAGTAGCATAGCGTACAATAGGTGAGTGGGGGAGGGGATGAAGGTGATAGGTCAGGGGCGGCGGGAGGGTGGAGTGGATAAGTGGAAAAGAAGATAGGCAGGTAGGACAAGTCATGGGGACAGTGCTGAGCTGGAAGTTTGGAACTAGGGTGAGGTGGGGGAAGGGGAAATGAGGAAACTGTTGAAGTCCACATTGATGCCTTGGGGTTGAAGTGTTCCGAGGCGGAAGATGAGGCGTTCTTCCTCCAGGCGTCTGGTGATGAGGGAGCGGTGGTGAAGGAGGCCCAGGACCTCCATGTCCTCGGCAGAGTGGGAGGGGGAGTTGAAATGTTGGGCCACAGGGTGGTGTGGTTGATTGGTGCGGGTGTTTCAGAGATGTTCCCTAAAGCGCTCTGCTAGGAGGCGTCCAGTCTCCCCAATGTGGAGGAGACCGCATCTGGAGCAACGGATACAATAAATGATATTAGTGGATGTGCAGGTAAAACTTTGATGGGTGTGGAAGGGTCCTTTGGGGCCTTGGATGGAGGTGAGGGAGGAGGTGTGGGCGCAGGTTTTGCAATTCCTGCGGTGGCAGGGGAAGGTGCCAGGATGGGACGGTGGGTTGTAGGGATCGTGGACCTGACCAGGTAGTCACGGAGGGAACGGTCTTTGGGGAAGGCGGAAAGGGGTGGGGAGGGAAATATATCCCTGGTGGTGGGGTCTTTTTGGAGGTGGCAGAAATGTCGGTGGATGATTTGGTTTATGCGAAGGTTGGTAGGGTGGCAGGTGAGCACCAGGGGCGTTCTGTCCTTGTTACGGTTCGAGGGGTGGGGTCTGAGGGCGGAGGTGCGGGATGTGGATAAGATGCATTGGAGGACATCTTTAACCACATGGGAAGGGAAATACAAAGTTAAAAATCACACAACACCAGGTTATAGTCCAACAGGTTTAATTGGAAGCACACTAGCTTTCGGAGCGATGCTCCTTCATCAGGTGATTGTGGAGGGCTCGATCATAACACAGAATTTATAACAAAAATTTGCAGTGTGATCTAACTGAAATTATACATCCTCCAAGATGGACTTCGGGACAGGCAGCAGAGGAAAGTGGCCGAGCAGAGGCTGATAGCTAAGTTCGGTACCCATAGGGAGGGCCTCAACCGGGACCTTGGGTTCATGTCACATTACAGGTGATCACCATTGCACTACACACACACACACAGATATTTCTACACACACACACTCTCACATGCACACGGACACAGATACACACAGACGCGCACACAGACACCCACACATACCCTTATAGACACACAGACTCCCACACATAACCCCCTCACAGACTTAAGATACTCTGCACTCACTACACACACACAAACACACTTTCTCACACTCACAACCCCCACCCCAGACAGACACACACACAGACAGACAAAGACCCACATGCACATATATATTGTGCACACAACACCAGCATCTCCGAATCATAGGAAGGGAAATGGCAGTCTCTAAAGGAGGAGGCCATCTGGTGTGTTCTGTGGTGGAACTGCTCCTCCTGGGAGCAGATACGGCGGAGGCAGAGGAATTGGGAATACGGGATGGTATTTTTGCAAGAGGTAGGGTGGGAAGAGGTGTAATCCAGGTAGCTGTAGGAGTCGGTGGGTTTGTAAAACATGTCAGTGTCAAGTCGGTCGTCATTAATGGAGATGGAGAGGTCCAGGAAGAGGAGGGAGGTGTCAGATATGGTCCAGGTAAATTTAAGGTCAGGGTGGAATGTGTTGGTGAAGTTGATGAATTGCTCAACCTCCTCGCGGGAGCACAAGGTGACGCCAATGCAGTCATCAATGTAGCGGAGGAAGAGGTGGGGAGTGGTGCCGGTGTAATTATGGAAGATTGACTGTTCTACGTAGCCACCATACGTGTGCCCATAGCTATCCCTTTGGTCTGGAAGAAGTGGGAGGATTCGAAGGAGAAATTGTTAAGGGTGAGGAGCAGTTTGGCCAAACGAATGAGAGTGTCGGTGGAAGGGTACTGTTGGAGACATCGGGAGAGGAAAAAACGGAGGGCTTGGAGGGCCTGGTCATTGCGGATGGAGGTGTAGAGGGATTGGATATCCATGGTGAAGATGAGGCGTTGTGGGCCGGGGAAACGGAAGTCTTGGAGGAGGTGGAGGGCGTGGGTGGTGTCTCGAACATATGTGGGGAGTCCCTGGACTCGGGGGGATACATTAACTGCCTCTACCTGTCTGCCCCCCTCCCCCAGTCCAACCTCTCACCCTCACAACACCCTCCAATCCCTTTGCACCAATCCCAACCTCACCATCAAGCCAGCAGATAAAGGGGGCGCAGTGGTAGTCTGGCGCACTGACCTCTACACCACTGAAGCCAAAGCCAACTCGAGAACACCTCTTCCTACCGCCCGCTCGACCATGATCCCACCCTCCATCACCAAACCATCATCTCCCAGATCATACAGAACCTCATCAGCTCAGGAGATTTGCCACCCACAGCTTTCAACCTCATAGTCCGGGAACCCCGCACTGCACAGTTCTACCTACTTCCCAAGATCCACAAGCCTGACCACACTGGCCGACCCATTGTCTCAGCATGCTCCTGTCCCACTGAACTCATTTCTACCTACCTCGACACTGTCCTATCCCCCCCTAGTCCAGGAACTCCCCACATATGTTCGAGACACCACCCACGCCCTCCACCTCCTCCAAGACTTCCGTTTCCCTGGCCCGCAACGCATCAGCTTCACCATGGATATTCAATCCCTCAACACCTCCATCCACCATGACCAGGGCCTCCAAGCCCTCCGTTTTTTTCCTCTCCCCAACAGTACCCTTCCACCGACGCTCTCATTCGTTTGGCCGAACTGCTCCTCACCCTTAACAATTTCTCCTTCGAATCCTCCCACTTCCTCCAGACCAAAGGGGTAGCTATGGGCACACGTATGGGCCCCAGCTATGCCTGTCTCTTTGGTGGCTACGTAGAACAGTCGATCTTCCGTAATTACACCGGCACCACTCCCCACCTCTTCCTCCACTACATTAATGACTGCATTGGCGCCACCTCGTGCTCCAGCAAGGAGGTTGAGCAATTCATCAACTTCACTAACACATTCCACCCTGACCTTGAATTTACCTGGACCATTTCTGACACCTCCCTCCCCTTCCTGGACCTCTCCATCTCCATTAATGACGACCGACTTGACACTGACATGTTTTACAAACCCACCGACTCCTACAGCTACCTGGATTACACCTCTTCCCACCCTACCTCTTGCAAAAATGCCATTCCGTATTCCCAATTCCTCCGCCTCCGCCATGTCTGCTCCCAGGAGGACCAGTTCCACCACAGAACACACCAGATGGCCTCCTTCTTTAGAGACCGCAATTTCCCTTCCCACATGGTTAAAGATGCCCTCCAACGCATCTCGTCCACATCCCGCACCTCCTCCCTCAGACCCCACCCCTCCAACCGTAACAAGGACAGAACGCCCCTGGTGCTCACCTTCCACCCTATCAACTTCGCATAAGCCAAATCATCCGCCGACATTTCCGCCACCTCCAAAAAGACCCCACCACCAGGGATATATTTCCCTCCCCACCCCTTTCCACCTTCTGCAAAGACCGTTCCCTCCGTGACTACCTGGTCAGGTCCACGCCCCCCTACAACCCACCCTCCCATCCTGGCACCTACCCCTGCCACCGCAGGAACTGCAAAACCTGCGCCCACACTTCCTCCCTCACCTCCATCCAAGGCCCTAAAGGAGCCTTCCACATCCATCAAAGTTTTACCTGCACATCCACTAATATCATTTATTATATCCGTTGCTCCTGATGCGGTCTCCTCTACATTGGGGAGACTGGACGCCTCCTAGCAGAGTGCTTTAGGGAACATCTCCGGGACACCCGCAGCAATCAACCACACCATCCTGTGGCCCAACATTTCAACTCCCCCTCCCACTCTGCCGAGGACATGGAGGTCCTGGGCCTCCTTCACCGCCGCTCCCTCACTACCAGATACCTGGAGGAAGAACGCCTCATCTTCCGCCTCGGAACACTTCAACCCCAGGGCATCAATGTGGACTTCAACAGTTTCCTCATTTCCCCTTCCCCCACCTCACCCTAGTTCCAAACTTCCAGCTCAGCACTGTCCCCATGACTTGTCCTACCTGCCTATCTTCTTTTCCACTTATCCACTCCACCCTCCCGCCGCCCCTGACCTATCACCTTCATCCCCTCCCCCACTCACCTATTGTACGCTATGCTACTTTCTCCCCACCCCCACCCTCCTTTAGCTTATCTCTCCATGCTTCAGGCTCTCTGCCTTTATTCCTGATGATGTGCTTTTGCCCGAAACGTTGATTTTACTGATCCTCGGATGCTGCCTGAACTGCTGTGCTCTTCCAGCACCACAAATCCGGAATTTATGTAGTACAGGCAAGTGCTAAGTGATGTTAGCTGAGGACAAACTTGGTTTTCCTAATGGAAAATACAGTAGCATATTTAGCACTGAGTTGAATAGTGTTAAATTCATTAAAATAAAAGTATCCCAAGTTCAAGATACTATTTGCAAAAAGCAAACAGAAAGCAACAGAAATCAAACAATGAATTCTGGAAATTTGTGATAAACGACACGTGTGGTGTTTTCCTCAATTTGCTGGCGAGTTTGCATGTTAATAGAGAATAGAGTTGCTATCATACACATGTTTTTTTCCAGCAATTCTGACTAAATATTTCAAGCAGGCAGAAGGAAAAGCTCAGATTAAGTATGGCCCCCGCAGAAACTGTTAACTTCTAAACCATTTAAATTTGCAGTAACTGACTTAAAAGAAAAGTATAAAGTTTTGAAGACTATTAGTGCAGCACACAAATTAAAATCATTATTGTGGGAGATTAGAAATGTTGTTTTTGCAGATGGGTGAGGGGGGTGTAGTGGGGGGAAGGGAAGGGGAACATTATACAAACAGTCGTGGAATTCTTGTAGCATGTAGCATGTAGCATACTTAAGGCTAAGACTTTAATGAATATAGAGGGTCTTTTAAAGAAAATAGTTTTAAGCTCAGAAATAACTTTAAAGGGTTGTAGCTGACCACAAAAAGAAGCAGCAAGGGCATTTCACAATAAAGCGTATAATATGATAAGAGAAACTGGAATAAAGAATAAGCTGTAACAAACAAGGAACAAAGAATGCAGACAAGGACAGCAGGATGGCCAGATAAGAAAATAACTAACAAGTGAGGTAATCGGCTTATGATAGGATGTGAAAAGGGAGGCGTGATTCCGCAACTTTGTAAACTGAATAAGAATGCTTTAATGTGCTATTTTCGCGCGCATTTCTGCTTGATTACAGAAGCGTCCAGTTCTTGCTAGACTGTAATAAATTGTTCGTGTTTCCAAGGCTTTGTCTCAGGCTGGAGAAAGTGAGGTCTGCAGATGCTGGAGATCAAAGTTGAAACTTTATTGCTGGAACAGCACAGCAGGTCAGGCAGCATCCAGGGAACAGGAGATTCGACGTTTCGGGCACAGGCCCTTCTTCAGGAATGAGCAGAGAGTGTTCAGCAGGAGAAGATAAAAGGTAGGGAGGAGGGACTTGGAGGAGGGGCGTTGGAAATGTGATAGGTGGAAAGAGGTCAAGGTGAGGGTGATAGGTCGGAGTAGGATGGAGGCGGAGAGGTCAAGAAGAAGACTGCAGGTCAGGAAGGCGGTGCCGGGCTGGAGGGATTCGGCTGAGACAAGGTGGAGGGAGGGGGGATGAAGAAACTGGTGAAGTCCAAGTTCATCCCCTGTGGTTGGAGGGTTCGACAGGGGATGAACTTGGACTTCACCAGTTTCTTCATCCCCCCTCCCCCACCTTGTCTCAGCCGAATCCCTCCAGCCCGGCACCGCCTTCCTGACCTGCAGTCTTCTTCTTGACCTCTCCACCTCCATCCTACTCCGACCTATCACCCTCACCTTGACCTCTTTCCACCTATCACATTTCCAACGCCCCTCCTCCAAGTCCCTCCTCCCTACCTTTTATCTTCTCCTGCTGAACACTCTCTGCTCATTCCTGAAGAAGGGCCTGTGCCCGAAACGTCGAATCTCCTGTTCCCTGGATGCTGCCTGACCTGCTATGCTGTTCCAGCAATAAAGTTTCAACTTTGTCTCAGGCTGATTGATTTGTGAGTGAGTTCTGTTTCTCGCATTATCAATTAAAGGTAAGAATATTCATTGTTTATAAAGTAAACTACAAAAAACCCTTCATTAATGTCTCAATAATGCCTCTAGGTTTTACGGCACACTTTCTGGAAATTGCAATTAATTACAATAAATTGGGAAAAGTGGAAGATTCCTCAAATGTAAATAGCAGGGAGAGGAAAGTAATTAAGTAATTGATTAAATAAAATATGACAGTGATGGCAAGATGGTGATGTGTTCCTGCTGCACCATGATGAAGCTGCTAATCTGTAATAAGCACTTGCAGTTCAAGAACTTTTGATCTGAGTTGAGGAATTGAAATCCAAGATGCAGATGTTGAGAGCAAAGAAATGTTATCTGGAGACTTTACATGCGGTAAATAAAAAGTTAAATTTGCTACACAAAGCATCTCAACTCCCCCTCCCACTCTGCCGAGGACATGGAGGTCCTGGGCCTCCATAAAAGGGGAGGGGGGAGGGGGAGGGGGAGGAATGCATCTCAATTGGCACTGGCGCAAGTACTGGGGTAGAAGGGAGCTGTTGTGGAAAGGGAATAGGTAGACTCACAAAGCAAAAGATTATGGAAGCATTGCAGGACAAACTTACGCATTAATACTCAGAACCAAAAGCAGGGAGTGCACAAACATTATTTAAAATCAGCAAGTAGGATGTTGTGAAATTTGAAGGGATTCAGAAAAGATTTACAAAGATGTTGCCAGGGTTGGAGGATTTGAGTTATAGGGAGAGGCTGAATAGGCTGGGGCTGTTCCACGGAGCGCCAGAGGCTGAGGGGTAATCTTATAGAGGTTTATAAAATCATGAGGGGCATAGATAGAGTGAATAAAGAAAGTCTTTTCCCTGGGCGGGGGAGTCCAGAACTAGAGGGCATAGGTTTAGGTTGAGAGGGGAAAGATATAAAAGGGACCTAAGGGGCAACTCTTTTTTTCTAAATCATTTCTGAATCCCTTCAAATTTCACAATGGGACTAGATTACGTTAGGATATCTGTTTGACATGAACAAGTTGGACTGTACATCTCTATGATTCTATGACTCTAAATCGGGTCAATGGTAAAGAAAAACATTTGTGAGTCTTTACTTAACAGCATATATTATATGAAGTAAAATAAACTAATTAATGACACATAAAATTGGGGGTACAGTGGAGAGCGAAGGAGGTTACCTCAGAGTCTAGTGGGATCTTGATCAGATGGGCCAATGGGCCGAGGAGTGGGTGATGGAGCTTAATTTAGATAAATGTGAGGTGCTGCATTTTGGAAAGGCAAATCAGGGCAGGACTTATACACTTAATGGTAAGGTCCTGGGAGTGTTGCTGAACAAAGAGACCTTGGAGTGCAGGTTTGTAGTTCCTTGAAAGTAGATTTGGAGGTAGATAGGATAGTGAAGAAGGCGTTTGGTATGCTTTCCTTTATTGGTCAGAGTACTGAGTACAGGAGTTGGGAGGTCATGTTGCGACTGTACAGGACATTGGTTAGGTCACTTTTGGAATATTGTGTGCCGTTCTGCTCTCCATCCTACAGGAAGGATGTTGTGAAACTTGAAACGGTTCAGAAAAGATTTACAAGGATGTTGCCAGGGTTGGAGGATTTGAACTGAAGAGAAAGGCTGAATAGGATGGGACTGTTTTCCCTGGAGTGTCGGATGCTGAGGGGTGACCTTAAAGAGGTTCATAAAATCATGACGGGCATGGATAGGGTAAATAGACAAGGTCTTTTCCCTAGGGTGGAGGAGTCCAAAAATAGAGGACATAGATTTAAAATGAGAGGGGAAAGATTTAAAAGGGACCTAAGGGGCAACTTTTTCATGCAAAGGTTGTGTGTGGAATGAGCTGCCAAAGGAAGTGATGGAGACTGGTACAATTACAAAATTTAATAAGCATCTGGATGGGTTTATGAATAGGAAAGGTTTCGAGGAATATGGGCCAAGTGTTGGCAAATGGGACTAGATTAATTTAGGCTATCTGGTCGGCATGGTCGGAAGGGTCTGTTTCCATGTTGATTATCTCTATGACTCTAAATAAGGTTAATGGATATGACCTTTTTGCCAATACCGAGAATGGGGCTGTATATTTCATTTTCTTTGCTAAGTGCAAGTTACTTACAGTTTTTTGGAGAGAATGTCACTGTGATATCTATTGTGTTCTTTTCCTCTGTCTTACTAAACTGATATCTTTAATTGCCTACCACTCCCCCGTCAGGTCTCTTATATCTGATTTTAGCCCCATCTTACCATGCACACTCCTGGAATAATTCGCCACTCAGCAGATATCCCAGAATTCACCAGCATTACTTGCACCTAAGTCATCTTCAAAATCCAAATGTGCACCCAGACAAACACCACCAGTCCAAAGCCACCCTGTATGGTTCCTGAAATTTGCCTCAGATAAGGAAGAAATCGGTGTCCCATTTAAAGGAGGGCCCTGGAGGTTATGCTGATCAGGGATTTCCTCTTTCCTAGGACCATCAGTGGAGGCCACAATACCAGACCATGCCAGCTTAGTCCAAGCTTGCAGCTCGGGTTAAAGCTATCTGAACCATCTGCAGGGGCGCCCCATATATGTAGGAAGTAAGTGAATGTCATTCGTAACTCAGTCAGTGTACATTGCACCATCTTCTCTCCAATACCTCACACTCACCTGAATAAAGAATCTGGTCCAGTCCATAAGCTGGGTGCAGTGCTCTTGCAGCAGCATTACACTGACAGCCGCAGGTGCATCCCAAGGTGCAGAACTGACATGCCAAAGCATGCTGGAAGTGAACTGGAGATGTGCCATGAGGGCTGTTAGAAGCTGTTAGATGCCAGTGCCCGTGGACATGAAATGCATGTGGCTGCTGACCATGGTACACACATGACTGGTGCCCACAGTGTTCCCATGATGTTAGTGTCTGGTTTTCAACATAGTTTGGGATGATGGTCAGCATGGACTGGTTAGACTCAAGGGTCTGCTTCCGTTCTGGACATCTCTGACTCTATGTCATGGTCACTGTTTTCCTGGGGACCTTTCATTCTGAGCCATGCTGTATGACTATGAAGGTCATTTAGAGCAAGCAGCAAGCTATATGCAAGCGTTTCCAGCATCACATTCTCGACACAGCAAGCTACATGTGCCAGGTGCTCGCTCTTGCTTCCTTGTCACATTTCCCCTACATCAAATTTGTTTGACCACTTCGGTAAGATGGGAAGCTGAATATTAATCTCATCATAGCATGTATTGTTTAGACCCCTATAGGATTTCACCTGTGGTTCCAATGAGGTCAAAGATGGAAACTAAATATTCAGGTGTGTGTCGAAAAGACAAGAATGGTGGAAAGAGTCGTAGGGTAGCTTTGTTAGTACAAAATAGAATAAGTATGTAAGCAAAACTGATCTCGGATCAGAAGATAGAGAATCCATACGGTTGGAGATAATAAATAGCAAGGGGAAGAAGACCCAGTCGGAATAGTCTACAGGCCCATAAATGTAGCTATACTGTCAGACAGAAAAAGAAACCAGGGCATGAGGAGGGCACGTAAAAAGAAGTACTGGGGTTCCAATTTATGAGCATCCAAACGCAGTCTCATACAGGAAAGTAATATTAAAGATCCGACATATAAACATTTCCTGATCTAACAAATGACTTTTTTATATTGTCCTGCATTGTTTTCTGATGTGTACAAATTGACTTGCAGATGGAATCCAGAAAGACACCCGTTTGCAACCCAGGGAATGTACATTAATCATAGGTGACTCCAAGGAGATTTTGAAAATCAACAAAGTGAAATTAGCCACAGTGAAGAATTCATAGTGTGTATTTGGGACAGTTTTCTCAAATAATACTTTGCGCATACAACCAGGAACCAGGCGAGTTTGAATATGTATAATAGGGTAGGTTTAACAAATAGTCTCAGAGTGAAAGATCCCCTGGGAAACAGTGACCATAATATAGATTCATCGAGTCTGAGAGATATACGGAACTGAGACAGATCCTTCAACCCAACATGTTCATACCGACCAGATATCCTAAATTAACCTAGTCCCATTTTCCAGCACTTGGCTCATATCCGTCTAAACCTTCCCTATTCATATACCCATCCAGATGCCTTTTAAATCTTGTAATTGTACCAGTCATCTGCAAACCTAATAACTATACCTGAGGAATTTAGCATTCAGTTTGAGAATGAGATACTTGGCATGGAAACAACTATGCAAAACATAAAGACAAATACAAAGGAATGAGGACCGAACTAGAGGACTAGATTGTAAAGGAGTTTACCAGAAAAGACAGATAAATAACAATGTCAGACATTTAAGAAAGCACTTGAAGATACACAATAAAAATATATCCCAGTGAAGGAAGAATCTAGGAAGTGGTTGAAACAACCATAATTAAATAAGAAAGATAAACAGAATATGAAATTGAAAGAAAAAATATACCATATGGAAAGATGTTTGATAAGTCAGAAAGTTGGGAACAATTTGACCAAAAAGAAATTCAAAATAAACATTGATAGTAAACTTGTATGTAATGTAAAACAAACAATGAGAGCTTCTTTAAGTATAGAAAAAAAGAGAAAGGCCAAAATGAATACATGTTTCTTAAAGAATCAGGCAGGGAAATAATAATGGGAAACCAGGAAATGGCAGAAGAGTTGAATAAATATGTTACATCAGTCTTCATCGTAGAAGACACAAATAGCATTTGAAAAATTCTAAATAATCAAATGATCAAAATGCATGGAGATATTTTTATCATTAGAAAAAAAAGTATGAGGGAAACGGGTGCATTCTAAGATTTTAAAAGAAATAACTATACAGAGAACAGATGGATAGATAGTAATCTTTCGACAATACTCAAATTCTGCAAGAGTGCTAGAGGATTGGAAAACTGACACGAAAAGGATGCAACAGCAGAGCATTTAGAAATAACCTAAAATTCATAAACCTATAATCAAACAGAGTTTGTGTGGCTTCATGAAGTGGAAACCATTCCTGAAAAATGTGTTCAAATTCTTTGCGGAAATAACAGCAAGAAAAAGGACAACCGGTTTTGCCAAGGTTCAGCAAATTAGGCTACTTACTAAGATAAAAGTCTATGGTGTTGGAGATAGAATACGAAGGACAGAGTTTGGATAATGGGGGTATTTTAAGGATGTGCTACAGGTAGTGGACTACTAATGGGATATGAGCAGGGGCTATAATTAGTTACAATGGAGATGAATGATCTGGATGAAGGAAGGGAGTGTATTACTGTCAAGTTTGCAGACGGCACAAAAATAGATGGGAAGACAAGTAGTGAAGATGACACGAGAGTCTACAAAGAATATAGACAGTTTAAGTAAGTTGGTCAAGAATTGGCAGATGGAAGATAATGTGGGAAAATGTGAGATTTTCACTTTGACACAAAAGTAGAAGAGCTGAATATCATTTAAATGGAAAAAGATTGCAGAAAGCTGCTAAGACTTTGCCCACTTAACCTCTCTATGCCTCTGTAAACTCTGCGTCATGATCAATAATTGCCTCCCCTCCCATTTTAATGTCATAGAATCTCTGCAATTCTTTACAACAGAGAGCTATAGAGGTTGAGTAGCTAAATACATTCAAGACTGAGATAGACAGATTTTTTAATCAGTCAGGGAATCAAGAGTTATAAGGAAAAAAAAATTAAGTGGAGTTAATGATCAGATCAGCCATGACCTCAATGAATGGCATAGCAGACTCAAGTTTCCAAACTGATATCCAGCAGTTAGCTCCACTTCAGTGATTCCTTCTTCTAGCCTTGCCATGGAACACTTTCCGGTGACCTCATTGACCACTTGGGATGGGTTTTAACTTTTGACCTTGCCATCAATGTCAACATGCCGTGAATGAATTTTTAAAATTCTCATCACGGTGGAAACACTAATCTAGTCACATTTCTGTGTTCATATAACTTATAGTCTAAAATTAATCTTAATGTCAAGCTTTGATTGATATACATACATAGACATTGCTACTTACAATTCGCTCCGCTTTCAGGAGATCATTAACACAGTTTGATGCCAGTTCAGTATCCTTTGCCTCTAAGGCGAGGTGGGTTACATCCAATAGCAAAGAAAGCCTAGACACAATGACAGTAAGTTGAATGCAATGTTAGTCATAACAGACTAATTCAAAACGTTACACAGCATAGCAATCTAACTTCATCTAACAAATCTGAATGCAATGTATACTTTAAACATTGTTATGGTTTGATTCCTATCATGAAAATAGGTACCAACAAATTCTAAGAGTATAGATTTATCCTGTTCCAAAACTTTTAGAAAAAACAGAACACAGCTGTAATAATAGTCAAATTATGAATGTGAGCTTGCCTGGATTTTGTTTTCATTCTTGTCACTTTGGGAGGAAATGTTTCAAAAGTTGTATTTCATTCCCCATAGTTTAGGGTGCCATGATGATGTGTTGCATCAAATATTAATTTCTGATTTTCATCGTCTGGAGTCATATTTCAGAGTTAAAAAGAAAAAAAACCAGCTTCAACTGGAAAAGGACATTTCGTTGAAACAAAGGGACACTGACCAGCATTAAAATTGCTGCCAAGTTGTATCATTTTAGGCACTTGCTATTTCATGGAGATGGGCTACCAATGAGGACTAACAGGGATAATACATTCTTGAAAAGGTGTAAACAGCCTCCTTCCTCCCTTACCAAAAATGAAGATTCAAAATGCACAACAGTATTTTACTTTGTAATATCATTATGAGCAAATGAGGAATGTGACTATCAATATGAGCTAACCCAAGCTGTCTTTTTGGAGTAGACCGTGGATTTTTGTACTTCAAGCAGATAGTTAGAGAGAAGTGATATAAGTGAAGCTTCGTATGTGTACTTTAACTTGGACTTAAAACTCGTAACAGAGTGAAATAACTGCACAGAGGCCAGTATCCTGTCACCAAATCACTCTTTATTTACTTGTACATAATACACTGACTGTAGCTGAAAATGTGTTGCTGGAAAAGCGCAGCAGGTCAGGCAGCATCCAGGGAACAAGAGAATCGACGTTTCGGGCATAAGCCCTTCTTCAGGAAGGACAGCTTATGCCCGAAACGTCGATTCTCCTGTTCCCTGGATGTTGCCTGACCTGCTGCGCTTTTCCAGCAACACATTTTCAGCTCTGATCTCCAGCATCTGCAGTCCTCACTTTCTCCTCATACACTGACTGTAGCCAGCCAGCTCGAAGTCAACCCCTTGGCCTGAGGAGATTCTAATTCCCTTGCTTATATATATTTTTTCTTTTTTTAATGATGTGTGTGAGATACAGTGAAAGAAACAGTTCTGCAGGCTTTGAACATGCCTGCGGGGATCCCCCATTTATTTTGGTCAGCCAGGGCTTCTTGATTGGCCCAGGTTAACAACCCCAAACAAGGATCTCATAGTCAACAAAGTCCACCTGCTTCCAATCACTACATCCCTCCCGCCACACCCGAGTCCAGGAATGTAGGCCTGGTCTTTCTCTTGTAGCTTTTCCTGTAATGTTTTCGCCCCAGCTCTGGTTCCACTGACTCGGACTCTGATTCGATTATGTACCAGACTGTAGCCCGTCTCTTGTGTACGGGGCGTCTCAGGAAGGTTTCCTTCTCTTCTTCCGGAGGCAATGGTATCAAGGCTGCATCCATCTCGGACTCTCTCATTGCCTGGACACCTGATAGAGAGGGAGAACCTACAGTTTCTCACAGGCCTTCTGGCTGTTCTGAGGGGCAAGGTATGTTTTGCTTCTGCCCAGTGTGGAAGATAACAGCTTTCAGGTGATCCACACATTTGTTCAGGACTGTATCACTGACCTAAACATTGTAAGCCACAGCACCCGTCCTTCCACCAACTTTACCTCGTGCCCATCCAAAGCCATTTCCATGGTTCCAGAACCAAACTTCATCCCCCAAATTAAATTGTCTCTCTTGCTTAGAGGCGGCACGTCACCCGCTTTGAAGTTCCTGCTGTTGTTTCACCATGCCCTCTAAGGTCTGGGAATAACAGGTTTAACCTGGTGAGGAGTCTTCTCCCCATGAGCAACTCACTGGAGCTATCCCTGTTAATGCGTGTGGGGTAGACTATAATTGTTCATGAACCGAGACAGTTTGGTATTGAGTGAAGCTGGAGGTTACTTCTTTATGCCTGCCTTCAATATTTAGATTGCTCTTTCCGTCAGACCATTGGATGATGAATGGTATGGAGCTGTCCTTTTGTGCTGAATGCCATTCGACTTTAGGAAATACACAAATTCCCTGCTAGTGAATGATGGCCCATTGTTTGTGAACAATATTTCTGGTAGACCATGTATTGTGAATGATGCTCGCAGCTTCTCAACTGTTGTCCTGGGTTTGCATTGCTGACAACCTTTTCCATCACTTCATTGATCAAAAACATACTAATTGGGCAATGTTTAGCCTGATGGAGTTGGTACTGCTTTTTTGTACAAAGGACATACCTGGACAATTTTTCACACAAGGTCATAGCTGGGCAATTTTCCACATTGTCAGGTAAATGCTGTACTGGAGCAGCTAAGCTAGGGGAGACAATCTAGGACTAAGATGAGGAGGAATTCCTTCTCTCCTAATGTTGCGAGTCTTTGGAATTCCTTCCCACAGACAGCTGTTGGAACAGAGTCCTTGGGCACACTAAAGGCTGAGACGAATAAATTTTGATCAGTAGAGGAAACAAAGGTTCCAGTGTAAGCGCAAAAAAGTGGGCATGGGGAATCGCAGATCAGCCATGATCCTATAGAATGGCAGAACTGGTCCGAGGAGCCAACTCCTGTTTGTATTTCTTATGGTCTTACCTCATTTGAGAGGATAAGTTGTTAAAAGTTTTGCTAGAACATTGTCTTGGCAATAACCTTTGAGATCTGCTGGAAATGGCAATTGGATTTCTCCATTTGGATCCCACCTACTGCTTTCTAAGGCCTTGAAGTAGTTGTAACTATGCAGAAATCTGGTACCTATAATCAGCAATGGTGAACAAGAAACGACCAGGGTTAAAGTAAAAAATCATCTTTTTTTTAGGGAAAGGATTTGCTTCTCTTTACTTGATCTGGCGTAAAGTTGGTTTTTTAATTTGTTCATGGGATGCTATTTATTGCTGATCCTAAGTTCCTTTCAAGGTCTGATACATGCAATAGGTTAGTTACCTCATAAATGCCCTCCGAACCTGCCTAGCAAGCCACTCTGTTGTAACAACTACAGGATAGCTGATGAAGAATAAAACTAGAAAGGATCATCCAGCATCAACCTAAAAACAAACCCTGTCAACTACGTGCAGCTCTCCTTACTAACAATTGGAAACATACTAAAATTGGAAAAGCTTCCCACAGACCTGACCACCAATAGACTGGCACAGTCACCCTCACAGAACCAAACCTGAGAGCTGACATCCCAGAATTCTCACCAGCTTTCAGTTTCCTTGTTTTGTGACACTGCCACTGGTGGACAGGGTTTGTTAATTGTGATTTGATTAATTTGTAAATTTCATAATTGAGGGGCCTTTCAAAAAAGAGCTGGGTTATTTTCATTCCCTCCCTTTTTCCCTATTTTACACTATCACATTGTAATTTGTTGCTTGTTAATTGATGGATGACACAACTTGATAGCGATTTTACAGGAATTAAAAAAAGGACTGGATTCTTCTCTTTTTGACTTTTGTTGCTGTTACCACTAATGGGCAGTGCTTGTAACATATTAATTGGGTGGTTGTTTAGATAGAAATGGTGTGCAGAGATGTGGGGAAAAGGCAAGCAATTGATGCTAAGTATTAGAACCCAGTACAGGGCTGACAAATTGGCTGAATGGCTTCTTTGCCATCCAAAGCCTGAAAAACGGGGTGCTCAGCCCACGACGTCATTCACAAGTTTGAGGTGGCTCCGGTCAGCAGTAGCCTCCTGTCAGAGCTTAGTCCTGTGTGAGCATACTTGACCCTGTGGTCTAGGACCTACTCCATAAACCAGCAGCACCACCCCTCCCCCCAACATAAGCCAACTCACGGAAATTCCCTCTGTGTCCTTCCACGTGGCATGGAGGAGATTCCTGTAAGGGTTGCTACTGCACACCCTGTGTTGCTTCACCTTCATCTGCCGCCCAAACATACCCTCAGCAATCCTTCCTCCTGCCAGGCAGGCGCCACTAGAGGGCACTCTATGCAAGGATTCCTCCCATTTTCCATCAGGGATCGCAGGTGAAGGGTGTTTCATACAGGAGTCCTGCAGGATTCTAGGCCAACTGACTCTTCTGTGGTGCTGTGGAGTCTGTGCACCGTACATGTTTGCTTTTTGAGAGATTGTTCTTTGTGTTGCATTTCAGGCCTATGTACCTGGTCTTTGGGCACCCGATATGGGGACAGCATGGGCAGGTCGGAGGATATTTTTGTGGGCCTGCTCCTGTGCTTACCTTAAGTAGACATCAAGAAATCCAGGCAGTGGGCCACGCAGGGGTGGGCCCGACTGCCTGCAACCATGTGTCCTTGGAGAACGAGCTCACAATATCCACTACCCTTGGAGCTTTTTGGGATGTGAGTAACATAGGGATTTTTGTTTCGTGCTTTCTTTTCTCCTTCAAAAGAGCTGGGTTCTTCCCTATTGTGTGTGGGCTTATCTTCCACACAGGGATAGGATCCAGAAGAGAAGGATGGATACTGGCACTTGTGTTATCGGTTTATCATAAATCCCTTGCAAAACTCTGAATCTTTTGCTGCCTAATTAAACAGATGGAGATCAGCCTGCAAAACAACCTGCTTCAAATCAAGGATCAAATGAGGTACAAAGAAAGTGGCTGTGTATTTAGGGAGCTATGACAGATCCTTCACAGTTGACACTGGCTGCAGCTCGCAGATCTTTCAGAACACAGATAATTTTGTGTTTCATTGGCAAGTTTGGCACAGAAATAAAAACAAAGGAGAATGTCCTGACACTAAAACTGCTTTGCTGCTCCTTAAAAGTCAATTGTAAATAAATATTGAACTTTTTAAAAAAAGAGAACTTCCAAGGATCTTTTTGCTTGATTTAAATGCCTGAACCCAAATTGTAGATACTTCATAATCAAACTATTCAGACAAGTTACAACTCGAACCTTCTGGCCCTGAGGTAGGGACATTACCACTGCACACAAGCGCCGTCTTGAACCAAAATTATATTCTGACACTCAGTACACATTCCAGGAGCAACAGTTCTGGTTTTATTTAATTATATTAAGGAGTACTAAAACAAATACATAATATTCTTCGAAAATTACCTTTGTTTTAGAGAACATGTTGAACTTAATGGGCCTCTTGCATCAGAAAAATAATAAATACATTATAACTACTATGCTTATGTATTAACATATTTTTAAACGAAATGGTTATATTTGTCTCTAAAAAATGTGATATAACTAACTCCCCTCCAATGCCAGACAGACTATCAAACAGTATTGTAATTTCAATACAATACTCATGTTGCTGAATTTTGTCTCCTACTGTTCTTATTTTCAGCTCTGCAAATGAAAGGGGTTAGTTGCAAGCAACCATTCATTTTTTTTTATCCATATGGTTCTGATAAGGTTTTGCACGGACTTTAACACAAAAACATACAGCATTATTAGGGAAAGGGAAGAATGTTTTCGTGAGGTGGAATAAAACAATGGATTTCAATTTAAATTTACCGAACATACCTTTCACTCTCGGGCAGCTGTGCAGATTTTGCAGGGGATTGTAGTCCAGTTGCCCGATCTGAACTTGCCAATGTACTTGTTGTTTTAGTAGAGGCTAAAAGTTGATAGATATGATTTAACTGAGCTGAGAGGTCCTTTGGAGTTTCTTTGGCTTCAAGTTGACTGAAAGGGTCAAAATTACAGCCTTAGATAATTTTAAAGCAAGGAATTGTATTATCTTCCAAAATGTGCAAGTCTTTCCTTATTATGTCTCTGTAAACTGTGAAAATGTTCCAAATCCTATAATTGCCCAGCGCAATCTGTAAACTGTGCACTGTACCTTCTAAGGTGACAACATCTTTGGATGTGCAGAGAAAACCAAGCAAACATAATATGTCAAATGAATTGTAGGATCCATAAAGTGCTTGCTCTGCATAAATTTCAGACCTTCATCTTAAAATTTTGTGACAACATAGAGGGCAGCAGGAGGTAGGCGGTTAACATTAACCCATCCACTCCCTGAACTCCGTAAGATGGACAGGAATTACGCAGAGTGGGTTCAAAGTTATAGATTGGGAAGTCTGACCTAAATCTACTCCCAACATGCGCACGTCCAGTTTTAACAATGTCAGGTCACGGCAGATAACTAACCTCTTCTCCAGGTGCAGATATTCAATCAAATATTGAAGCTACCTATTTTAAGTTTTATGTTTATTTCAGGAAGAACACAAGCAGGTCAGATTTCCCAGGACCAAAAACAGAAATTGCTGGAAAAGCTCAGCAGGTCTGGCAGCAACAATGGAGAGCAATCAGAGTTAATGTTTCAGGTCAAGTGACCTTTCCCAAAACTGATGGTAGTGAAGGAAATGTTGGTTTCATGCAGAAGATATGGTGGCAGAGGGGTAAGGAATAAACGATAGGTGGGGTTAGAGCCCAAAGAAAGAGAGAAGAACAGTTGGACTGATAAAGGTAACAATCTGGCTAAGAGAGTGAATAGCTACTAATGTTAGTGGCTAACGATAGGTAGTGTGTAAAAGCAGATTATGTGATAACAAGGCTTAGCTTTGGAGGTTGAGGTAAGGACATGGGAGACTTCTTTTGCTAAAAGTGGACAGCATGGTGGCCCAGAGGTTAGCACTGCTGCCTCACAGCACCAAGGTCCCAGATTCGATCCCAACCTTGGGCAACTGTCTGAGTGGAGTTTGCACATTTTCCTTGTGTCTGCGTGGGTTTTCTCCGGGTGCTCCGGTTTCCTCTCACAATCCAAAGAAGTGCAAGTTAAATGAATTGGCCATGCTATATTGTCCAGTGTTAGGTGCGTTAGTCAGAGGGGGGTGTGTTACTCTTCGAAGGGTTGGTGTGGACTTGTTGGGCCAAAGGGCCTGCTTCCACACTGTAGGGAATCTAATTTCAAAGCCCTACTGCCCTCAACCAATATTGAGTGCAGAAGGTTGCAGGGTCACCAAACACCTCATTTCCTGCTGTTCTTCCAGCTTGCACTGAGCTTTGCTGGAGCACTGCAGCAAGATCGAGACAGAGACGTTGGCCAGGGAACTGGATGGTGTGTTGAAGTAGCAGGCAACTGGAAGCTCAGGGATAATAGATGTGGAGCTGGAAAAGTACAGCAGGTCAGACAGCATCTGAGAAGCAGGAACATTAACGTTTCAGACCGAAGCCCTTCATCAGGACTTCTGACAAAGGGTTTCGGCCTTAAATCTTGATGTTTCTGTTCATCGGATGCTGTCTGACCTGCTGTACTTTTCCAGTTCCACATCTATTGACTCTGGCTTCCAGCATCTGCAGTCCTTACTGTCCCCAAGTAACTGGAAGCTCAGGGTCTTTTTCGCAGGCAGAAGATGGGTGTTTTGTGATGCGGTCACCCAGTCTATGCTTTGCTTCCTCAATGTAGAAGGAACCACATTGTGAGCACCAAATGTAGCAAACCAGATTGTATGAAGTGCAGGTTTCCCACGTCTGAGGAAACGGGGCTGAAAATGTGTTGCTGGAAAAGCGCAGCAGGTCAGGCAGCATCCAGGGAACAGGAGAATCGACGTTTTGGGCATAAGCCCTTCTTCAGGAATCCTGCGCTTTTCCAGCAACACATTTTCAGCTCTGATCTCCAGCATCTGCAGACCTCACTTTCTCCATGTCTGAGGAAACCCAACAACTGAAGCATAGCAGTATTAACTGAATCAAATTGGCATATATCTTTTCAGTTCTGCTTGTGGGCCAGGAGTGCATCCCATGACACCAAATCCATGAAGCTGAGAAAGTCAATCTCCCTACAGTCAGATCCCCATAGTTGTATGATTCCCACTCAATAATCCCTCTAGGGACCACTACGCCCATGTCCACCCTGAACCAAATATTCCCAATTTCACTAATACCAATAATTTCTCAGAGCAAACCCTTCCTGTACACCCCAAAACTCAGCAATCTCTCCAGGTCACTGGCTGGTCTGCTTGAACCCACAATTTCGCCAGGATATGTGCCTTATCCACTCCCCCCAACACACAGTTCTGAGCGTAAAAGACCCATAAACCTTAATACTTTGCTGCAGCCCACTAGTAAACACTAACCAAATATGAAAATCAAACTTTTAGGATTTATTATTTAGATGTCTTACAGTGTGGAAACAGGCCCTTCGGCCCAACAAGTCCCCACCAACCCACCACCCACCCAGACCCATTCCCCTACACCTAACAGTACAAGCAATTTAGCATGGTCAATTCATCTAACCTGCACATTTTTGGACTGTGGGAGGAAACCAGAGCACCCGGAGGAAACCCACACAGACACGGGGAGAATGTGCAAACTCCAGACAGACAGTCGCCTGAGGCAGGAATTGAACCCGGGTCTCTGGCGCTGTGAGGCAGCAGTGCTAACCACTGTGCCACCGTGCCACGCTGGCACCGTGAGGCAGCAGTGCTAACCACCGAGGCAAGTGTTTTTGTCATATGTCATTTCAAAGCTTTATGTCTTCACTTTGGACAGTCCAGTACATAATGATACTCAAAGCAGGATGTCCCAGTCCTGGGATGATCGTGTGGGAGGCAGTGGAGAAGGGTATTGGGGTGGAGAAAGATTGGACGACATGGGGAGGGACATTATACTGCAATTGAAAAATACTGACTCAAGCCAGATACTTACGATTTCAATCTCTGAATTCTGTAAATGGCTGTCAATTTGGTGGAGCCTTTGATCTCTTTCGACACTTTCACATAATCCACAAGCTTATGATACACCTGAAGGACATTGATTCCATGCTTAAAATGTATTCTCAAAAGTATTGAATAAAAGCATAAAATACTTAGCCCAGGTCTTCCAGAATTATAGGATTTTATGGTTCAGAAACCCATCATGTCTGTACTGGGTTTCGAAAGAACTACCGAGCTAGTCCCATTCTCCAGCTCTACCTCCACAGCCCCCTAAATTCACCACTTTGAAATATCTACCCAGCTCCCATTTGAAACATTCTATGGAATCTGCCTCCACCACTCTCTCAGGCAGCACATTCCAAATCTGTGTAAAAAAAAGATTTTCTTCAACTCATTTCTAACTCTCTTGCTTACAATTTTAAAATTGTGACCCCCTTGTCACTAACATACCAATTAGTGGAAACAGAATATCCTTCTTTATCCTGTTGAAATTATTCGTAACTTTGAACACCTCCATAAATTCACATCAATTTTCTCTGCTCCAAGGAGAATAAACCCAATTTCTCTAAGCTTCCCTTGTATCTAAGATCTCTCATTCCTGGTACCATTCTAGTAAATCTCCTTTGCAGCCTCTCCCAGGCTTTAACATCCTTCCTGAAATATAGTGTCCAGAACTGAGTACAATACTCCAAATTATTTGTGAAGAGGCAGCATCACCTACTTGCTTTTATTCTCTATGCCTCTATTTATAAACCCAAGAATCCTACAAACTTTCTTAACAATTGTTTTAACTCGGCTGGCCACCTTCAGAGAATGATGCATGTGAATGCCAAGGTCCCTATGCTCCTGTACACCCCTCAAAGTTGTACCATTCTCACACTAAATGAAGAAGTCGCATCCCTGGAAACCTGGAATCACTGTCTCTGTCCTGCTTATATTCTGGCCATTCTTGTGTGATCCTTAACAGAAACAGTATTGTCTGGTTGGGATCAGTTTACTCAGTTGGCTGACTTGATGCAGTTTGCAATGCAGAGTGATCCCAACAGCAATTCCCTTACTGGCTGAGGTCATCATGAAGAGCCCAGCTTCTCAACCTCACCCCTCACCTGAGGCATGGTGACCCTCAGGTTAAATTCACCTCCTTCATCTCGCTCTAATGAGAAACCAGTCTGTAGTCATTTGGAAATTTGTGACTGCTTCATTTCACTAAAACCTGTTTAGTCCACATCAAACCCATACATAAAAGTAAAAGATTTTGACTCCTACAACAATTTTATTGTACACAATATCGGACTACTGGAAAGAGCCAATATTTGAATACTCATCAGAGTAACTGAAATTAGTCTCCAAGATTATTTAAATTGCTTTCAGAAGCAATCAATTGATAGGGCAAGACAATTCACCATTCCATATTCTGACTAGCCTCAAAAGTGAGTAAACTTTAACTGATCTCAAAGTTCAGTTTTCTCAGCAAACAATTAAACTCAAACTTAATTAGCAGAAAAGACTTATTCAACATTCACTGCATGATACTCCTGTCCTAATAAATTTACTACAAATTTAACATGATAATTTGTATCAAAAAGAAATAAAAGAATGGTATTTCATGACGATTTTTCCCCTGAATTTTGAGAGGCATCCCAATTTAAATAAAAACATACAGTTCTACGCAAGCAGTTTGTGCTTTTTTTGCAATTAAGGACCATATGTATTTGCTCCACTATCATGACAATAAAGTAAAGTAAAACAATCTTGGTTACACCTAAATGTAATCTTCAGTTACTTTGGCTGGATTTCCCAACCCAGAAGATAGGTGATGGAGAAAGAGGGTGAGCGAGAGGGGTGCTATAGGGAAGCTAATTATTCTGTAATTACCGATATTTTTATTACTGAGTAATTTTTATTGCTGAGCTGTTCAGCTGAATCACAGTCTAAAATGTGTACTTTTTAAAAATGTCTAGTAAAATATTTTACCTGTATAGAAAATATCTTCTTATACATGTGTGGAACATGATTTTGAATATATTCCGCTGTACTGTAGGCAAACATTGTCGCATCCTTGATCATTCTAGCGTCCAAATAACATTCAACGAGAGCACTGAGAAAATTAGAGATTTAAAAATTTGAAAACAAAACTGTAGTACTTTATGGTTTAAAAATATTTTAAATTCCATTTGAGATGACATCAATGAAGCTCACACAGAATGGGAACTGACTGTGGTTGCCTCCAACTCAATACCACAGGGTGGCGCTTTGGTTTGTAAGTCGTAGTAAGATAAAGACTAAATAAAACTAATTCTGTACATTGATCCTTGAAAGATATTTGAGGTTAAGACTAGACAAATACTACAGTGAATCTGTTGTGCTCATAATTGTACAAGCCAGTACTGCTATATACTACCAATATTATGCAGATCCCTATCGTTCCAGATACCGGTGAGCCAAATTTTTCAATTAAGACCAACCGTACAAAAACACTGCCTCACCTTGGATAGTACTGCCAAAAATGTAATAATGAATCTAACAGAGATGCTCAATCAAAAGGGGCATAAGCCATATTGTCCTATAACCCTCCTGCAATATGGATGAAACACAGGTCATTCCCCAGTTGTACCAAGGGGCAGAACTACCGCAAGTGCAGCTAATGCCTATCTCTGCCCAGATAATGGATATTTAACAACACTGTATATTGCAATTAATCAAATAACATTTCTTAATGACTTTTATAATTATTTATTAATACTCAATGATCAAAAAATTGTTTGAAAGTTTTTCTTCAGTAACACTAAAAAGTAAGCATTTTGTACTATATACTATTACTCCTTTATATTAAATAATATAATACATTTATATTATTTGTAGTGTTATAAATATTGATGTTGGACCACAAAATTATAATTCCTACAATGCTACATTTTTGATTGATAGTAGCATACTGGGTTAAATATAAGATTTAATAATTAAATAATAAAATAATAAGTAGCTTACATCCTTAATTCAGCCGTCCATTCATAGTCCAAATCTTTAACAGCCTGCAATCCTTTTATAACTTCATGGAGGCTTACGACCACATGGTCACAGAAACCAGGTTTTATAAATGGTCTTACCATCCTCCAGTACAGAACTGATGCATTATAAACCAAGAAGTGGTATCTGCAAAGTAAGATTTTTAATTATTTTAAGGCTCACTTTGAAGACATGACCCATTGTTTAGGATCGAGTATCTACCAAATGGAAGCATGTTAGCTTTGCATGCTTTGTCGAGCTTTGTATTGCTATTTATTCTTTTAAATTCAGTCACACAAATAAGCAATTAGACAAGAAAATGGTGATTTAGTATCATGTAGCAAGCTTATTTTTAGGTAATAATTCAAGTTGCATTGATAATCACTCAAGGACAGGAAGTTTCCAAGCTTAAACAATGCTATGTTAAAATTTAGGTCGTCAAATGTTACATATTCCAGTTGTATTTCGCTGAGATATTAAAGATCAAATGTGCTTAAAGTGAGAAATATGCGTTTAAGAAAGCAACTAATCATTTGGAAGATCTGAAACACCACAAATTTAAAAAGCTGCAATTGTCCAATAGTTCATATGTTAACAGTGTTCCTCAATACAGGCAGAAGTGATGTATCCCAAATTACCCATGGATTGATTGTGCTTGTGCCATTCACTTCAAGTGGGCCTGAAGTAACACAGACTGGAATAACAGTGCAATGTGATCAGGCTTTCTTACGAGTTCCTTAATAAATTTGGAGGTTGTGCCATAGTTACACTTAAAGAATCAAACCACACAGAAAATGGCATAGACACTGCTATCATTATCCCCACCCAAAGGGGAAGGAAACTGTTTATAAAAAAATACTTAGAAATGAACTCACTAGAGCCTCACTTTGAGAGAAAATTTAAGTTAAGGTAGACCAGTACCAGAAGGGCTGAATGGTAAGGAATCTTTGCCCTTTTTCAGGCTTCAGACAATTCGCTACATCTGATATTGAGACAGCTGAAGGAACAGGTTATTGCAAAGGAAGTGGGCCCAACAACAGAATTGAAGACTTGAGCTCCAGAAGCTTTGTGCATAGGAAGTCATGTCACACTTTTCTCAAGAAGTGATAAAGAAGATTGATGAAGGCAGAGTAGTGAATGTTCTTGATATGGATTTCAGTAAGGCATTCTATTAGCAAGGTTAGATCACATGGAATCCAGGGGGAGCTAGCCATTAAGATACAAAATTGACTTGGAGGTAGTAGTCAAATGATGGCGGCGGAGTGTTGTTTTCTGGACTAGAGGCCTGTGACTAGCAGTGTGCTGCAAGGATCAGTGCTGGGTCCACTGCATTTTGTCATTTATATAAATGATTTGGATGTCAAAATACAAAGAACAAAGAAAATTACAGGACAGGAACAGGTCCTTCGGCTCTCCAAGCCTGTGCCAATCCAGATCCTCTATCTAAACCAGCCACCAATTTTCTAAGGTTCTGTATCCTTCTGCTTCGTGCCCATTCACCTATCTGTCTAGATACATCTTAAATGATGCTATCATACTCACCTCTACCACCTCCGCTGGCAAAGCATTCCAGGCACCCACCACCCTCTGCGTAAAGAGCTTTCCATGCACATCTACCTTAAACTTTCCCCCTCTCACCTTGAACTCGTGACCCCGAGGAACTGAGTACCCCAATCTGGGAAAAAGCTTCTTGTTATCCACCCTGTCTATACCTCTCAAGATTTTGCAGACCTCAATCAGCCCCTCAGCCTCCATCTTTCTAACGAAAATAATCCTAATCTACACAACCTCTCTTCATAGCTAGCGCCCTCCTTACTAGGCAACATCACGGTGAACCTCCTCTGCACCTTCTCCAAAGCATCCACATCATTTTGGTAATGTGGCAACCAGAACTGTATGCAATATTCCAACTTTCGAGCCAAAGTCCTACACAACTGTAACATGACCTGCCAACTCTTGTACTCAATACCCCATCCAATGAAGGAAAGCATGCCGTGTGTCTTCTTCGCTATTTTATCGATCTGCATTGCTACCTTCAGGGTACAATGGACCTGAACAGCCAGATCTCTCTGTCCATCATTTTTCCTCAGGGCTTTTCCATTTACCCTATAGGTTGCTCTTGAATTGGATCTTCCAAAATGCATCACCTTGCATTTGCCCGGATTGAACTCCCTCGGCCATTTCTCTGCCCAACTCTCCAATCTATCTATGTTCTCCTGCATTCTCTTACAGTCCCCTTCACTATTTGCTATTCTATCAATCTTTGTATCATCTGCAAACTTGCTGATCAGACCTCCTGTACCTTCCTCTAAATCATTTATGTATATCACAAACAACAATGGTCCCAATACGGATCCCTGTGGAACACCACTGGTCACAGTTCTCCATTTTGAGAAATTCCCTTCCACCACTAGTGTCTGTCTCCTGTTGCCCAGCCAGTTTGCTATCCATCTACTCGTACACCCTGGACCCCATGCAACTTCACTTTCTCCAGCAGCCTACCATGGGGAGCCTTATCAAATGCCTTACTGAAGTCCATGTATATGACATCTACAGCCCTTTCCTCATCAATCAACTTTGTCACTTCCTCAAAGAATTATATTAAGTTGGTAAGGCATGACCTTCCCTGCACCAAACCATGCTGTCAATCACTGATAAGCCCATTATCTTCCAAACGTAAATAGATCCTATCCCTCAGTATCTTCTCGAGCAGCTTCCTTACCACTGACATCAGGCTCACCGGTCTATAATTACCTGGATTATCCCTGCTACCCTTCTTAAACAAGGGAACAATGTAAAAGGCATGTCTAGTCAGTTTGCAGATGACACCAAAATTAGTGATGTAATGGACAATGAAGGTACCTTGTTCAGATGGTACCTTAGACAGATGGAGATTAATTTAAATCTGAGATATTTCATTTTGGTAAGGCAAATCAGGGCAGGACTCATAGAGTTAATGGTAGGGCCCTGGGGAATATTGCCAAACAAAGAGACCTAGTGGCACAGGTGCATAGTTCCTTTTAAGTGGAGTCACCGGTAGACAAGGTGGTGAAGAAGGCAGTTGGCACACTTGTCTTCATTGGTCATAGAAGTATTGAGCATAGGAGTTGGGATGTCACGTTGTAGCACACAGGACATTGGTGATGCCACTTGTAGAATACAGTGTACATTTTTGGCCTCCCTGATATAGGGAAGATGTTGTTAAACTTGAGAGGGATTAGAAAAGATGTACAAGAATGTTGCTTGGATTGGACAAAACAGCTGGGCTCAAAGGAGGAGGTGAATTTAGACCTCAATGCAACATTTGATCGGGTCAGGCCGAAAGGAACACTGGCAAAACTAATGTCAATGGAATCATAATAAAAACTTTCCAATGATTAGAGCCAATCGTAGCATAAATGAAGATGGTTGTGGTTCTTGGTGATTGATCATCGTAGACTGAAGGCATCACTGCAGAGACTCCTCAGTGCTGCACCCAAATATTTTCAGCTACTTCATCAAGGACTTTCCTCCATCTTAAGGTCAGAAGTGGGGATATTCCCTGATAATTACACAACATTCAGCACCATTGACAGTTCCTCAGATACTGAAGCAGGTTATGCCCATATGCAGTAAGATGAGGACATTTGGTGTTGACCTGCCAAATAATATTCATGTCCCAGCCAGCAACATCCTGATCCCAAGGCTGGATAAAAAAAAATGTGCATCATACCAGACCTTAATTTTAAAAGTTATGTAATTTAAGCTGATGTATTTTTAAATGCTTTAAACGTTTGCATTATTTTTCTTGCTTGTCCTTGGAGAAATTTAATAACAACACAAAAATGCATAGGTGAACAGTGGAAGAACTGAAAATGGATTACATGGGCAATTTCAGTTTTCATCTGAAAGATAAAGAAAGGTTTTAGGAAAAAGCCAATTTATCTTTCTTTCTCAATTTCATATGACTCCTCATGCGCTTTCTCAATAATATCTGAACTATTTTGTACTTGTAAATGGCATTGGTTAACTGAAATTATCATACCTTGCTTCATCTTTTGCATATGATATAGTCGTGAGGATGCAGCGTATAGCTTTTTTTAGATCAGACTGGAAGAGAAAACATGCAGTTAGGCAGATAGCATTAATTACGTTTTCCAATAAATGAAATGCAAAATTAGAAACGAGGTACTTTCCTATTGAGGATGCTCAAACAATTCTCCGTCAAAATATTTAAATATAGCATCAAGCTTTACAGTTGAAATAAAGCACAAATATTGGAATTACATAAAGAAAGTCAGGCTTTGAAAAATACATATAGGCTAAACTTTTAACAAGTATTCATGAATGTCATAAATATTTTATGATGTGTTAATAAAATTGTATTCAATATGTTTTGAATAAGAATAATGTATGATTCATGTCTGTTTCTTATACTGGACAGATTTTAAAAATGAGATATTATCGATAAGTTTACAAATTCTGTTGAAAAAGCACTGCACGATCATTTGAGTGCAATTCCCATTTCATAAAAATATTGAAATTGAACTATCTGAATTTTTAAAAGTTGGACAGAACTTTACTCCCTGAAAACAAGGTGGGTTCAGGTCCAGCAAGATGTTAACATTTGAATGTCCAAAGCTCCATTTACCAAACATCCCTCTGTACACCACTGAGAAACAGCCTCAAGGAGGTTAGGAATTGAGAAACTGCACAAGAGGGTTAAGATTCAAAGACATTTAATAATAACATCCCCAAAAAAATACGGATTCATCAAATAGCATTTGGAGCCAGCACGGGCTGAGTGATTACCTTGATAATGAAGATCAATATTTCTGCTGTCCATTTTTTGTAGTAAAAAATGGTATTTTAGTTTAGATTAAGTGTGTTTAGAGTATAAGGAATAAGGTAAGGTTCCTCTGGTATACACTTAGTATTCTTTAAACCAGAGAAAGCAAATGGAAAGACAGTAACTTAAAGGTAAGTCATGGCAAGGCAGTTCGACCAGATTGAATACTTTACCAGAATAATATGGACAGTGATCAGGGACACTGGAGTGCATGAGTCTCTCTCTTTCTAACAGATTTTCCATTTTGGATACTTCTGGAAGAGAGGGTTTCTTAGGTGATTGCACCAAGTCCCTGGCTCAGCTGCATGGCTTTTGTTTTTTGGGGAACAGAAGGGTGAGACCATCAGTGGTAGGGGATCATTTCATAAGGATTGAAGGACTTTCTGCAGCCGCAGACTTTACATCAGATGATACGTTGCCTCCCTGATGCAAAAGTCAAGGATGTGACGAAGCTGCTGCAAGGCATTCTGAAACTATTTTTGAGGGATTGAGGAGTTGCAGAAGGAGAAAGAGAGAGAGAGAGACAAACAGACGACAGACAGAGGTCATGATCCATAACAGTACAACTATTTAGTTAAAAGAGGGATGAGATCCGGCCAGCAGAATATAGGGAGCTCCAAAATAAATTAACTTCAATGGATAGTTATCTCATGATTACTCCCAGTGCCATTTGCTAGCAAGGTGAAGGATAAAAGGATAGACCATATGAAAGGACAGCTGGAAGAATGGTAAATGATGGGGGGAATTTACATTCTTAAGGCATTGGGACTGATTATGGAGAAGATAGATCTGTATAAGCTAGATGAGTTGCACCTTGTGGGCTGGGACCAAAGTCCTCGCAGGAGCATTCACTAGTATGATAGAGAAGGGTTTAATCTAGAGTGGTAAGGGGACAGGAACCTAAGATGGAAGGCAAATGTGAGGGAAACAAAGACAGAAATGAAAAACAGAAAAGTAAAAAGTGAAAGTGGAACACAGGAGAAATAAGAGCAAGCAACAAACAGGGCTGGAATACAAAAATATGCTTAAAAATGTCAAACAGAGAAGTCTAAAAATACTATATTTAAATGCATGGAGCATTTGCAATAAGGTAGAAATATTAACAGCACAAACAAATGTAAATGATTGTGATTGTTGAAACATCCAAAGGTACTCAATCTTTGGGAATGACAGGCAATGTGGAAAAGGAGATAGTGTGGTATTAGGAGTGAAGATGAAATCAGTGCAAGAGCTAGAAAGGATATTGGTACAGAAAATCTAAACATGAAATCAGTCAGGATGGAGCTAAGAAGCAAGAGAGAGTGGAAAACATTAAGGAGAGTTGTCTGTAGGCCTCCAAACAACAGTGCCGAGGTAGGGAGTGGCCGAGCAAGAAATTGGATATGCATGCAACAGGGGTGCTATAGTAATCATGGGTTATTTTAATATACGTACAGACTGGGCAAACCACATGAGCAATAATACTATGGTGAATGATTTCAGAGTAAGATGTTCTTTTCAGACCACTACATTGAGAAACCAATTCATGGGCAGGCTATTCTAGGTTTGGTTTTGTGCAATGAGAAGGCGTTAATGAATAATATTGTTGGGAGAAGTTCTTTTGAAAAATATAACTTGATAAAAATCTAAGTTGGGATAGAAAGTGAAATCGGCCAATGCAAAACTAGGGTCCTAAAACTAACAACGGAAACTAAAGGTATGAGGACTGAGTTAGTTGTGTTCTTGAAACTTAACTGAAAGGCATAACAGTGGATAGACATTGCTTAATATTTAAGGAATGAAAGCAGATAATATCGTAGTAATACCTTCCTTTTGGACAAAAGTGGCCCAACTATGCTTAACAAAAGAAATTAAGGATTATATCAAATCCAAAGAGAAGTAATTGAAAGTTGCTTAGAAAAATAGTAGCAAGACTGGAAGCAGTGTAGAATACAGCAAAGGAGGACCAAAGGAGGACATAAAAGAATAAGTATAAGAGTAAACTTGGCAGGATCATAAAATTAAGCTGTAAGAGAAATTCTAAGGATAGTGAAAACAAACAAACCCGAATACTCTGAAATGGTAGAATTGATAAATAGAAAACCAAAGAAATAGCAGCACAATTATTTAATTACTTTTATTCTGTCTTCACAGAAGAAGACACAAATATCTTCCCGGAAGTGCGAAGGAAGCAAGGGTGTTCTAGCAAGGAGGAATTATCGGTATTAGTACAAACAAAACCTGGAGACATTAATGGGACTGAAAGCTGAAATCACAGGGCATGATCAACTACTTGCCAAAATATATTAAAACAGGTGGCCATGAAATCTGTGCATGCATTGGTTATCATCCTCCGAAATTCTGTACATCCTGGAACAGTCCCAGCAGGCAAAAAGGTGGTAAATGTAACCCCACTGATAAAAAAGGAGGGAAGGAGAAAACTGGGAATACAAATTAAGCCAACTTCAGGAGCAAGCAAAATGCTTTTTTGAATGATGCAATAATACAACCTTCAGAAAGTATCCCTCATACTTCACCTTCTTTCTTCCTTAAAGAATATACCATCCTTATTACTGACTCTTGACAAAAAGAAATTGATATCTCTGAGTCAGATGCAGATTGAAGTGACAGTTGCATTTACCTTGATAATTATTGTTAGTATGATATCTTTATAAACATCAATTCTTTTGGTATTTAATTGACATTAAAGAACAATAGAGCCATTGCCATCAAAAATGTATACTTTCCAAAAGGATCAAATATTACCCCGCCAGCTAAACTGGTGACCTCCATGATCAACAACGTCAGTACCAATTAATAAATTGTTTTATGCTGCAGGGTTAGAATAAAACTTCCAACTCTATGCGAGTCAATAGATAAGTTAATACTCAGTTCACACACCCATAGTGTATGGTACTAATAAAAGTCGTGTGTAACAATCGATCCAATAAAACCAACTTCACATTGTTACTCAATAGCTAGCTTACCCTCTATTTAATATTGACTGAAAGAAAAATGTTGGCTACCAGAAAATTTCTCTGTTCCCCAATCCCTGTCATAGGGATTTATCATGCACCAAATCAATTTTAGTTTGCAGCGGAGGGGAGAGACAACAAAAGTGGTTGTGGTTCAATTTAACATTTAATCTGGAGAATAATACCAACTTTATGGCACTCCCTTACGACACTGAAGTATCAGGTAAGACTTTGGGCTCAAATTCTATCTTGGATTTTGGAAATGAAAATGTAAAAAGTATGTCACATTTACAAAGTATCAGAAGAATGAAAATCGTGGAAATAGTGCCAATTATTTAACATTCATCTGCTCTAAATTAGAAGCTTGCAACAACCTCCTGTCAGGTAACAAGACTCCTTGAAACACCTTCAGAGGAGGTGATAGCCCAGTGATATTACTCCTGGACTGGTAATCCAGCGATTCAGGTAATGGTCTGAGGTCCTGGATTCAACTCCCACCAAGGCAGCCTACGGACTTTGAATTCAATAAAAAAATTGAAATTAGGAGTCTCATGATAGTCAGGAAAAACCCATCTGGTTCAATAATGTCTTTGAGGGAGGGAAACTACCAGCCCTATATGTGACTTCAGGCCCACAGCAATGCGGTTGACTCCAAATTGCCCTATGGGCAATAAATACTGGCCTAACCAGTGGTGTCCTCATCCTGTGAATGAATAAAAAAAATCTTAAAAATGACAACTAAACTTTGTAAGTGTATCAGAAAGAGTCAGCAGGATTGAATGCACTCTAGCCACTCTTGGCAATGTAAGCTCTGTGTATTTTGATATCTTGCTTTCATTTGAATGCCACAGGTGGGGGCTATCTATGGATGCTAAGCTGGAAACCCACCGTGGCTCACTAGCAATAGGTTCAAGCCCTACCTAGGAGACAGTGAGGTCTGCACATCAGAGTTCTTTAGTGGGGCTGGAGTTTGAGGTGGGATGGGAGCTAGGACCTGGAGTGGGGCTGGAAACGTGTGTATAGCATCTCTGAACAGGTTGATTATAAAATATCTGTACCAATCATCTGGCAAGACATCAACAAGCAATGTGAAACCACTGGAGAAGCACCCATCATTGGTTAGGGACATCCTGCCTATTTTTAAATCTGAAGATTACAATTGTGTCCTTGCAAATAGCACAGAACTCTGCTGTTCATGTTTAACATTTGTTCTTCTTCTCATCTGTTTTCAGCAGGCCAGCTGCTCCCCTCTTTTAGACACCCCTCTTGATTCATTAGGATGGTGATGGTGTCTGCCTTCTCCCAACCCAATCTTCATTTGCCAGCCACCAACTTTCCAGGTAAGAAGAAATCATTCCCTTTAACTTTTAGAAAAAGCAATCTTGTATTATAACCAAATATCATCTGAATTGTCAACAGCAATGCCACAGGAGGTCTACAAGTGGATCCAAATACGAATGACTACAAATAATCTTTTCATACAGTTCCAAAAGTCACTTCATTTGGCAGTTAACAGTCATTTTTTAAGAAAGATATTGTTTCATATAATTTTGATTGTATTTAAGTAAGTAAAACAAATCTTACTACATGCGCAGAAGACTTTGGAGCATACAGTTCAGCTTGGCAAAGATATGCTCTACCCAAAAACTGATTGTGAGGGAGTGTTCCCTTGAAGTACATACTCAAGCAATCCTGGCTAATGTCGCGTTGCTCAAACTGAAAGAAAAACAGTTCCAACATTTAGATGAACACAATTACAGGAGAAATTTGTAAATGTTACTAAATATGTCAAAACACAATAAATATCAGCCACAAATAAGAAACATAATACCACAATTATTTTGTCTCTTCAACTTTATGGAAGTAAAATGTTTGAAAACTTGAACTCTGACACATGTATGGTATAGATTTGCAAGCTACACAGTACGTTCTGCTATAAGGCATTAGTTCCGTTCTCGTGCAATCCTGTGTTGTAAGAAAATCATGTAATAGCAGCACCATTTAAACTAATGGAGCTGGAATCACATTAGAACCAATACAACTTTAAAAGTTTGTGCTTTAGAAACAGTGTCCCCAATTCATCCATTGTATTTTAGCATACTCACATTAACAAAATGCGTGCTATAGCAGAACGACCTGTACTAAATCTAAAATATCATTGGGTGCATTTACAAAGAACAAAACTTCAAATGATGGAAATATGCAGTAAGGTATTCAGCATCTTGGCTCCAAACCTCTTATAGCCTTAGACCTAACATGGACAAAAGAAGTGAACTCTACAAAGGCAATGACAACCCTTGACATCAATGCAGCATTTGATGAAGTATAGCATCAAGAAACCCTGGCAACATTGAAGACAATGGGAAACGGTGGCAAAAACACTTCACTGTTTGAAGTCAAACACAAAGGAAGTTGTTTTAGGCCAGTCATTTCTTTCGATTTGTTCATGGGAAGTGAGCATTGCTTGTCCAGAATTTACTGCCATCAAAAAGGTGGTGGTGAGCAGCCTTCTTGAACTCCTGCTGTTCAGTTGGTGTAGATACACCACAGTGCTGATAGGAGGAAAGTCCTCAGCAACAGTGAAGGAACAACAATATAATTTCAAGTCAGGATGGCATGTGGCCTAGTGGAAATGTGCAAGTAACAGTGCTCCTTTAAGGTGAAAGGAGCCTTGGTGAGTTGTTGCAATGCAGCCTGTGGATAAATTAAGCCCAACCCTTTTCTTTGCTTTATAGAATCATACGCTGGTTACAGCATAAGAGGCCATTCAGCAAGTCTGCAAACGCAACTTAATCAGTCCCATTCCCTTGCCTTCTGCCCTTTGTTCTGCACATTTCTCTCTTCAAATAATTATACAATTTGCTATTGAATTATGATTGAATATGTCATCATCACTCTCCCTCAATGATCTCCCCTCCGTCCCAAGAACAGAAGAGGAACTGTTTGCTAATGCACAGTGTTCAATGCCATCATAACTCATCAGATACTAACATACAGAAAGACTGGGACAATATGGACTGATATCCAGCAAGTAACATTCATACCATACAAATGCCAAACAATGCCACCTTCAACAAAAGAGAATTTAACAATCTCTCTCCCCAAACATTCAGCACCATTACTGTCTTGGGTCCCAAACTAATAACATAGCAAAGCTTATCATTGAATAGAAATTTAACTGGACCAGTCATATAAACACAATAGCAATAAGGTCAGAAACTGGTAACTCTGAGGTAAATATTTATGTCCTAACACTCTAAAACCTGACTACCATCTGAAAGATCCAAGTCAGGAGTGTGATAGAATATTCGCCATTTGCCTGGATGACGTTGATTCAACAAAATGCTCAATAAAATTCAAGACAAAACAGCCCATTTGACTGGCACCATCTTCAATATTCACTCCCTTCATCACTGGTGCACAATGAAAGCCACATACTATCTACAAGATGCACTTCAACAATTTAACAGATCTTCTTCAACAGCACCTTCCAAATCTGCAATCTGAATTACTTTGTTAGAACCCTCACTTCTGTTTTATTATTTTTTATTTCATTCATAGTCATAAAGTCATACAGTCCAACAGGTCCACATCAATCATGCTCCCAAAATAAACCTGTCCCATCTGCCTGCATTTGGCCCACATCTCTCCAAACTTTTCATATTCATGTACTTATCCAAATGTCTTTTAAATGTTGTCATGCTCCTCATGTCCTTTTTAAAACTTTCTCCTCTCACTTTAAAAATATGACCCCTAGTTTTGAACTCCACCACCCTACAGAAAAGACCTTTGTTATTCATCTTATCTATGCCCCTCATGACTTTATAAACCTCAATAAGGTCACTCCTTAACCTCCTCAGCTCCAAAGAAAAAAGTCCCAGTCTATTCAGCCTCTCCTTATAACTCAGACCTTTCATTCCCAGCAATATCTTGATGAATCTTCTCTGAACCCTCTCCAATTTAATAATGTCCTTCCCATAGAAAGGCACCAGAATTGCACACAGTACTCTAGAAGAGGCCTCACCGATGACCTGTACAACATCAACATGTTGTCCCAACTCCTACATTCAAAGGTCTGAGCAATGAAGGCAAGTGTGTTTTTTATTAATTTTGGGTTTGGTGCTGTGAACTGACCACTGTGAGCTGAAAATGACCTGTGAGCAGCAGCTTGTGCTAAGGAAAACAGAACAAACAAGTTTGTGAGGTATGTGAAAGAATTTCTTAGACATTTCACCTCTGGAGTGGCAGTATGCATAACCAGATATCAGATGTTTGCCCATTAACAAAGTCAGTACCTGGGAACTGGTGCCAGCAAGTGTGAAGGGAAGATTATGGTCAAACCGAGACTGGGACCTGAGTTTCAAACTGGTTTTTGGACTGTGTTTCTGAGCTACTGGAAGTTCAGATAATAGAAACTATACAATAGTTACAATTACAGTCTGTTCTGATATAACATGATAGTTCTGTTCCCATGCGATCCCATGTTATAAGAAAATAGTGTAATCGCAGCACCATTTGAATCAATGGGACCGGAATTGTGTTATAGCCAATACAGGTAAGGAAAGTTGGCATTCTATAAATAATGGTCTAAACTCTTCAGTCATGTTATAGCCAATTCGCTTCAAGAAATGCATGTTATAGCAGAACCGATTGTAAGACTGACTTCCTCAGAGTCAACTGCAAAGGTTTCCCTGATCATCATCCTCAGAAAATTAACTAAGAAACAATCACATATTGCCTGTGGAATAAAGCTTTATTAAAACCACTTAAGCAATCTGGTCAGTTTTCTTTTATCTTTCCCTGAACTGTGTTTGTTTCTCTGTCTGACTTTTATGCAAATAGGCCTGAAAAAAAGGGCATTGGGTTTAAATCATCGGCATCACTTAGATTACTTTATTGTTTAATTTTGCGCTGCTAAAGTAACTGTATCATTAATTATTTGTTAACTATTTTGATAAAGCTACAAACCTGCTGTCTAAAATTAATTATTCACAGAGTCTGGGATTTGTAATTTGGAAAATCTGTTTATGAACCATTGTGGTCAATTTTGAGAGTTTAGTTTTACTATGCTATGAATACAGAGGTAGAAAGGTTTATCTGATTCAGCTATGAGTCTCCCTGTCACAACAACTTTGAAAGTCAAGGAAGCAGGTGTAAGGTACATCATCACTTGCAAGTTCCCCTACAATTTGTTTCGATTTTATTTCGATTAGATTACCTACAGTGTGGAAACAGGCCCTTCAGCCCAACACATCCACACCAACCCTCCAAAGAGCAACCCCTCCCAGTCCCATTCCCATACCCTATATTTACCCCTGACTAATGCACCTACCACTATGGCAATTTAGTATGACCTGCACATCTTTGAATTGTGGGAGGAAACAGGAGCACCTGGAGGAAACACATGCAGACATGAGTCCCTGGTGCTGTGAGGCAGCAGTGCTAACCACTGAGCCATCGTGCTGCCCAATTCTCCTACAATTTCCTTAAATAGTGAGAAGCTAGAAGGTGTTGAACTTCAAAAGGTACTTGTGCGCCCTTGTTCATTAGTCACAAAGTTAAAATGCAACCAGCAATTAAGTACGCAAATGATTTGTTGAATAGAGGAATAAAGGTGTCTTACTGCAGTTATGTGAAGCATACCTAGAATAGTCTGCAGTTTTGATCTCCTTACCCACTGGAAAATTCATCTGCCAAGAAAATGTATGTCATCAAACTAATTCTTGGGATTAAAGAGATTGTCCGATGAGACTGGACCTTTATTATCTGGAATTTAGAAGAACTGAATTGAATTGAATTGAATTGAATTTATTGTCACGTGTACCGAGGCACAGTGAAAAGCTTTGTCTTGCGAGCAATACAGGCAGATCACATAGTTAAGTAGCATAGATAGTAAATAATAGGCAAACAGTGGCAAAAACAAAACACAGGTACAGGCGAATGTTAAGAGTTTGTGAGAACAAGAGGTGATCACATTCAAATCTACAGAATTCTTAACAGGGCTCAACAGGGTAGATACTTTCCCCTGGGTTAAGTGATCTAGAACCAGAAGACACAATTGCAGAACTAAAATGAGACACTTATTCTCTCAGCAGATAGTGAATTTTTGGAGTTCTTTGGCACAAAAGGCAACAGCAGCTCAGTAATTGAGTATGTTCAAGATTGGGATTGATAGATTTCTACAAAGTAAAAACATCAAAGGAGGCAGGGATAATGCAGAAAAGTCAAGGTCAATCTTATTCTGATTGAATGGCAGAGTAGGCTTATAAGAAGGAATGAACTATTTCTGCTCCTTTTTTTAAGTCCTTGTGTAAGTCACACACCACATCTTCACTTACAATTGAATTACCATTTCCTCACTTTCACTGGGACAAAAACCCAAAGTCCTTCCAAACACACTGTAGATATGCTGACATCACATGAACAGTAGCAGCTCAAAAGCGTGACTCACCACCTCTTATTCAATGGCAAGTAGAGTTAGCAACAAATGCTGGTCTTGCTAACAATATATAATTATAAAAGAAATGCATTATAATCAGCTAATATTGCAGTAGAATGATAAACATCAGCACATTTCCAGTCTTAAACTGAAACAAAGATATCAATATTCAGAGTGGGAAAAACAGCTTCATTTTATATTGAGTTCAGGTGTCTCACTACCTGTAGTGCAAGTTCTGCACAAAGCACATATAAATCCGGGCTAACAGTTTGTACTCCAGCCAGTGTTGGTTTCTCTTCAGTGGCTACTTTTATTAAGTCATAAGCTTTTTGCAAAGTGCTGAAATCTAAAACAAAATTAAAAGGAAAAAAAAAGTGATATATACAGAAGTGGTGAAACATTTCAAAACACAAGTAACATGGTCCTTAAAATAAAAATAAACAAACTTCGACCTGTATTTAAATAGGATAAGAAAGAATGTCATAATAAAAATGTTATCAGTGACAGTTACTTGTCAACCCAGTTACTTGGCATTTTGAGATAATTTCTCCCCCATTTCCTTACTTGGTCTTGCTGTCCGAGGTACTGTGAAAATTAAGTGGATAAAATATTAATAGGCATCAGCAAATACCATTCTGATTTCAATGTTACAAGGTATTCAGGTACATCGCAGGTTAACTCATAATATGGAAGCAGGTGACCTTTGTTTCATCCTCATTCAGTCTCATTAATTTTATAGCTAGTTATGCATTTTTCAACCATCACATTAAATTTTATTAACATTTTGAGTACCCACTTGAATAGCTGACACATGTAAGTATTCAAATCTTTTGCCGTATCTTTATCTCAAATCATTCAGCATCCATGCACACTTTACAAGACAACAAGTATCTGTACTAAACAACAATACCTCAATAAATGCTATACCTCTCAAAATCTGAGTAGTGTCCTTCAAAGGCTAGTAATCACAAAATGAGTTATCTTCTCAAACCCACATAGCCTGTGTCCAATCTGATTTCATATAAATCAAGACTGGAATATTGAGGAGCTCAACCAAGCAAAGCTGAAACAATACATGGTAAGTTGCCACCAGGAGGCAGTCTCTCACATACCGTTTGTAATTCACAATGGTACAAACCAGAGGAGGTTGAGGTGAGAGTTTCTTGTGCTGTTGAATTCTTAATCTAATGAACAAATGGATGCCAGTAGGGGGAGCAGAACTCCTGTTCAGATAGTGGTGTGTGCTTTAGAGGATTTCCACTACAATTTTGAGTGTCTTTGTGAAGCTACTTCAAATTGAATCAAAGATACAGTTAGTGTCAAAGTGTCAATGTAGAGACACTATAACCAGCAGAAGAAATGGTTGGTTCAGATTTTTCATACTCCCAAGTCTTATTGCAACTTTGAGGCAGTTTCAACAAGGCAGATTTGTTAAAGCTGTGGACTAAATAAACAAAGTGAATCGGGGCTGATGCTTTAATAAGCAAACAACCTGACATCCCCTAACCAAACCAATAGGCCCTCCTCTCCCTCCCACACTCTGAGCTTCTACACCCCCTCCCCACACCCTCTGCTGGATGAGCAACAGACCACCTTGTTGTATACAGACAAGGTGCAACAGACCATGCAGTCAATCAAGACCACACCACCATTCAATAAGATGAGGTAGTATAAATCATAGATTCGCTAAGTACAGACAGAAGCCACTTGACCCATCAAGTCAACACCAACCTTCAAAGAGCATCTCACCCAGACCAAGTCTCCTTACCCTATCCCCATATTCACCCTGGCTAATACATCTAACCTGCCCTCCCCAAACTTTGCTTCTAATTATTATTATATATTTTTGCACGTAATTACCATTGCCACATCCCTCCCGAAGTCTCTGACTTCAAACTTCAGGCAGTCTAGAACATATTCTCTTCAGGATCAGAAAACTGGTAGATCTCTGAGTTGAAAACTGTTGACTTTACAAAACAAGGAACAAAGAACAAAGAAAATTACAGCACAGGAATAGGCCTTTCGACCCTCCAAGCCTGCACCGATCCAGATCCTCTATCTAGACCTGCCGCCTATTTTCTAAGCATCTGTATCCCTTTGCTCCCTACCCATTCATGTATCTTCTAGATACATCTTAAATGACACTCTCCTGAATGCCTCTACCACCTCCGCTGGCAACATGTTTCAGGCACTGTAAAGAAATTTCCGTGCATATCTCCTCTAAACTTTTCCCCACCTACTTTGAACTCATGACCCCTAGTAACTGAGTCCCCCATTCTGGGAAAAAGCTTCTTGCTTCCACCCTGTCTATACCTCTCATGATTTTGTAGGCTTCAATCAGGTCCCCCCTCAACCTCCATCTTTTCAATGAAAATAATCCTTCTCTACTCAACCTCTTTTCATTGCTAGCACCCTCCATACCAGGCAACATCCTGGTGAACCTCCTCTGTACCTTGTCCAAAGCATCCATATCCATTTGGTAATGTGATGACCAGAACTGTACGCAGTATTCTAAATGTGCCCAAACCAAAGTCTTATACAACTATAACATGACCTGTCAACTCTTGTACTCAATACCCCGTCCAGTGAAGGAAAGCATGCTATATGCCTTCTTGACCATTCTATTGACTTGTGTGGCCACCTTCAGGGAACAGTGGACCTGAAAACCCAGATCTCTCTGTACATCGATTTTGATTTTGTTCCTGACAGTGAGAGGGCAGGAAGTCCCTTTTGGGATGGAGATCATTTAACATCTAGTATTTCCTTTGTGGAGGACATCTTTCCAGCTCAAAGAAGCAATTGTTCTATTGCAATATATACAGGACCGTTAAGTATTTCCTTAGTGCAGGACAGCTGTATTGTTACACACATGCCATTTCTCTTCTTCAGTAACCCGAGTTAGTAACTCAGGCAATTTCTTCCTGGTTGTATTCTAGATCTATGTACATTGATCATCATTACCATTTCATTAATCTGTGTCAGATGTTTATTTTCAATCTGCCAATAAGTCTGTGCTGAAGTCCGTGGACTCTTTGTTTTGTTGATTAATTTAGATGCTTTCATTCAGCCTCAGCGAATACACTATTTGTTCTGCTATTTGAGGATATTTTATTTTGGTGGTTGTGATCTCTATGACTGGTACTGAGGATTCTTCTTGGAAAGAAAAGGAAATTAAACTCTCAGTTTAAACTTGCACCTTACAACTCACTTCCACGTCTAACATTAAATTTAAATCGGTCATAAGCATGTGTGCACAAAGCTGTGTTGCACACTGAGTTACCTCAATGAGCACAAAAGGGTATGCTGCTCATTGACTATCCAGCTGCTAGTGTTTGTTTATCAACTTTCTGACTGGTGTTTGTTTATAAACTTTCTGAACTCTCTTCAGTGTTAGTAATAATGAAAAACATTTCTGGCAACCATGTGCTCCCAAATGGGTAATGGTAGCTTCAATATTTTTGGAGATTGCACACCACAACACCACTGACCAAGCTCTGGTTCTGCATCCAACAATCTCCAAGCATCTTTAGAGTTCCCTTTCCAGGTCAGCTTCCCAAAGTGAAGATGTAACTAGGCTTCCACTGTACACCATAACTGCCAAATGCTTTTGGTGCTCAAAATATACGTTCATAATCAACCCTTTGGGCCTTAGGTCTGCTTAAAGCTTTGACGTAACACCAATGAATGGTGAGACATTTTCGATTTCTTTTCCTGCTCTTGTCATACTTGGTTGAACCAATTGTGGCATATTGGCCACCATTTCTTTTAGGCAGCACAAGACAAATGTTGTACGCCAACATAGTTAATCTCAGTGCATTCTGTCAATTGTTTGGGTTCTGCCAAGGATCTAGGGAGATTTACAAAATCCTCCACTGGTTGTATTTTTTTTTCTTGACTCATGGTTTCTTAATCAATTGTTCCTATACCTGCTGTACCAGGATGTTTCTTCCATGACCAGTTATTTCTTGATTTTAACTTGTTTAACTCCTGCATATAAAAAAGACTGAGGTCAAGGTAAGCATTCAAACTTCACTCACCATCCCAACAGCTCTCCCTAGAGTTTTGACTGCGACAAATTTGACAAAAGCTCATCAGCAATTCCATCAACAATTCTGTCTCTTGTGACTTTGGACTTTAAATAGTTATAGTTGCATTTTTCCACTAATGTGTAGAGATGATTAATGAAATTTATTTGTTGAGATTAAAGTAATTGTCAAAGAATTTCACTACTTCTTCAAAAGCAACCATTATGTCTTTTACACTTTGACAAGATATACAGTCATCAGTCACAGACAGCAATTGTACGTAAAAGTGTATTAGCTCCTTCACATCTAGGTCAATATCAACTTTGGAAACCATACTATATCTTAAGGATTGTTTTCTCCAAGATGTAAAACCATAGTCTATATGGTCCATCACTGAAATTACATTTTCCTGGTAATGCTATTCCTGATTCCATAACTTTCTGATAGAATTATTTATTTTCTTTGCTTAAAAGGCTTTTAATTTCCCAAGAATAGCATGAAAGCTACACTATGCTATAGCACCAGAGAATTTTCTTATGATGTCCACTCACTGTAATAGCAATTTCCAATCTATGCTGTAAAAACTTTTGTGGTTTGTTTATTTACCAAGCCTGTAACATTGGGCCATTTTTAAAAGCTTTCCCTATCCATCATGGATTTTAGTTTTACTGAGTCGTTGTTCACTCTCCGGGTGAACACTACATGGGATCAGCAACACAATCTGTAACTGCATTGGAATAACCAACATTCCAGCTCCAGTGAGTTCCTCACTCTCCCACCATACTGCTTGTCATCGATCAAATTCGGCCATTGTTGTATCTCACTGGGGTAGGACCTGGAAATTAAGACCTTCTATTCCTGGAGTTGTTACATAAGTTAAAGATTTTCAAAAGTATATAGATTTCCTGACTATCAGACCCTATTGACAGAAACCATGGACTAGGTTTCTGTACCTAACAAGAATAATTTGTGACTATTTATTACAAATAATTAGACTCGAGAACAACTGTGAACCATGGAAATATAACACAAGTTCAAGCATTAATGTTTTATGCCTGTTTTATACATACACACACAGAAAAATACATTGGGGTTATGGGTAAAGCAGTTCAGAAGTCTGTTCATAGATCTGCTGAGATGGTCCTTCTGCTAATCAGGATGCTGCTCCTCAGTCTTTCTTCTCCAGATGCTTCCACTGGTTTGCAAGAGGCTCAGGGTAGCTGGTTCACACTTATAAAAATGTCTATGATTTACTAAATAAAACTCAGCAGCTAAGAAAACTGAAGGCAACATATTTTCTACCGGCTGACAGTATTTTTTACTGCAGTGAACAGAGGAAGCTCTTGAACTGATGCAGTTCTGATAGCTTCTCATTATTGTATTTAGAGCAAAATCTGCTGAGCTACTTAAGAGCCAATCACCAAGTTGCTGGCAGACAGAAGGCCCTTGTTGTCATTTACACGTTATTTGTCACAGAACAATCAGATACTTGTTGCTGGGTGAATCTCTATTTGTACATGCTGTCAGTTCCAGTTCCTCTGGACTACATTTGAACTGCTGCTTGAAACTATAAGTAGTGCTTACAAAAAATGTCACGTTCATGGTTTTAAAAGAAACTGCAGCAATACTTCAGTAAATCCTTGACTTTTAAAATAGTTATTTGCCCCATTTCAGTTCACAATAAAAATAGGGAAAAAAATAAGAAAACATGGTCTTTACACCATGTTGAAAACTCATCACCAAAGTTGTTTTCTGTTCGGGTTTTGAATGCTCAGCTCTTCCTGCTCCAGAGTAGGATTTTCAAAGTTACATCACCAGAAATTTTCAAGTGCCCACCACTGCCAACACAAGGCAGCGAGATTGAACTGTACCACTTGCCACTATGTTGCATGACGCTGTCTGCACTTTAGGTCAGTTTGCAGCAACCATCCTCTTTTAAGCTGGTAACTACAAAGGCCACTTGATCTGGCGTACCAGAGAAAAAACACTTACTACTCTGATGAGAAGAGGTTCTTGCTTTAAACAAGACATTGTTTATTAGTATGTTATCAACTAAATACAAGAAACACTGATAACATTGGCCCAGATATTCTGATCAGCTTGCAGCAGATTCAACCAGTGGTAATCCTCTTTAAAATGGAAGTTTACAGCAACTGGGGAGTAGTAAGCATGTAAGGTAAGTGGTCAGGAGGAGGATTGGTTCTAAGGGTATCAGGGCTGGGGATGGAACTGGGGGTTGCAGGGATCACTTTACTCATTATCCTATGGTTCAAGTTGCTTTTCCTTCATCCTCTAGCTTTTCTGGTGTAACTCTTAAATTTAAGTCACTTGCAACCCTCTGAATTCTCTGACTTTGATGGACCATTTCAGAGGGCTCCAGGCACAAGAGAACTGCCCACCAGAAAATATAATCTCTTAGACAACTCCCATAGAGTCAGGTGCATTGGGAATTCCACATGGTTCAAATGCACAACTCCAGTTGGCACTCCTCTACAACTCTCTGGTTATTGGAATACCTGGACCATTGTTACTGAGATTATGTGGAGGACCTGTATGGTGAAAACCCAATATAGATCTCACTCCCTTCAGATCCTAAGCTGTCCTCACAGGAACTTCATATATTATCACAGTGGATGGTGCCTTAGTCATTCCTTAATATTAACCCATTTCGTACATCTTACACAATGCATTCTGTCCCTCAAATCCCCTCTTCCCACCCCTCCCCTCCATCCCAGTGCCCAAAATTGTCCTCCTCAAACACTTGCCTCTTCTTCAACATCCACTCCCCTTTTTGCACCCAACCTCAATACTCCCTTCCAACATTCCAATTACAGAGCATCACCCTTCCCTTCTTTCTCTCTGCTCTCCTACTTCACCTCTCCACAATTCCACCTCCCCATCCTTCTTCTCCTTAGTCAACCCTCTTCCTCCTTCTCTACCCACTCCCCCTCTAACGCACCCCGTCCGATCACACCTTCCATCCCTACTATCCCCACTATACATCTATCCCTTCCCCCACTCTACCCTTCATCCTTCCTCCCAACACATCCCCTCCAGCCCTCCTCCCCAACTCCCCCTACACCACTCCTCCCCATTCCCCCGACTCCCACTATCCCTCTTCCCCCAATTCCCCTTAATCCCTCCTTACCATTCACCCTACACTCACACCCTCCTCCATCGCCCCTCAATCCCTCCTCTGCGACTTCCCCCACATACCCCTCCATTCATCTCCTCTGCCACTCCCGACTCTATCCCTCCCCAGTACCCCATCCATTCCCTTCACTCCACACTACATCCCGCCACCATTCCCCACTCCACACTTCCCTCCATTCCCACAACATCCCCCCAATTCCCCCTCGCATCCTTCCCCGACACACGACTCCATCCTTCACCCACACTCCACTCCACCCCTCTCCCCACTCCCACTCGCCACTCCATCCCTCACCTCACTCCACACTCCATCCCTCAACCCACTCCAAACTCCATCCCTCACACCACTCCCCACTCCATCCCTCACCCCACTCCCCACTCCATCCCTCACCCCAACTCCCCACACCATCCCTCACCCCAACTCCCCACACCATCCCTCACCCCAACTCCCTAATCCATCCCTCACCCCACTCCATCCATCACCCCACTCCATCCATCACCCCACTCCCCACTCCATCCCTCACCCCACTCCTCACTCCATCCCTCACCCCATCCCTCACCCCACTCCTCACTCCCTCCCTCTACCCAATACGCACTCCATCCCTCTCCCCAATCCCCACTACATCTCTCACACCACTCCCCACTCCATCCCTCACCCCACTCCCCACTCCATCCCTCACCCCAACTCCCCACACCATCCCTCACCCCAACTCCCCACACCATCCCTCACCCCAACTCCCCAATCCATCCCTCACCCCACTCCATCCATCACCCCACTCCATCCATCACCCCACTCCCCACTCCATCCCTCACCCCACTCCTCACTCCATCCCTCACCCCACTCCTCACTCCATCCCTCACCCCACTCCTCACTCCATCCCTCACCCCACTCCTCACTCCATCCCTCACCCCACTCCTCACTCCCTCCCTCTACCCAATACGCACTCCATCCCTCTCCCCAATCCCCACTACATCTCTCACACCACTCCCCACTCCATCCCTCACCCCACTCCCCACTCCATCCCTCACCCCAACTCCCCACACCATCCCTCACCCCAACTCCCCAATCCATCCCTCACCCCACTCCATCCATCACCCCACTCCATCCATCACCCCACTCCCCACTCCATCCCTCACCCCACTCCTCACTCCATCCCTCACCCCACTCCTCACTCCATCCCTCACCCCACTCCTCACTCCCTCCCTCTACCCAAGACGCACTCCATTCCTCTCCCCAATCCCCACTACATCTCTCACACCACTCCTCACTCCATCCGTCTCCCCACTAGCCACTCCATCCCTCTCCCCACTCCATCCCTCACCCCAACTCCCCACTCCATTCCTCTCCCCAATCCCCACTACATCCCTCACCCTACTCCCAACTCCATCCATCACCCCACTCCCCACTCCATCCCTCACCCCACTCCCCACTCCATCCCTTACCCCAACTCACCACTCCATCCCTCTCCCCAACTCACCACTCCATCCCTCTCCCCACTCCATCACTCAACCCACTCCATCCCTCACCCTCTCCCCAGTCCATCCCTCAACCCACTCCCCACTCCATCCCTTACCCCAACTCACCACTCCATCCCTCTCCCCACTCCATCACTCAACCCACTCCATCCCTCACCCCCTCCCCACTCCATCCCTCACCCCACTCCCCACTCCATCCATCACACCACTCCCCACGCCATCCCTCACCTCAATCCCCATGTCATCCCTCACCCCAATCCCCACTCTATCCAACACAACACTCCCCACTCCAACATTCACGCCAACACCCCACTCCATGCCTCAACCCACTCCCCACTCCATCCCTTACCCCAACTCACCACTTCATCCCTCTCCCCACTCCATCACTCAACCCACTCCATCCCTCACCCCACTCCCCACTCCCCACTCCATCCCCCACCCCAATCCCCACTCCATCCCTCACACCACTCCCCACTCCATCTCTCTCCCCAATCCCCACTACATCCCTCACCCTACTCCCAACTCCATTAATCACCCCACTCCCCACTCCATCCCTCATCCCACTCCCCACTCCGTCCCTCACCGGGACTCAACACTCCATCCCTCTCCCCACTCCATCACTCAACCCACTCCCCACTCCATCCCTTACCCCAACTCACCACTCCATCCCTCTCCCCACTCCATCACTCAACCCACTCCATCCCTCACCCCACTCCCCACTCCATCCATCACTCCACTCCCCACTCCATCCATCACACCACTCCCCACTCCATCCCTCAACACAATCTCCACTCTATTCAACACAACACTCCCCACTCCAACATTCACGCCAACACCCCACTCCATCCCTCATCCCACTCCCCACTCCATCCCTCGCCCCACTCCCCACTCCAACCCTCACCCGACTCCCCACCTCAACCCTCACCCCACTCCCCACTCCAACCCTCACCACACTCCCCATGCCATCCCTCACCCCACTCTATCCTTCATCCCACTCCCCACTCCTTCCCTCACCCCACTCCCCACTCCATCCCGTACCTCATTCTATCCCTCAACACACTCCTCACTCCATCCCTCACCCCACTCCCCACTTCATTCCGCACACCACTCCCCATGCCATCCCACTCCCCACGCCATCCCTCTCCCCACTTCCCACGCCATCCCCCACACCACTGCCCACGCCATCCCTCACCCACGCCATCCATCACCCCACTCCCCACTCCATCCCTCATCCCAACTCCCCACTCCATCCCTCGCCCCACTCCCCACTCCATCCATCACCCCACTCCCCACTCCATCCCTCAAACCACTCCCCATGTCATCCCTCAAACCATTCCCCACGTCATCCCTCACCCCAATCCCCACTCTATCCATCACAAAACTCCCCACTCCATCCCTCACACCACTCCCCACTCCATCCCTCACCCCACTCCCCACTCCATCCCTCACCCCACTCCCCACTCCATCCCTCACCCCAACTCCACACTCCATCCCTCACCCCAACTCCCCACTCCAACCCTCAACCCACTCCCCACCCCATCCCTCACCCCAACTCCCCACTCCATCCCTCAAACCACTCCCCACTCCATCCCTTCACCCCACTCCCCATGCCATCCCTCACCCCACTCTATCCCTCACCCCACTCCCCACTCCATCCCTCACCCCACTCTATCCCTCAACCCACTCCCCACTCCATCCCTCACCCCACTCCCCACATCATTCCTCACCCCACTCCCCACGCCATCGCTCACTCCACTCTATCCCTCACCCCACTCCCCAATCCATCCCTCTCCCCACTCCATCCCTCTCCCCACCCCTCACGTCATCCCTCACCCCACTCCCCACGCCATCCCTCACCCCACGCCCCACGCCATCCCTCTCCCCACTCCCCACGCCATCCCTCAACACCACTCCCCACGCCATCCCTCACCCCAAGTCCCCACTCCATCCTTCTCCCCACTCCCCACTCCATCGTTCTGCCCACTCCTCACTCCATCCTTCTCCCCACTCTCCACGCCATCCCTCACCCCAACTCCCCACTCCATCCCTCACCCCAGTCCATACTCCTTCCCTCGCGCCACTCCCCACGCCATCCCTCACCCCAATCCCCACGCCATCCCTCATCCCATACCCCACTCCATCCCTCACCCCACTCCCCACTCCATCCCTCACCCCACTCCATCACTCACGCCACTCCCCACTCCAACCATCTCCCCACTCCATCCCTCACCCCAACACCACACTCCATCTCTCTCCCCACTCCCCACTCCATCCCTCACCCCATACCCCACTCCATCCCTCACACAACTCCCCACTCCAACCATCTCCCCACTCCATCCCTCACCCCAACACCACACTCCATCCCTCACCCCACACCCGACTCCATCCCTCAGCCCACTCATCACTCCATCCCTCACCCCACTCCATCTCTCTCCCCACTCCCCACTCCATCTCTCTCCCCAATCGCCACTCCATCCCTCACACCACTCCCCACTCCCCACTCCATCCCTCTCCCCACTCCCCACTCTATCCCTCAACCCACTCCCCACTTTATTCCGCACCCCACTCCCCACTCCATCCCTCACCCCATTCCCCACTTCCCACTCCATCCCTCACTCCACCCGCCACTCCATCCCTCACCACACTAACCACCCCACTCCCCACCCCATTCACCACTCCATCCCTTACCTCAACTCCCCCCTCCATCCTTCCCCCACTCCCCACGCCATCCCTCACCCCTATCCCTACTCTATCCATCACAACACTCGCCACTCCATCATTCACGCCAATACCCCACTCCATCCCTCTCCCCATTCCCCACGCCATCCTTCACCGCACTCCACAATCCATCCCTCACCCCACTCCCCACACCATCCCTCACCCCAACTCCCCACTCCATCCCTCACCCCATTCCCCACTCCATCCCTCACCCCAACTCCCCACTCCATCCCTCACCCCACCTTGCCACTCCATCCCTTCACCCCACCCCCATGCCATCCCTCACCCCACTCTATTCCTCACCCCACTCCCCACTCCATCCCGCATCCCACTCCCCACTCCATCCCTCACCCCACTCCATTCCTCACCCCACTCCCCACTCCATCCCTCACCCCACTCTATTCCTCACCCCACTCCCCACTCCATCCCGCACCCCACTCCCCACTCCAACCCTCAACCCACTCCCCACCCCATCCCTCACCCCAACTCCCCACTCCATCCCTCAAACCACTCCCCACTCCATCCCTTAACCCCACTCCCCATGCCATCCCTCACCCCACTCTATCCCTCACCCCACTCCCCACTCGATCCCTCACCCCACTCCATCCCTCACCCCAACTCCCCACTCCATCCCTCACCCCAACTCCCCACTCCAACCCTCAACCCACTCCCCACCCCATCCCTCACCCCAACTCCCCACTCCATCCCTTAAACCACTCCCCACTCCATCCCTTAACCCCACTCCCCATGCCATCCCTCACCCCACTCTATCCCTCACCTCTCTCCCCACTCGATCCCTCACCCCACTCTATCCCTCAACCCACTCCCCACTCCATTCCTCACCCCACTCCCCACGCCATCGCTCTATCCACTCCATCCCTCACCCCACTCCATCTCTCACCTCACTCCCCACTCCATCCTTCACCCCTCTCCCCACTCCCCACTCCATCTGTCACGCCACTCCCCACGCCATCCCTCACCCCACTCTACCCGTCACCTCACTCCCCAATCCATCCCTCACCCCACTCCCCAATCCATCCCTCTCCCCACTCCATTCCTCTCCCCACTACATCCCTCTCCCCACCCCCCACGCCATCCCTCACCCCACTCCCCACGCCATCTCTCTCCCCACTCCCCACTCAATCCCTCTCCCCAATCCCCACTACATCCCTCTCCCCACTCCCCACTCCCGACTCCATCCCTCTCCCCACTCCCCACTCCAACCCTCACCCCACTCTACCCGTCACCTCACTCCCCAATCCATCCCTCACCCCACTCCCCAATCCATCCCTCTCCCCACTCCATTCCTCTCCCCACTCCATCCCTCTCCCCACCTCCCACACCATCCCTCACCCCACTACCCACGCCATCCCTCACCCCACTCCCCACGCCATCCCTCACCCCACTCCCCACGCCATCCCTCACCCCAACCCCCCACTCCAGCCCTCACACCAACTCCCCACTCCATCCTTCTCCCCACTCCCCACGCCATCCCTAACTCCACTCCCCACGCCATCCCTCATCCCATACCCCACTCCATCCCTCACCCCACTCCCCACTCCATCCCTCACCCCACTCCATCACTCACGCCACTTCCCACTCCAACCCTCTCCCCACTCCATCCCTCACCCCAACACCACACTCCATCCCTCACCCCACACCCACTCCATCCCTCAGCCCACTCATCATTCCATCCCTCACCCCACTCCATCTCTCTCCCCACTCCCCACTCCATCTCTCTCCCCACTCAATCCCTCTCCCCAATCCCCACTACATCCCTCTCCCCACTCCCCACTCCCGACTCCATCCCTCTCCCCACTCCCCACTCCATCCCTCACCCCACTCCCCACTCCATTTATCTCCCCACTCCCCACTCTATCCCTCATCCCACTCCCCACTCCATCCCTCACCCCACTCCCCACTCCATCCCTCACCCCACTCCCCACATCATTCCGCACCCCACTCCCCACTCCATCCCGCACCCCACTCCCCACTCCATCCCGCACCCCACTCCCCACTCCATCCCACACCCCACTCCCCACTCCATCCCTCACCCCACTCCCCACTCCATCCCTCACCCAACTCCATCTCTCACCCCACACCCCACTCCATCTCTCTCCCCACTCCATCCCTCTCCCCACACCCAACTCTATCCCTCATCCTTACTCCCCACACCGTCCTTCTCCGCACTCCTTCCCTCACCCCACTCCAACTCCATCCCTCACCCCATTCCCCACTCCCCACTCCATCCCTTACTCCACCCGCCACTCCATCCCTCACCACACTCCCCACTCCATTCCTCACCCCATTCCCCAATCCATCCCTCACCCCATTCCCCACTCCATCCCTCACCCCACTCCCCACACTATCCCACACCCCACTCCACACTCCATCCCTTACCTCAACTCCCCACTCCATCCTTCTCCCCACCTCCGACGCCATCCCTCACCCCAATCCCTACTCTATCCATCACAACACTCGCCACTCCATCATTCACGCGAATACCCCACTCCATCCCTCTCCCCATTCCCCACTCCATCCTTCACCGCCCTCCCCACTCCATCCCTCACACCACTCCCCACTCCATCCCTCACCGCGCTCCGCACTCCATCCCTCACCCCACTCCCCACTCCATCCCTCACCCCAACTCCCCACTCCATCCCTCACCCCACCTCCCCACTCCATCGCTCACCCCACCTCGCCACTCCATTCCTTCACCCCACTCCCAATGCCATCCCTCACCCCACTCTATTCCTCACCCCACTCCCCACTCCATCCCTCAAACCACTCCCCACATCATTCCTCACTCCAATCCCCACTCTATCCATCACAACACTCCCCACTCCAACATTCACGCCAACACCCCACTCCATCCCTCACCCCACTCCATCCCTCACCCCACTCCCCACTCCATCCCTCACCCCAACTCCACACTCCATCCCTCACCCCAACTCCCCACTCCATCCCTCAAACCACTCTCCACATCATCCCTCACCCCTATCCCCACTCTATCCATCACAACACACCCCACTCCAACATTCACGCCAACACCCCACTCCATCCCTCACCCCACTCCCCACTCCATCCCTCACCCCACTCCCCACTCCATCCCTCACCCGAACTCCACACTCCATCCCTCACCCCAACTCCCCACTCCAACCCTCAACCCACTCCCCACCCCATCCCTCACCCCACTCCCCACCCCATCCCTCACCCCAACTCCCCACTCCATCCCTCAAACCACTCCCCACTCCATCCCTTCACCCCACTCCCCACGCCATCCTTCTCCCCACTCTCCACGTCATCCCTCACCCCAACTCCCCACTCCATCTCTCACCCCAGTCCATACTCCTTCCCTCGCGCCACTCCCCACGCCATCCCTCACCCCAATCCCCACGCCATCCCTCATCCCATACCCCACTCCATCCCTCACCCCACTCCCCACTCCATCCCTCACCCCACTCCATCACTCACGCCACTCCCCACTCCAACCATCTCCCCACTCCATCCCTCACCCCAACACCACACTCCATCTCTCTCCCCACTCCCCACTCCATCCCTCACCCCATTCCCCACTCCATCCCTCACCCCAACTCCACACTCCATCCCTCACCCCAACTCCCCACTCCAACCCTCAACCCACTCCCCACCCCATCCCTCACCCCAACTCCCCACTCCATCCCTCAAACCACTCCCCACTCCATCCCTTAACCCCACTCCCCATGCCATCCCTCACCCCACTCTATCCCTCACCCCACTCCCCACTCGATCCCTCACCCCACTCCATCCCTCACCCCAACTCCCCACTCCATCCCTCACCCCACTCCATTCCTCACCCCACTCCCCACTCGATCCCTCACCCCACTCGATCCCTCAACCCACTCCCCACTCCATCCCTCACCCCACTCCATTCCTCACCCCACTCCCCACGCCATCGCTCTATCCACTCCATCCCTCACCCCACGCCATCTCTCACCTCACTCCCCACTCCATCCTTCACCCCTCTCCCCACTCCCCACTCCATCTGTCACGCCACTCCCCACGCCATCCCTCACCCCACTCTACCCGTCACCTCACTCCCCAATCCATCCCTCACCCCACTCCCCAATCCATCCCTCTCCCCACTCCATTCCTCTCCCCACTACATCCCTCTCCCCACCCCCCACGCCATCCCTCACCCCACTCCCCACGCCATCTCTCTCCCCACTCCATCTCTCACCCACTCCCCACTCAATCCCTCTCCCCAATCCCCACTACATCCCTCTCCCCACTCCCCACTCCCGACTCCATCCCTCTCCCCACTCCCCACTCCAACCCTCACCCCACTCTACCCGTCACCTCACTCCCCAATCCATCCCTCACCCCACTCCCCAATCCATCCCTCTCCCCACTCCATTCCACTCCCCACTCCATCCCTCTCCCCACCCCCCACGCCAGCCCTCACCCCACTACCCACGCCATCCCTCACTCCACTCCCCACGCCATCCCTCACCCCACTCCCCACGCCATCTCTCACCCCAACCCCCCACTCCAGCCCTCACACCAACTCCCCACTCCATCCTTCTCCCCACTCCCCACGCCATCCCTAACTCCACTCCCCACGCCATCCCTCATCCCATACCCCACTCCATCCCTCACCCCACTCCCCACTCCATCCCTCTCCCCACTCCATCCCTCACCCCAACACCACACTCCATCCCTCACCCCACACCCACTCCATCCCTCAGCCCACTCATCATTCCATCCCTCACCACACTCCATCTCTCTCCCCACTCCCCACTCCATCTCTCTCCCCACTCAATCCCTCTCCCCAATCCCCACTACATCCCTCTCCCCACTCCCCACTCCCGACTCCATCCCTCTCCCCACTCCCCACTCCATCCCTCACCCCACTCCCCACTCCATTTATCTCCCCACTCCCCACTCTATTCCTCACCCCACTCCCCACTCCATCCCTCACCCCACTCCCCACTCCATCCCTCACCCCACTCTATCCCTCACCCCACTCCCCACTTCATTCCGCACCCCACTCCCAACTCCATCCCGCACCCCACCCCCCACTCCATACCGCACCCCACTCCCCACTCCATCCCGCACCCCACTCCCCACTCCATCCCTCACCCCACTCCCCACTCCATCCCTCACCCAACTCCATCTCTCACCCCACACCCCACTCCATCTCTCTCCCCACTCCATCCCTCTCCCCACACCCCACTCTATCCCTCATCCTAACTCCCCAGACCATCCTTCTCCACACTCCATCCCTCACCCCATTCCCCACTCACCACTCCATCCCTTACTCCACCCGCCACTCCATCCCTCACCACACTCCCCACTCCATTCCTCACCCCATTCCCCAATCCATCCCTCACCCCATTTCCCACTCCATCCCTCACCCCACTCCCCACACTATCCCACACCCCACTCCACACTCCATCCCTTACCAAAACTCCCCACTCCATCCTTCTCCCCACCTCCCACGCCATCCCTCACCCCAATCCCTACTCTATCCATCACAACACTCGCCACTCCATCATTCACGCGAATACCCCACTCCATCCCTCACCCCAGTCCATCCCTCACATAACTCCCCACTCTATCCCTCTCCCCATTCCCCACTCCATCCTTCACCGCCCTCCCCACTCCATCCCTCACACCACTCCCCACTCCATCCCTCACCGCGCTCCGCACTCCATCCCTCACCCCACTCTCCACTCCATCCCTCACCCCAACTCCCCACTCCATCCCTCACCCCATTCCCCACTCCATCCCTCACTCCAACTCCCCACTCCATACCTCACCCCACCTCCCCACTCCATACCTCACCCCACCTCCCCACTCCATCGCTCACCCCACCTCGCCACTCCATTCCTTCACCCCACTCCCAATGCCATCCCTCACCCCACTCTATTCCTCACCCCACTCCCCACTCCATCCCTCAAACCACTCCCCACATCATCCCTTACTCCAATCCCCACTCTATCCATCACAACACTCCCCACTCCAACATTCACGCCAACACCCCACTCCATCCCTCACCCCACTCCATCCCTCACCCCACTCCCCACTCCATCCCTCACCCCAACTCCACACTCCATCCCTCACCCCAACTCCCCACTCCATCCCTCAAACCACTCTCCACATCATCCCTCACCCCTATCCCCACTCTATCCATCACAACACTCCCCACTCCAACATTCACGCCAACACCCCACTCCATCCCTCACCCCACTCCATCCCTCACCCCACTCCCCACTCCATCCCTCACCCCATTCCCCACTCCATCCCTCACCCCAACTCCACACTCCATCCCTCACCCCAACTCCCCACTCCAACCCTCAATCCACTCCCCACCCCATCCCTCACCCCAACTCCCCACTCCATCCCTCAAACCACTCCCCACTCCATCCCTTCACCCCACTCCCCATGCCATCCCTCACCCCACTCTATCCCTCACCCCACTCCCCACTCCCCACTCCATCCCTCACCCCACTCTATCCCTCAACCCACTCTATCCCTCAACCCACTCCATCCCTCAACCCACTCCCCACTCCATCCCTCACCCCACTCCCCACTCCATTCCTCTCCCCACTCCATCCCTCTCCCCATCCCCCACGCCATCCCTCACCCCACTCCCCACGCCATCCCTCACCCCACTCCCCACGCCATCCCTCACACAACTCCCCACTCCAGCCCTCACACCAACTCCCCACTCCAGCCCTCACACCAACTCCCCACTCCATCCTTCTCCCCACTCCCCACTCCATCCTTCTCCCCACTCTCCACGCAATCCCTCACCCCAACTCCCCACTCCATCCCTCACCCCAGTCCATACTCCATCCCTCGCGCCACTCCCCACGCCATCCCTAACCCCACTCCCCACGCCATCCCTCATCCCATACCCCACTCCATCCCTCACACCACTCCCCACTCCAACCCTCTCCCCACTCCATCCCTCACCCCAACACCACACTCCATCCCTCACCCCACACCCGACTCCATCCCTCAGCCCACTCATCACTCCATCCCTCACCCCACTCCATCTCTCTCCCCACTCCCCACTCCATCTCTCTCCCCAATCGCCACTCCATCCCTCACACCACTCCCCACTCCCCACTCCATCCCTCTCCCCACTCCCCACTCTATCCCTCAACCCACTCCCCACTTTATTCCGCACCCCACTCCCCACTCCATCCCTCACCCCATTCCCCACTTCCCACTCCATCCCTCACTCCACCCGCCACTCCATCCCTCACCACACTAACCACCCCACTCCCCACCCCAATCCCCACTCCATCCCTTACCTCAACTCCCCCCTCCATCCTTCCCCCACTCCCCACGCCATCCCTCACCCCAATCCCTACTCTATCCATCACAACACTCGCCACTCCATCATTCACGCCAATACCCCACTCCATCCCTCTCCCCATTCCCCACGCCATCCTTCACCGCACTCCACACTCCATCCCTCACCCCACTCCCCACACCATCCCTCACCCCAACTCCCCACTCCATCCCTCACCCCATTCCCCACTCCATCCCTCACCCCATTCCCCACTCCAACACTCACCCCAACTCCCCACTCCATCCCTCACCCCAACTCCCCACTCCATCCCTCACCCCACCTTGCCACTCCATCCCTTCACCCCACCCCCATGCCATCCCTCACCCCACTCTATTCCTCACCCCACTCCCCACTCCATCCCGCACCCCACTCCCCACTCCATCCCTCACCCCACTCCATCCCTCACCCCACTCCCCACTCCATCCCTCACCCCACTCCATTCCTCTCCCCACTCCATCCCTCACCCCACTCCCCACTCCATCCCTCACCCCACTCCCCACGCCAACGCTCACCCCACTCTATCCCTCACCTCACTCCCCACTCCATCCTTCACCCCACTCCCCACTCCATCCTTCACCCCACTCCCCACTCCATCCGTCATGTCATTCCCACGCTGTCCCTCACCGCACTCTATCCCTCACCCCACTCCCCACTCTATCCCTCACACCACTCCCCAATCCATCCCTCACCCCACACCATCCCTCTCCCCACTCCACCCGTCACCCAAACTCCCCACTCCATCCTTCACCCCACTCCAACCCTCAACCCACTCCCCACCCCATCCCTCACCCCAACTCCCCACTCCATCCCTCAAACCACTCCCCACTCCATCCCTTAACCACACTCCCCATGCCATCCCTCACCCCACTCTATCCCTCACCCCACTCCCCACTCAATCCCTCACCCCACTCTATCCCTCAACCCACTCCCCACTCCATCCCTCACCCCACTCCATTCCTCACCCCACTCCCCACGCCATCGCTCTATCCACTCCATCCCTCACCCCACTCCATCTCTCACCTCACTCCCCACTTCATCCTTCACCCCTCTCCCCACTCCCCACTCCATCTGTCACGCCACTCCCCACGCCATCTCTCACCCCACTCTACCCGTCACCTCACTCCCCAATCCATCCCTCACCCCACTCCCCAATCCATCCCTCTCCCCACTCCATTCCTCTCCCCACTCCATTCCTCTCCCCACCCCCCACGCCATCCCTCACCCCACTCCCCACGCCATCCCTCACCCCACTCTACCCGTCACCTCACTCCCCAATCCATCCCTCACCCCACTCCCCAATCCATCCCTCTCCCCACTCCATTCCTCTCCCCACTCCATTCCTCTCCCCACCCCCTACGCCATCCCTCACCCCACTCCCCACGCCATCCCTCACCCTACTCCCCACGCCATCCCTCACCCCAACCCCCCACTCCAGCCCTCACACCAACTCCCCACTCCATCCTTCTCCCCACTCCCCACACCATCCTTCTCCCCACTCAATCCCTCTCCCCACTCCCCACTCCCGACTCCATCCCTCTCCCCAATCCCCACTCCATCCCTCACCCCACTCCCCACTCCATTTATCTCCCCCCCTCTCTATCCCTCACCCCACTCCCCACTCCATCCCTCACCCAACTCCATTCCTCATCCCACTCCCCACTTCATTCCGCACCCCACTCCCCACTCCATTCCGCACCCCACTCCCCACTCCATCCCGCACCCCACTCCCCACTCCATCCCACACCCCACTCCCCACTCCATCCCTCACCCCACTCCCCACTCCATCCCTCACCCCACTCCCCACTCCATCCCTCACCCCACTCCATCTCTCACCCCACACCCCACTCCATCTCTCTCCCCACTCCATCCCTCTCCCCACACCCCACTCTATCCCTCATCCTAACTCCCCACACCATCCTTCTCCACACTCCTTCCCTCACCCCACTCCCAACTCCATCCCTCACCCCATTCCCCACTCCCCACTCCATCCCTTTATCCATCCGCCACTCCATCCCTCACCACACTCCCCACTCCATTCCTCACCCCATTCCACAATCCATCCCTCACCCCATTCCCCACTCCATCCCTCACACCACTCCCCACACTATCCCACACCCCACTCCACACTCCATCCCTCACCCCATTCCCCACTCCATCCCTCACTCCAACTCCCCACTCCATCCCTTACCCCACCTCCCCACTCCATCGCTCACCCCACCTCGCCACTCCATTCCAACATTCCAACACTCCCCACTCCAACATTCACGCCAACACCCCACTCCATCCCTCACCCCACTCCATCCCTCACCCCACTCCCCACTCCATCCCTCACCCCAACTCCACACTCCATCCCTCAAAACACTCTCCACATCATCGCTCACCCCAATCCCCACTCTATCCATCACAACACTCCCCACTCCAACATTCATGCCAACACCCCACTCCATCCCTCACCCCACTCCCCACTCCATCCCTCACCCCACTCCCCACTCCATCCCTCACCCCAACTCCACACTCCATCCCTCACCCCAACTCCACACTCCATCCCTCACCCCAACTCCCCACTCCAACCCTCAACCCACTCCCCACCCCATTCCTCACCCCAACTACCCACTCCATCCCTCAAACCACTCCCCACTCCATCCCTTCACCCCACTCCCCATGCCATCCCTCACCCCACTCTATCCCTCACCCCACTCTATCCCTCACCCCACTCCCCACTCCATCCCTCACCCCACTCTATCCCGCAACCCACTCTATCCCCCAACCCACTCCCCACTCCATCCCTCACCCCACTCCATCCCTCTCCCCATCCCCCATGCCATCCCTCACCCCACTCCCCACGCCATCCCTCACCCCACTCCTCACGCCATCCCTCACACAACTCCCCACTCCAGCCCTCACACCAACTCCCCACTCCATCCTTCACCCCACTCCCCACTCCATCCTTCACCCCACTCTCCACGCCATCCCTCACCCCAACACCACACTCCATCCCTCACCCCACACCCGACTCCATCCCTCAGCCCACTCATCACTCCATCCCTCACCCCACTCCATCTCTCTCCCCACTCCCCACTCCATCTCTCTCCCCAATCGCCACTCCATCCCTCACACCACTCCCCACTCCCCACTCCATCCCTCTCCCCACTCCCCACTCTATCCCTCAACCCACTCCCCACTTCATTCCGCACCCCACTCCCCACTCCATCCCGCACCCCACATCCCACTCCATCCCGCACCCCACTCCCCACTCCATCCCTCACCCCACTCCATCCCTCTCCCCACACCCCACTCCATCCCTCATCCTAACTCCCCACACCATCCTTCTCCACACTCCTTCCCTCACCCCACTCCCCGCTCCATCCCTCACCCCATTCCCCACTTCCCACTCCATCCCTCACTCCACCCGCCACTCCATCCCTCACCACACTAACCACCCCACTCCCCACTCCATTCCCCACTCCATCCCTTACCTCAACTCCCCCCTCCATCCTTCCCCCCACTCCCCACGCCATCCCACACCCCAATCCCAACTCTATTCATCACAACACTCGCCACTCCATCATTCACGCCAATACCCCACTCCATCCCTCTCCCCATTCCCCACGCCATCCTTCACCGCACTCCACACTCCATGCCTCACCCCACTCCCCACTCCATCCCTCACCACGCTCCGCACTCCATCCCTCACCCCACTCCCCACGCCATCCCTCACCCCAACTCCCCACTCCATCCCTCACCCCATTCCCCACTCCATCCCTCACCCCATTCCCCACTCCATCACTCACCCCAACTCCCCACTCCATCCCTCAACCCACCTCCCCACTCCATCCCTCACCCCACCTCGCCACTCCATCCCTTCACCCCACTCCCCATGCCATCCCTCACCCCACTCTATTCCTCACCCCACTCCCGACTCCATCCCTCACTCCACTCCCCACTCCATCCCTCACCCCACTCCCCACTCCATCCCTCACCCCACTCCCCACTCCATCCCTCACCCCACTCCATTCCTCTCCCCACTCCATCCCTCACCCCACTCCCCACTCCATCCCTCACCCCACTCTATCCCTCACCTCACTCCCCACTCCATCCTTCACCCCACTCCCCACCATCCTTCACCCCACTCCCCACCATCCTTCACCCCACTCCCCACTCCATCCGTCATGTCATTCCCACGCTATCCCTCACCACACTCTATCCCTCACCCCACTCCCCACTCTATCCCTCACACCACTCCCCAATCCATCCCTCACCCCACACCATCCCTCTCCCCACTCCATTCGTCACCCAAACTCCCCACACCATCCCACACCCCACTCCCCACACCATCCCACACCCCAACTCCCCACTCCATCCCTCACCCCAACTCCCCACTCCATCCCTCACCCCAACTCCCCACACCATCCCACACCCCAACTCCCCACTCCATCCCTCACCCCAACTCCCCACTCCGTCCCTCACCCACCTCCCCACTCAATCCCTCTCCCACCTCCCGACTCCATCCCTCACCCCTCTCCCCACTCCATCCCTCTCCCCTCTCCATCCATCACCCCAACCCCCTACTCCATCCCTCACACCAACTCCCCACACCATCCCACACCCCACTCCCCACACCATCCCACACCCCACTCCCCACACCATCCCACACCCCACTCCCCACACCATCCCACACCCCAACTCCCCACTCTATCCCTCATCCACCTCCCCACTCCATCCCTCTCCCACCTCCCCACTCCATCCCTCACCCCTCTCCCCACTCCATCCCTCACCCCACTCCATCCCTCACCCCACTCCATCCATCACCCCAATCCATCCATCACCCCACTCCCCACTCCATCCATCACCCCAACTCAGCACTCTATCCCTCTCCCCACTCCATCCCTCTCCCACCTCCCCACTCCATCCCTCACCCCTCTCCCCACTCCATCCCTCACCCCACTCCATCCATCACCCCACTCCATCCATCACCCCACTCCATCCATCACCCCACTCCCCACTCCATCCATCACCCCAACTCAGCACTCTATCCCTCTCCCAACTCCATCCCTCACCCTACTCCTCACTCCATCCCTCTCCCCACTACCCACTCCATCCCTCTCCCCAATACGCACTCCATCCCTCGCCCCAATACGCACTCCATCCCTCTCTATCCAATACGCACTCCATCCCTCTCCCCAATACGCACTCCATCCCTCACCCCCCTCCCCACTCCATCCCTCACCCCACTCCCCACTCCATCCCTCACCCACTCCCCACTCCATCCCTCTCCCACCTCCCCAATCCATCCCTCACCCCTCTCCCCACTCCATCCCTCACTCCACTCCCCACTCCATTCCTCTCCCCACTCCATCCCTCTCCCCATCCCCCACACCATCCCTCACCCCACTCCCCACGCCATCCCTCACCCCACTCCTCACGCCATCCCTCACACAACTCCCCACTCCAGCCCTCACACCAACTCCCCACTCCATCCTTCACCCCACTCCCCACTCCATCCTTCACCCCACTCTCCACGCCATCCCTCACCCCAACACCACACTCCATCCCTCACCCCACACCCGACTCCATCCCTCAGCCCACTCATCACTCCATCCCTCACCCCACTCCATCTCTCTCCCCACTCCCCACTCCATCTCTCTCCCAAATCGCCACTCCATCCCTCACACCACTCCCCACTCCATCCCTCTCCCCACTCCCCACTCTATCCGTCAACCCACTCCCCACTTCATTCCGCACCCCACTCCCCACTCCATCCCGCACCCCACTCCCCACTCCATCCCGCACCCCACTCCCCACTCCATCCCTCACCCCACTCCATCCCTCTCCCCACACCCCACTCCATCCCTCATCCTAACTCCCCACACCATCCTTCTCCACACTCCTTCCCTCACCCCACTCCCCGCTCCATCCCTCACCCCATTCCCCACTTCCCACTCCATCCCTCACTCCACCCGCCACTCCATCCCTCACCACACTAACCACCCCACTCCCCACTCCATTCCCCACTCCATCCCTTACCTCAACTCCCCCCTCCATCCTTCCCCCCACTCCCCACGCCATCCCTCACCCCAATCCCTACTCTATCCATCACAACACTCGCCACTCCATCATTCACGCCAATACCCCACTCCATCCCTCTCCCCATTCCCCACGCCATCCTTCACCGCACTCCACACTCCATCCCTCACCCCACTCCCCACTCCATCCCTCACCACGCTCCGCACTCCATCCCTCACCCCACTCCCCACGCCATCCCTCACCCCAACTCCCCACTCCATCCCTCACCCCATTCCCCACTCCATCCCTCACCCCATTCCCCACTCCATCCCTCAACCCACCTCCCCACTCCATCCCTCACCCCACCTCGCCACTCCATCCCTTCACCCCACTCCCCATGCCATCCCTCACCCCACTCTATTCCTCACCCCACTCCCCACTCCATCCCTCACCCCACTCCCCACTCCATCCCTCACCCCACTCCCCGCTCCATCCCTCACCCCACTCCATTCCTCTCCCCACTCCATCCCTCACCCCACTCCCCACTCCATCCCTCACCCCACTCCCCACGCCAACGCTCACCCCACTCTATCCCTCACCTCACTCCCCACTCCATCCTTCACCCCACTCCCCACTCCATCCTTCACCCCACTCCCCACTCCATCCGTCATGTCATTCCCACGCTATCCCTCACCACACTCTATCCCTCACCCCACTCCCCACTCTATCCCTCACACCACTCCCCAATCCATCCCTCACCCCACACTATCCCTCTCCCCACTCCATTCGTCACCCAAACTCCCCACTCCATCCCTCACACCAACTCCCCACACCATCCCACACCCCACTCCCCACACCATCCCACACCCCAACTCCCCACTCCATCCCTCACCCCAACTCCCCACAGCATCCCACACCCCAACTCCCCACTCCATCCCTCACCCTAACTCCCCACTCCGTCCCTCACCCACCATCCCACACCCCAACTCCCCACTCTATCCCTCATCCACCTCCCCTCTCCATCCCTCTCCCACCTCCCCACTCCATCCCTCACCCCTCTCCCCACTCCATCCCTCACCCCACTCCATCCATCACCCCACACCATCCCTCTCCCCACTCCATTCGTCACCCAAACTCCCCACTCCATCCCTCACACCAACTCCCCACACCATCCCTCACCCCAACTCCCCACACCATCCCACACCCCAACTCCCCACTCCATCCCTCACCCCAACTCCCACTCCGTCCCTCACCCACCTCCCCACTCAATCCCTCTCCCACCTCCCAACTCCATCCCTCACCCCTCTCCCCACTCCATCCCTCTCCCCTCTCCATCCATCACCCCAACCCCCTACTCCATCCCTCACACCAACTCCCCACACCATCCCACACCCCACTCCCCACACCATCCCACACCCCACTCCCCACACCATCCCACACCCCACTCCCCACACCATCCCTCACCCCAACTCCCCACACCATCCCACACCCCAACTCCCCACTCCATCCCTCACCCCAACTCCCACTCCGTGCCTCACCCACCTCCCCACTCAATCCCTCTCCCACCTCCCAACTCCATCCCTCACCCCTCTCCCCACTCCATCCCTCTCCCCTCTCCATCCATCACCCCAACCCCCTACTCCATCCCTCACACCAACTCCCCACACCATCCCACACCCCACTCCCCACACCATCCCACACCCCACTCCCCACACCATCCCACACCCCACTCCCCACACCATCCCACACCCCAACTCCCCACTCTATCCCTCATCCACCTCCCCACTCCATCCCTCTCCCATCTCCCCACTCCATCCCTCACCCCTCTCCCCACTCCATCCATCACCCCACTCCATCCATCACCCCACTCCATCCATCACCCCACTCCATCCATCACCCCACTCCCCACTCCATCCATCACCCCAACTCAGCACTCTATCCCTCTCCCAACTCCATCCCTCACCCTACTCCTCACTCCATCCCTCTCCCCACTACCCACTCCATCCCTCTCCCCAATACGCACTCCATCCCTCGCCCCAATACGCACTCCATCCCTCTCTATCCAATACGCACTCCATCCCTCTCCCCAATACGCACTCCATCCCTCACCCCACTCCCCCCCTCACCCCACTCCCCACTCCATCCCTCACCCACTCCCCACTCCATCCCTCTCCCACCTCCCCAATCCATCCCTCACCCCTCTCCCCACTCCATCCATCACCCCACTCCATCCATCACCCCACTCCCCACTCCATCCCTTACCCCAACTCCCCACTCCATCCGTCACCCCAACTCACCACTCCATCCCTCACCCTACTCCATCCCTCACCCCACGCCAAACTCCATCCCTTACCCCAACTCACCACTCCATCCCTCTCCCCACTCCATCCCTCACCCCACTCCATCCCTCACCCCACTCCAACCCTCACCCCACTCCCCACTCCATCCATCACACCACTCCCCACGCCATCCATCACACCACTCCGCACGCCATCCCTCACCCCAATCCCCACTCTATCCATCACAACACTCCCCACTCCAACATTCACGCCAACACCCCACTCCATCCCTCACCCCACTCCCCACTCCATCTCTCTCCCCACTCCCCACTCCATCTCTCTCCCCACTCCCCACTCCATTCCTCTCCCCACTCCCCACTCCATCCCTCACGCCACTCCCCACTCCCCACTCCATCCCTCACCCCACTCCCCACTCCATCACTCACCCCACTCCCCACTCCATCCCTCACCCCACTCCCCACACAATCCCTCACCCCACTCCCCACTCCATCCCTCACCCCACTCCCCAATCCATCCCTCATCCCAACTCCCCACTCCATCCCTCACCCCACTCCCCACACCATCCCTCACCCCACTCCCCACTCCATCCCTCACCCCACGCCCCACTCCATCCCTCACCCCACTCCCCACTCCATCCCTCACCCCACTCCCCACTCCATCCCTCACCACTCCCCATTCCATCCCTCACACCACTTCCCACTCCATCCCTCACACCAACTCCCCACACCACCCCACACCCCACTCCCCATACCATCCCACACCCCAACTCCCCACTCCATCCCTCACCCCAACTCCACACTCCATCCCTCACCCACCTCCCCACTCCATCCCTCACCCCAACTCCCCACTCCATCCCTCACCCCAACTCCAACCCTCACCCCACTCCCCACTCCATCCCTCACCCCAACTCCCTACTCCATCCTTTCACCCCACTCTCCATGCCATCCCTCACCCCACTCTATCCCTCACCCCACTCTATCCCTCACCCTACTCTATCCCTCACCCCACTCTATCCCTCACCCCACTCTATCCCTCACCCCACTCCCCAATCCATTCCTCAACGCCAATCCATCCCTCACCGCACTCCCCACTCCATCCCTCACCCCACTCCCCACTCCATCCCTCTCCCCACTCCCCACACCATCCCTCACCCCACTCCATCCCTCACCCCACTCCCCACTCCATCCCTCATCCCAACTCCCCACTCCAGCCCTCACACCAACTCCCCACTCCATCCTTCTCCCCACTCTCCACGCCATCCCTCACCCCAGTCCACACTCCATCCCTCGCCCCACTCCCCACGCCATCCCACTCCACACTCCATCCCTCACCCCACTCCCCACTCCATCCCTCACCCCAACTCCACACACCATCCCTCTCCCCACTCCATCCCTCTCCCCACTCCCCACTCCATCCATCACCCCACTACACACTCCATTCCTCACACCACTCCCCACGCCATCCCTCACCCCAATCCCCACTCTATCCATCACAACATTCCCCACTCCAACATTCACGCCAACACCCCACTCCATCCCTCACCCCAATTCCCCACTCCATCCCTCACCCCAACTCCCCACTCCATCCCTCACCCCAACTCCCCACTCCATCCCTCACCCCAACTCCCCACTCCGTCCCTCAAACCAGTCCCCACTCCATCCCTTCACCCCACTCCCCATGCCATCCCTCACCCCACTCTAACCCTCAATGCACTCCCCACTCCATCCCTCACCCCACTTGATTCCTCACCCCACTCCCCACGCCATTGCTCACTCCACTCTATCCCTCACTCCACTCCATCTCTCACCTCACTCCCCACTCCATCCTTCACCCCACTCCCCACTCCATTCCTCTCCCCACTCCCCACTCCATCTGTCACACCACTCCCCACGCCATCCCTCACCCAACTCTACCCGTCACCCCACTCCCCAATCCATTCCTCACCCCACTCTCCAATCCATCCCTCACCCCACACCATCCCTCTCCCCACTCCATCCCTCTCCCCACTCCCCACGCCATCCCTCACCCCACTCCATCCCTCACCCCACTCCCCACTCCATTCCTCACCCCAACTCCCCACTCCAGCCCTCACACCAACTCCCCACTCCATCCTTCTCCCCACTCCCCACTCCATTCTTTCCCCCCTATCTCCACGCCATCCCTCACCCCAACTCCCCACTCCAACCCTCAACCGGGTCCACACTCCATCCCTCGCCCCACTCCCCATGCCATCCCTAATACCACTCCCCACGCCATCCCCCATCCCATACCCCACTCCATCACTCACGCCACATTCCACTCCAACCCTCTCCCCACTCCAACACTCACGCCACTCCCCACTCCATCCCTCACCCCACTCCCCACTCCATCCCTCACCCCACTCCATCCCTCTCCCCACTCCATCCCTCTCCCCACTCCCCACTCCATCCCTCACCCCACTCCATCCCTCTCCCCACTCCATCCCTCTCCCCACTCCCCACTCCATCCCTCTCCCCACTCCATCCCTCTCCCCAATCCCCACTCCATCCCTCACCCCACTCCCCACTCCATCTCTCACCCCACTCCCCACTCCATCCCTCACACCACTCCCCACTCCATCCCTCTCCCCACTCCATCCCTCACCCCACTCCCCACTCCATTCCTCAACCCACTCCTCACTCCATCCCTCACCTCACTCCCCACATCATTCCGCACCTCACTCCCCACGCCATCCATCACCCCACTCCATCTCTCACCTCAGTCCCCACTCCATCCTTCACCTCACTCCCCACTCCATCCCTCTCCCCACTCCCCACTCCATTTGTCACGCCACTCCCCACGCCATCCCTCACCCCACCCTATCCGTCACCCCACTCCCCAATCCATCCCTCACCCCACTCTCCAATCCATCCCTCATCCCACACCATCCCTCTGTCACTCCATCCCTCTCCCAACTCCCCACGCCATCTCTCACCCCACTCCCCACGCCATCCCTCACCCCACTCCCCACTCCATCCCTCACCCCACTCCCCACTCCATCCCTCACCGGAAATCAACAATCCATCCATCTCCCCACTCCATCCCTCTCTCCACTCCATCCCTCTCCCCACTCCATCCATCACCCCACTCCCCACTCCATCCCTCACACCACTCCCCATGCCATCCCTCACCCCACTCCCCACTCTATCCATCACAACTCTCCCCACTCCAACATTCACGCCAACACCCCACTCCATCCTTCACCCCACTCACCACTCCTCCCTCACCCCACTCCCCTCTCCATCCCTCACTCCAAATCACCACTCCATCCCTCACCCCACTCCCCATCCCATCCCTCACCCTACTCCCCACTCCAACCCTCACCCCACTCCCCACTCCATCCCTCACCCCAAATCCCCACTCCATCCCTCAAACCACTCCCCACTCCATCCCTTCACCCCACTCCCCATGCCATCCCTCACCCCACTCTATCCCTCACCCCACTCCCCAATCCATCCCTCACCCCAATCCATCCCTCACCCAAATCCATTCCTCTCCCCACTCCATCCCTCTCCCCACTCCATCCCTCTCCCCACTCCATCCCTCTTCTCACTCCCCACGCCATCCCTCACCCCACTCCATCCCTCTCCCCACTCCCCACTCCATCCCTCATCCCAACTCCCCACTCCATCCTTCTCCCCACTCTCCACGCCATCCCTCACCCCAGTCCATAATCCCTCCCTCGCCCCACTCCCCACACCATCCCTAACACCACTCCCCACGCCATCCCTCCTCCCATACCCCACTCCATCACTCACGCCACTCCCCACTCTAACCCTCTCCCCACTCCATCCCTCACCCCAACACCCCACTCCATCCCTCACCCCATTCCATCCCTCACCCCACTCCCCACTCCATCCCTCACCCCACTCCCCACTCCATCCCTCACCTCACTCCATCTCTCTCCCCACTCCTTCCCTCTCCCCACACCCCACTCCACACTCCATCCCTCACCCTAACTCCGCACACCGTCCTTCTCCATACTCCATCCCTCACCCCACTCCCCACTCCATCCCTCATCCCACTCCCCACTCCATCCCTCACCCCACTCCCCACGCCATCCCTCACCCCACTCCCCATGCCATCCCTCACCCCACTCCCCACGCCATGCCTCACCCCACTCCCCACGCCATGCCTCACCCCACTCCCCACGCCATGCCTCACCCCACTCCCCACGCCATCCCTCACCCCACTCCATCTCTCTCCCCACTCCTTCCCTCTCCCCACACCCCACTCCATCCCTCTACCCAATCCCCACTCCATCCCTCACCACACTCCCCACTCCATCCCTCACCCCACTCCCCACTCCATCCGTCACCCCACTCGCCACGCCATCCCTCACCCCACTCCACACGCCATCCCTCACCCCACTCCACACGCCATCCCTCACCCCACTCCATCTCTCTCCCCACTCCTTCCCTCTCCCCACACCCCACTCCCCACTCCATCCCTCACCCCAACTCCCCACTCCATCTCTCACCCAAACTCCCCACTCCATCCCTCACCCAAACTCCCCACTCCATCCCTCACCCAAACTCCCCACTCCATCCCTCACCCAAACTCCCCACTCCATCCCTCACCCAAACTACCCACTCCATCCCTCACCCAAACTCCCCACTCCATCCCTCACCCAAACTCCCCACTCCATCCCTCACCCAAACTCCCCACTCCATCCCTCACCCAAATTCCCCACTCCATCCCTCACCCAAACTCCCCACTCCATCCCTCACCCAAACTCCCCACTCCATCCCTCACCCAAACTCCCCACTCCATCCCTCACCCAAACTCCCCACTCCATCCCTTCACCCCACTCCCCATGCCATCCCTTCACCCCACTCCATCCCTCACCCCACTCCATCCCTCACCCCACTCCATCTTTCAACCCACACCCCACTCCCCACTTCATTCCGCACCCCACTCCCCACGACATCCCTCACCCCACTCCATCTCTCACCTCACTTCCCACTCCATCTTTCACCCCACTCCCCACTCCATCCCTCTCCCCAGTCCCCACGTCACGCCACTCCCCACTCTATCCGTCACCCAACTCCCCAATCCATCCCTCACCCACACCATCCCTCTCCCCACTCCATCCCACCCAAGTCCCCACGCCATCCCTCACCCCACTCCCCACGCCATCCCTCACCCCACTCCCCACTCCATCCCTCACCGGAACTCAACAATCCATCCGTCTCTGCACTCCATCCCTCACCCCACTCCCCACTCCATCCCTCACCCCAACTCCCCACTCCATCCCTCTCCCCACTCCATCACTCACCCCACTCACCACTCCATACATCACCCCACTCCCCACTCCATCCCGCACACCACTCCCCACGCCATCCCTCACCCCACTCCCCACGCCATCCCTCACACCACTCCCCACTCCATCCCCACTCCATCCCTCACCTCAACACCCCACTCCATCCCTCACCCCACACCCCATTCCATCCCTCTCCCCACTCCATCCCTCTCCCCACTCCCCCACTCCATCCCTCACACCACTCCCCACTCCCAACTCCATCCCTCTCCCCACTCCCCACTCCATCCCTCTCCCCACTCCCCACTCCATCCCTCTCCCCACTCCCCACTCCATCCCTCACCCCACTCCCCACTCCATCCCTCACCCCACTCCATCCCTCACCCCAACTCCCCACTGTCCCTCAAACCACTCCCCACTCCATCCCTTCACCCCACTCCCCATGCCATCGCTCACTCCACTCAATCCGTCACCCCACTCCATCTCTCACCTCACTCCCCACTCCATCCTTCACCCCACTCCCCACTCCATTCCTCTCCCCACTCCCCACCCCATCTGTCACACCACTCCCCACGCCATCCCTCACCCCACTCTACCCGTCACCCCGCTCTCCAATCCATCCCTCACCCCACTCCCTAATCCATCCCCCACCCCACTCCATCCCACTTCCCACGCCATCCCTCACCCCACTCCATCCCTCACCCCACTCCATCCCTCACCCCAACTCCCCACTCCATCCCTCACCCCAACTCCCCACTCCATCCCTCACCCCAACTCCCCACTCCATCCCTCACCCCAACTCCCCACTCCATCCCTCACCCCACTCTCCATGCCATCCCTAACCCCAACTCCCCACTCCATCCCTCACCCGGGTCCACACTCCATCCCTCGCCCCACTGCCCACGCCATCCCTAACACCACTCCCCACGACATCCCTCATCCCATACCCCACTCCATCACTCACGCCACTCCCCACTCCAACCCTCTCCCCACTCCAACCCTCACCTCAACGCCCCACTCCATCTCTCACCCCACACCCCATTCCATCCCTCAAACCACTCCATCCCTCTCCCCACTGCATCCCTCTCCGCACTCCATCCCTCTCCCCACTCCATCCCTCACACCACTCCCCACTCCATCCCTCACACCACTCCCCACTCCCGTATCCATCCCTCTCCCCACTCCCCACTCCATCCCTCTGCCCACTCCCCACTCCATCTCTCTCCCCACTCCCCACTCCATCCCTCACCCCACTCCCCACTCCATCCCTCACCCCACTCCATCCCTCACCCCACTCCATCCCTCACCCCACACCCCACTCCATCCCTCATCCTAACTCACCACACCATCCTTCTCCAAACTCCATCCCTCACCCCACTCCATCCCTCTCCCCACTCCATCCCTCTCCCCACTCCATCCCTCTCCCCACACCCCACTCCATCCTTCATCCTAACTCACCACACCATCCTTCTCCACACTCCATCCCTCACTCCACCCGCCACTCCATCCCTCACTACACTCCCCTCTCCATCCCTCTTCCCATACCCCACTCCATCACTCACGCCACTCCCCATTCTAACCCTCTCCCCACTCCATCCCTCACCACAACACCCCACTCCATCCCTCACCCCACACCCCATTCCATCCCTCACCCCACTCCCCACTCCATCCCTCACCCCACTCCCCACTCCATCCCTCACCCCACTCCCCACTCCCCACTCCATCCCTCACCCCACTCCCCACTCCATCCCTCACCCCACTCCCCACTCCATCCCTCACCCCACTCCATCTCTCTCCCCACTCCTTCCCTCTCCCCATACCCCACTACCACTCCATCCCTCACCCTATCTCCGCACACCGTCCTCCTCCCCACTCCATCCCTCACCCCACTCCCCACTCCATCCCTCACCCCACTCCATCCCTCACCCCACTCCATCCCTCACCCCACTCCATCCCTCTCCCCACACCCCACTCCCCACTCCATCCCTCACCCTAACTCCGCACACAGTCGTCCTCCACACTCCATCCCATACCCCACTCCCCACTCGCCACTCCATCCCTCACCCCACTCCCCACTCCATCCCTCACCCCACTCCCCACTCCATCCCTCACCCCACTCCATCTCTCTCCCCATTCCTTCCCTCTCCCCACACCCCACTCGCCACTCCATCCCTCACCCTAACTCCGCACACCGTCCTCCTCCACACTCCATCCCACACCCCACTCCCCACTCGCCACTCCATCCCTCATCCCACTCCCCACTCCATCCCTCACCCCACTCCCCACTCCATCCCTCACCCCACTCCCCACGCCATCCCTCACCCCACTCCCCACGCCATCCCTCACCCCACTCCCCACGCCATCCCTCACCCCACTCCATCTCTCCCCACACCCACTCCCCACTCCATCCCTCTACCCAATCCCCACTCCATCCCTCACCACACTCCCCACTCCATCCCTCACCCAAACTCCCCACTCCAAACCTCACCCAAACTCCCCATTCCATCCCTCACCCAAACTCCCCACTCCATCCCTCACCCAAACTCCCCACTCTACCCCTCACCCCACTCCATCTCTCTCCCCACACCCCACTCCCCACTCCATCCCTCACCCTAATTCCGCACATCGTCCTTCTCCACACTCCATCCCACACCCCACTCCATCCCTCTCCCCACTCGCCATTCCATCCCTCACCCCACTCCCCACTCCATCCCTCACCCCACTCCCCACGCCATCCCTCACCCCACTCCCCACGCCATCCCTCACCCCACTCCCCACGCCATCCCTCTCCCCACTCCATCCCTCAACCCACTCCCCACGCCATCCCTCACCCCACTCCCCACGCCATCCCTCACCCCGTTCCCCACGCCATCCCTCACCCCACTCCCCACGCCATTCCTCACCCCACTCCATCTCTCTCCTCACTGCTTCCCTCGCCCCACACGCCACTCCCCACTCCACCCCTCACCCAAACTCCCCACTCCATCCCTCACCCAAACTCCCCACTCCATCACTTCACCCCACTCCCCATGCCATCCCTAACCCCACTCCATCCCTCAACCCACTCCATCCCTCAACCCACTCCATCCCTCAACCCACACCCCACTCCCCACTTCATTCCGCACCCCACTCCCCACGCCATCCCTCACCCCACTCCATCTCTCACCTCACTTCCCACTCCATCTTTCACCCCACTCCCCTCATCACCCCACTCCCCAATCCATCCCTCACACACCATCCCTCTCCCCACTCCATCCCACCCAACTCCCCACGCCATCCCTCACCCCACTCCCCACGCCATCCCTCTCCCCACTCCAACCCTCACCCCACTCCCCACTCCATCCCTCACCAGAACTCAACAATCTAAGCCTCTCCGCACTCCATCCCTCACCCCACTCCAAACTCCATCCCTCACCCCAGCTCCCCACTCCATCCCTCTCCCCACTCCATCACTCACCCCACTCCCCACTCCATCCATCACCCCACTCCCCACTCCATCCCTCACACCACTCCCCACGCCATCCCTCACCCCACTCTATCCATCACAACTCTCCCCACTCCAACATTCACGCCAACACCCCACTTCATCCCTCACCCAACTCCCCACTCCATCCCTCACCCCACTCCCCACTCCATCCCTCACCCCACTCCCCACGCCATCCCTCACCCCACTCCATCTCTCTCCTCACTGCTTCCCTCTCCCCACACCCCACTCCCCACTCCATCCCTCACCCCACTCCCCACGCCATCCCTCACCCCACTCCCCACGCCATCCCTCACCCCACTCCCCACGCCATCTCTCACCCCACTCCATCTCTCCCCACACCCCACTCCCCACTCCATCCCTCTACCCAATCCCCACTCCATCCCTCACCACACTCCCCACTCCATCCCTCACCCAAACTCCCCACTCCATCCCTCACCCAAACTCCCCACTCCATCCCTCACCCAAACCCCCCACTCTACCCCTCACCCCACTCCATCTCTCTCCCCACTCCCTCCCTCTCCCCAGACCCCACTCCCCACTCCATCCCTCACCCTAATTCCGCACACCGTCCTTCTCCACACTCCATCCCACACCCCACTCCATCCCTCTCCCCACTCGCCACTCCATCCCTCACCCCACTCCCCACTCCATCCCTCACCCCACTCCCCACGCCATCCCTCAGCCCACTCCCCACGCCATCCCTCACCCCACTCCCCACGCCATCCCTCTCCCCACTCCATCCCTCACCCCACTCCCCACGCCATCCCTCACCCCACTCCCCACGCCATCCCTCACCCCACTCCCCACGCCACCCCTCACCCAAACTCCCCACTCCATCACTTCACCCCACTCCCCATGCCATCCCTCACCCCACTCCATCCCTCAACCCACTCCATCCCTCAACCCACTCCATCCCTCTCCCCACACCCCACTCCATTCCTCATTCTAACTCACCACACCATCCTTCTCCACACTCCATCCCTCACTCCACCCGCCACTCCATCCCTCACTACACTCCCCACTCCATCCCTCTTCCCATACCCCACTCCATCACTCACGCCACTCCCCATTCTAACCCTCTCCCCACTCCATCCCTCACCACAACACTCCACTCCATCCCACACCCCACACCCCATTCCATCCCTCACCCCACTCCCCACTCCATCCCTCACCCCACTCCCCACTCCATCCCTCACCCCACTCCCCACTCCATCCCTCACCCCACTCCCCACTCCCCACTCCATCCCTCACCCCACTCCCCACTCCATCCCTCACCCCACTCCATCTCTCTCCCCACTCCTTCCCTCTCCCCATACCCCACTCACCACTCCATCCCTCACCCTAACTCCGCACACCGTCCTCCTCCACACTCCATCCCACACCCCACTCCCCACTCCCCACTCAATCCCTCACCCCGCTCCCCACTCCATCCCTCACCCCACTCCATCCCTCACCCCACTCCCCACTCCATCCCTCACCCCACTCCCCACTCCATCCCTCACCCCACTCCATCCCTCACCCCACTCCATCCCTCATCCCACTCCATCTCTCTCCCCACTCCTTCCCTCTCTCCACACCCCACTCCCCACTCCATCCCTCACCCTAACTACGCACACAGTCCTCCTCCACACTCCATCCCATACCCCACTCCCCACTCGCCACTCCATCCCTCACCCCACTCCCCACTCCATCCCTCACCCCACTCCCCGCTCCATCCCTCACCCCACTCCATCTCTCTCCCCATTCCTTCCCTCTCCCCACACCCCACTCGCCACTCCATCCCTCACCCTAACTCCGCACACCGTCCTCCTCCACACTCCATCCCACACCCCACTCCCCACTCGCCACTCCATCCCTCATCCCACTCCCCACTCCATCCCTCACCCAAACTCCCCACTCCATCACTTCACCCCACTCCCCATGCCATCCCTCACCCCACTCCATCCCTCAACCCACTCCATCCCTCAACCCACTCCATCCCTCAACCCACACCCCACTCCCCACTTCATTCCGCACCCCACTCCCCACGCCATCCCACACCCCACTCCATCTCTCACCTCACTTCCCACTCCATCTTTCACCCCACTCCCCACGTCACCCCACTCCCCAATCCATCCCTCACCCACACCATCCCTCTCCCCACTCCATCCTACCCAACTCCCCACGCGATCCCTCACCCCACTCCCCACGCCATCCCTCACCCCACTCCCCACGCCATCCCTCACCCCACTCCCCACGCCACCTCTCACCCCACTCCATCTCTCCCCACACCCCACTGCCCACTCCATCCCTCTACCCAATCCCCACTCCATCCCTCACCACACTCCCCGCTCCATCCCTCACCCAAACTCCCCACTCCATCCCTCACCCAAACTCCCCACTCCATCCCTCACCCAAACTCTCCACTCTACCCCTCACCCCACTCCATCTCTCTCCCCACTCCTTCCCTCTCCCCACACCCCACTCCCCACTCCATCCCTCACCCTAATTCCGCACACCGTCCTTCTCCACACTCCATCCCACACCCCACTCCATCCCTCTCCCCACTCGCCACTCCATCCCTCACCCCACTCCCCACTCCATCCCTCTCCCCACTCCCCACGCCATCCCTCACCCCACTCCCCACGCCATCCCTCACCCCACTCCCCACGCCATCCCTCTCCCCACTCCATCCCTCACCCCACTCCCCACGCCATCCCTCACCCCACTCCCCACGCCATCCCTCACCCCACTCCCCACGCCATCCCTCACCCCACTCCCCACGCCATCCCTCACCCCACTCCCCACTCCATCACTTCACCCCACTCCCCATGCCATCCCTCACCCCACTCCATCCCTCAACCCACTCCATCCCTCAACCCACTCCATCCCTCAACCCACTCCATCCCTCAACCCACACCCCACTCCCCACTTCATTCCGCACCCCACTCCCCACGCCATCCCACACCCCACTCCATCTCTCACCTCACTTCCCACTCCATCTTCACCCCACTCCCCACGTCACCCCACTCCCCAATCCATCCCTCACCCACACCATCCCTCTCCCCACTCCATCCCACCCAACTCCCCACGCGATCCCTCACCCCACTCCCCACGCCATCCCTTTCCCCACTCCAACCCTCACCCCACTCCCCACTCCATCCCTCACCAGAACTCAACAATCTAAGCCTCTCCGCACTCCATCCCTCACCCCACTCCAGACTCCATCCCTCACCCCAACTCCCCACTCCATCCCTCTCCCCACTCCATCACTCACCCCACTCCCCACTCCATCCATCACCCCACTCCCCACTCCATCCCTCACACCACTCCCCACGCCATCCCTCACCCCACTCTATCCATCACAACTCTCCCCACTCCAACATTCACGCCAACACCCCACTCCATCCCTTACCCAACTCCCCACTCCAACCCTCACCCCACTCCCCACTCCATCCCTCACCACACTCCCCACGCCATCCCTCACCCCACTCCATCTCTCTCCTCACTGCTTCCCTCTCCCCACACCCCACTCCCCACTCCATCCCTCACCCAAACTCCCCACTCCATCCCTCACCCCACTCCCCACTCCATCCCTCACCCAACTCCCCACGCCATCCCTCACCCCACTCCATCTCTCTCCTCACTGCTTCCCTCTCCCCACACCCCACTCCCCACTCCATCCCTCACCCCACTCCCCACGCCATCCTTCACCCCACTCCCCACGCCATCCCTCACCCCACTCCCCACGCCATCTCTCACCCCACTCCATCTCTCCCCACACCCCACTCCCCACTCCATCCCTCTACCCAATCCCCACTCCATCCCTCACCACACTCCCCACTCCATCCCTCACCCAAACTCCCCACTCCATCCCTCACCCAAACACCCCACTCCATCCCTCACCCAAACTCCCCACTCCATTCCTCACCCAAACTCCCCACTCCATCCCTCACCCAAACTCCCCACTCTACCCCTCACCCCACTCCATCTCTCTCCCCACTCCTTCCCTCTCCCCACACCCCACTCCCCACTCCATCCCTCACCCTAATTCCGCACACCGTCCTTCTCCACACTCCATCCCACACCCCACTCCATCCCTCTCCCCACTCGCCACTCCATCCCTCACCCAACTCCCCACTCCATCCCTCACCCCACTCCCCACGCCATCCCTCACCCCACTCCCCACGCCATCCCTCTCCCCACTCCATCCCTCACCCCACTCCCCACGCCATCCCTCACCCCACTCCCCACGCCATCCCTCACCCCACTCCCCACGCCATCCCTCACCCCACTCCCCACGCCATCCCTCACTCCACTCCCCACGCCATCCCTCACTCCACTCCATCTCTCTCCTCACTGCTTCCCTCTCCCCACACCCCACTCCCCACTCCACCCCTCACCCAAACTCCCCACTCCATCACTTCACCCCACTCCCCATGCCATCCCTCACCCCACTCCATCCCTCAACCCACTCCATCCCTCAACCCACTCCATCTCTCACCTCACTTTCCACTCCATCTTTCACCCCACTCCCCACGTCACCCCACTCCCCAATCCATCCCTCACCCACACCATCCCTCTCCCCACTCCATCCCACCCAACTCCCCACGCCATCCCTCACCCCACTCCCCACGCCATCCCTCTCCCCACTCCAACCCTCACCCCACTCCCCACTCCATCCCTCACCAGAACTCAACAATCTAAGCCTCTCCGCACTCCATCCCTCACCCCACTCCAGACTCCATCCCTCACCCCACTCCCCACTCCATCCCTCACCCCACTCCCCACTCCATCCCTCACCCCACTCCATCTCTCTCCCCACTCCTTCCCTCTCCCCACACCCCACTCCCCACTCCATCCCTCACCCTAACTCCGCACAACGTCCTCCTCCACACTCCATCCCACACCCCACTCCCCACTCCATCCCTCACCCCGCTCCCCACTCCATCCCTCACCCCACTCCCCACTCCATCCCTCACCCCAACTCCCCACTCCATCCCTCACCCCACTCCCCACTCCATCCCTCACCCCAACTCCCCACTCCATCCCTCACCCCACTCCATCACTCACCCCACTCCCCACTCATCCATCACCCCACTTCCCACTCCATCCCTCACACCACTCCCCACGCCATCCCTCACCCCACTCCCCACTCTATCCATCACAACTCTCCCCACTCCAACATTCACGCCAACACCCCACTCCATCCCTCACCCAACTCCCCACTCCATCCCTCACCCAATCCCCACTCCATACCTCACCCCACTCCCCACTCCATCCCTCACCCCAACTCCCCACTCCATCCCTCACCCCAGCTCCCCACTCCATCCCTCAAACCACTCTCCACTCAATCCCTTCACCCCACTCCCCATGCCATCCCTCACCCCACTCTATCCCTCAACGCACTCCCCACTCCATCCCTTCACCCCACTCCCCACGCCATCGCTCACTCCACTCTATCCGTCACCCCACTCCATCTCTCACCTCACTCTCCACTCCATCCTTCACCCCACTCCCCACTCCATTCCTCTCCCCACTCCCCACTCCATCTGTCACACCACTCCCCAATCCATCCCTCAACCCACTCCCCAATCCATCGCTCTCCCAAATACATCCCTCACCCTACTCCATCCCTCTCCCCACTCCCCACTCCATCCTTCTCCCCACTCCCCAATCCATCCTTCTCCCCACTCTCCACGCCATCCCTCACCCCAACTACCCACTCCATCCCTCACCCGGGTCCACACTCCATCCCTCGCCCCACTCACCACGCCATCCGTAACACCACTCCCCACACCATCCCTCATCCCATACCCCACTCCATCCCTCACGCCACACCCCATTCCATCCCTCACCCCATTCCATCCCTCACCCCACTCCATCCCTCACCCCACTCCATCCCTCACCCCACTCCATCCCTCACCCCACTCCATCCCTCACCCCACTCCATCCCTCTCCCCACTCCATCCCTCTCCCCACTCCCCACTCCACCCCTCTCCCCACTCCCCACTCCACCCCTCTCCCCACTCCATCCCTCTCCCCACTCCCCACTCCATCCCTCACCCCACTCCCCACTCCATCCCTCACCCCACTCCATCCCTCACCCCACTCCATCCCTCACCCCACTCCATCTCTCTCCCCACTCCCCACTCCATCCCTCTCCCCACTCCCCACTCCATCCCTCACCCCACTCCATCCCTCACCCCACTCCATCCCTCACCCGACACCCCACTCCATCCCTCATCCTAACTCACCACACCATCCTTCTCCACACTTCATCCCTCACCCCACTCCATCCCTCAGCCCACTCCATCCCTCATCCCACTCCATCCCTCTCCCCACACCCCACTCCATCCCTCATCCTAACTCACCACACCATCCTTCTCCACACTCCATCCCTCACTCCACCCGCCACTCCATCCCTCACTACACTCCCCACTCCATTCCTCACCCCACTCCCCACTCCATCCCACACCCCACTCCCCACCCCATCCCTCACCCCACTCCATCTCTCACCCCACTCCATCCCTCACCCGACACCCCACTCCATCCCTCATCCTAACTCACCACACCATCCTTCTCCACACTTCATCCCTCACCCCACTCCATCCCTCACCCCACTCCATCCCTCACCCCACTCCATCCCTCACCCCACACCCCACTCCATCCCTCATCCTAACTCACCACACCATCCTTCTCCACACTCCATCCCTCACTCCACCCGCCACTCCATCCCTCACTACACTCCCCACTCCATTCCTCACCCCACTCCCCACTCCATCCCACACCCCACTCCCCACATCATCCCACACCCCACTCCCCACCCCACTCCCCAATCCATCCCTCACCTCAACTCCCCCCTCCATCCTTCTCCCCACTCCCCACGCCATCCCCACACCCCACTCCATCCCTCTCCCTACTCCATCCCTCACCCCATTCCCCACTCCATCCCTCACCCTGCTCCCCACTCCATCCCTCACCCCACTCTCCACTCCATCCCTCACCCCACTCCCGATTCCATCCCTCTCCCCACTCCCCACTTCATCCCTCACCCCACTCCCCATTCCATCCCTCTCCCCACTCCCCACACCATCCCTCACCCCACTCCGCAATCCATCCCTTACCCCACGCCCCACTCCATCCCTCACCCCACTCCTGACTCCAACCTTCTCCCCACTCCATCCCTCACCCCACTCCCCATTCCATCCCTCTCCCCACTCCCCATGCCATCCCTCACCCCACTCTATCCCTCACCCCACTCCCCACTCCATCCTTCACCCCAGTCCCCAGTACATCCCTCACCCCCTCCCCATTCCTGCCCTCACCCCACTCCCCACTTTATTCCTCACCCCACTCCATCGCTCACTCCACTCTGTCCCTCACCCCACTCCATCTCTCACCTCACTCCCCACTCCATCCTTGACACCACTCCCCACTCCATTCCTCTCCCCACTCCCAATTCCATATATCACGCCACTCCCCACGCCATCCCTCACCCCACACTACCCGTCACCCCACTCCCCAATCCATCCCTCACCCCACTCCATCCCTCTCCCCACTCCATACTCCATCCCTCACCCCGCTCCATCCCTCACCCCAACTCCCTAATCCATCTCTCACCCCTTCTCCCCACTCCATCCCTCACCCCACTCTCCAATCCATCCCCCACCCCACTCCCCACTCCATCCCTCACCCAACTCCCCACTCCCTCCATTCACCCCACTCCCCATGCCATCCCTCACCCTACTCTATCCCTCACCTCACTCCCCACGCCATCAATCACCCCACTCTATCCCTCACCCCACACCCCACTCCATCACTCACCCAACTCCCCACTCCATCCCTCACCCCAACTCCCCACTCCATCCCTCACCCCAACTCCCCACTCCATCCCTCACCCCAACTCCCCACTCCATCCCTCACCACAATTCCCCACTCCATCCCTCATCACAACTCCCCACTCCATCCCTCTCCACAACTCCCCACTCCATCCCTCACCACAACTCCCCACTCCATCCCTCACCACAACTCCCCACCCCACTCCCCACTCCATTCCTCACCCTATTCCCCACTCCATCCCCCACCCCACTCTCCACTCCATCTTTCTCCCCACTCCATCCCTTACCCGACTCTCCACTCCATCCTTCTCCCCTCTCCCCACTCCATCCCTCACCCCACTCCCCACTCCATCCCTCACCCCACTCCCAACTTCATCCCTCACCCCACTCCCCACTCCATCCGTCACCACACTCCCCACTCCATCCTTCTTCCCTCTCCATCCGTCACCACATTCCACACTCCATCCTTCATCCCTCTCCCCACTATATCCGTCTCCCTACTGTCCTCACTCCCCAAACCATCTCCCCCCCACTCCTCCCTTCCCCGACTCCTTCCCAAACCCCCTGTATCCCTTCCCCAACTCCCACTCACCCCATCTCTCCCCCTCCTACCCCTCTCCCCATCTCTCCCCCTCATACTCCTCTCCCCCCATCTCACCCCCTCCTACCCCTCTCCCCCATCTCTCCCCATCCTACCCTTCTCCCACCCCTCTCCCCATCTCTCCCCCTCCTACCCCTCTCCCCCATCTTTCCCCCTCCTACCCCTCTCCCCCCATCTCTCCCCCTCCTACCCCTCTGCCCCATCTCTCCCCCTCCTACCCCTCTCCCCCATCTCTCCCCCTCCTACATCTCTCCCCCTCCTACCCCTCCTACCCCTCTCCCCCATCTCTCCCTCTCCTACCCCTCTCCCCATCTCACCCCTCCTACCCCTCTCCCTCCACTACTCGTCTCCTACCCCTCTCCCCCATCTCTCCCCCTCCTACCCCTCTCAAACGTCTCTCCGCCCTCCTACCCCTCCCATGTCTCGCCCCCTCCTACCCCTCTCCCCCTCCTACTCCTCTCCCCATCTCTCCTCCTCCTACCCCTCTCCCCCCACCCCTCTTCCCCATCTCTCACACTCCTACCCCTCTCCACCCACCCCTCTCCCCATCTCTCCCCCGCCTACCCCTCTCCCCATCTCTCCCCCACCTATCCCTCTCCCCCTCCTACCCCTCTCCCCCTCCTACCACTCTCCCCCTCCTACCCCTCTCCCCCTCCTGCCCCTCTCCCCATCTCTCTCCCCCTCCTACCCGTCTCCCCATCTCTCTCCCCCTCCTTCCCCTCTCCCCATCTCTCTCCCCCTCCTTCCCCTCTCCCCATCTCTCTCTCCCCCTCCTACCCCTCTCACCATCTCTCTCCCCCTCCTACCCCTCTCCCCATCTCTCTCCCCCTCCTACCCCTCTCCCCATCTCTCTCCCCCTCCTACCCCTCTCCCCATCTCTCTCCCCCTCCTACCCCTCTCTCCCCCTCCTACCCCTCTCCCCATCTCACCCCCATCCCCCGTCTCTCCCCCCCACCCCCCTCCCCGTCTCTCCACCCCCACCCCCCTCCCCGTCTCTCCCCCCTTCATTCCGCACCCCACTCCCCATGCCATCCCTCACCACACTCCATCTCTCACCTCACTCCCCACTCCATCCCTCACCCCACTCCCCATTCCATCCCTCTCCCCACTCCCCACGCCATCCCTCACCCCACTCTATCCCTCACCCCACTCCCCACTCCATCCTTCACCCTAGTCCCCAGTACGTCCCTCACCCCCTCCCCATCCTGCCCTCACCCCACTCCCCACTTTATTCCTCACCCCACTCCCCACGCCATCGCTCACTCCACTCTATCCCTCACCCCACTCCATCTCTCACCTCACTCCCCACTCCATCCTTGACGCCACTCCCCACTCCATTCCTCTCCCCACTCCCCACTCCATATATCACGCCACTCCCCACGCCATCCCTCACCCCACACTACCCGTCACCCCACTCCCCAATCCATCCCTCACCCCACTCCATCCCTCTCCCCACTCCATACTCCATCCCTCACCCCGCTCCATCCCTCACCCCAACTCCCTACTCCATCTCTCACCCCTTCTCCCCACTCCATCCTCACCCCACTCCCCACTCCCTCCATTCACCCCACTCCCCATGCCATCCCTCACCCTACTCTATCCCTCACCTCACTCCCCACGCCATCAATCACCGCACTCTATCCCTCACCCCACACCCCACTCCATCACTCACCCCACTCCCCACTCCATCCCTCACCCCAACTCCCCACTCCATCCTCACCCCAACTCCCCACTCCATCCCTCACCCCCAACTCCCCACTCCATCCCTCACCCCAACTCCCCACTCCATCCCTCACCCACAATCCCCACTCCATCCCTCACCACAACTCCCCACTCCATCCCTCACCACAACTCCCCACTCCATCCCTCACCACAACTCCCCACCCCACTCCCCACTCCATCCCTCACCACAACTCCCCACTCCATCCCTCACCCTATTCCCCACTCCATCCCCCACCCCACTCTCCACTCCATCTTTCTCCCCACTCCATCCCTTACCCCACTCTCCACTCCATCCTTCTTCCCACTCCCCACTCCATCCTTCTTCCCTCTCCATCCGTCACCACATTCCACACTCCATCCTTCATCCCTCTCCCCACTATATCCCTCTCCCTACTGTCCTCACTCCCCAAACCATCTCCCCCCCCACTCCTCCCTTCCCCGACTCCTTCCCAAACCCCCTGTATCCCTTCCCCAACTCCCACTCACCCCATCTCTCCCCCTCCTACCCCTCCCCCCATCTCTCCCCCTCATACTCCTCTCCCCCCATCTCACCCCCTCCTACCCCTCTCCCCCCATCTCTCCCCCTCCTACCCCTCTCCCCCCATCTCTCCCCCTCCTACCCTTCTCCCCATCTCTCCCCCTCCTACCCCTCTCCCCCATCTTTCCCCCTCCTACCCCTCTCCCCCCATCTCTCCCCCTCCTACCCCTCTCCCCCATCTCTCCCCCTCCTACCCCTCTCCCCCATCTCTCCCCCTCCTACCCCTCTCCCCCATCTCTCCCCCTCCTACATCTCTCCCCCTCCTACCCCTCCTACCCCTCTCCCCCATCTCTCCCTCTCCTACCCCTCTCCCCATCTCACCCCTCCTACCCCTCTCCCTCCACTACTCGTCTCCTACCCCTCTTCCCCATCTCTCCCCCTCCTAACCCCTCTCAAACGTCTCTCCGCCCTCCTACGCCTCCCATGTCTCGCCCCCTCCTACCCCTCTCCCCCTCCTACCCCTCTCCCCATCTCTCCTCCTCCTACCCCTCTCCCCCCACCCCTCTTCCCCATCTCTCACACACCTACCCCTCTCCACCCACCCCTCTCCCCATCTCTCCCCCGCCTACCCCTCTCCCCATCTCTCTCCCACCTATCCCTCTCCCCCTCCTACCACTCTCCCCCTCCTACCCCTCTCCCCCTCCTGCCCCTCTCCCCCTCCTGCCCCTCTCCCCATCTCTCTCCCCCTCCTACCCGTCTCCCCATCTCTCTCCCCCTCCTTCCCCTCTCCCCATCTCTCTCTCCCCCTCCTACCCCTCTCCCCATCTCTCTCCCCCTCCTACCCCTGTCCCCATCTCTCTCCCCCTCCTACCCCTCTCCCCATCTCTCTCCCCCTCCTACCCCTCTCCCCATCTCTCTCCCCCTCCTACCCCTCTCCCCATCTCTATCCCCCTCCTACCCCTCTCCCCATCTCTATCCCCCTCCTACCCCTCTCCCCTTCTCTCTCCCCCTCCTACCCCTCTCTCCCCCTCCTACCCCTCTCCCCATCTCACCCCCTCCTACCCCTCTCCCCCATCTCTCCCCCTCCTACTCCTCTCCCCATCTCTCCCCCTCCTACTCCTCTCCCCATCTCTCCCCCTCCTACTCCTCTCCCCATCTCTCCCCCTCCTACTCCTCTCCCCATCTCTCCCCCTGCTACCCCTCTCCCCATCTCTCCCCCTCCTACCCCTTTCCCCATCTCTCCCCCTCCTACCCCTCTCCCCATCTCTCCCCCTCCTGCTCCTCTCCCCATCTCTCCCCCTCCTACCCCTCTCCCCATCTCTCCCCCTCCTACCCCTCTCCCCATCTCTCCCCCTCCTTCTCCTCTCCCCATCTCTCCCCCTCCTATTCCTCTCCCCATCTCTCCCCCTCCTACCCCTCTCCCCCGTCACCCTCCCTCTCCTACCCCCCTCCCCCGTCCCTCCCTCTCCTACCCCCCTCCCCGTCCCTCCCTCTCCTACCCCCCTCCCCGTCCCTCCCTCTCCTACCCCTCTCCCCCGTCCCTCCCTCTCCTAACCCCCTCCCCATGTCTCTCCCCCCACCCCCGTCTCTCCCCCCTACCCCGTCTCTCCCCCCTACCCCCTCCCCCGTCTCTCCCCCTACCTCACTCCCCCGTCTCTCCCCCTCGTACCCCCACTCCCCCGTCACTCCCCCACACCCCCCCCCGTCTCACCTCCCCCCCGCCCCCATCCCCCGTCTCTCCCCCTCGCCCCCTCCCCCGTCTCTCCCCCTCGCCCCCCTTCCCGTCCCGTCTCTCCCCATCACCCCCCACCCCCGTATCTCCCCCCCCTCCCCGTCTCTTCCCCCCTCAACCGTCCCTCCCCCCCTATCCCGTCTCTCCCCCCCGCCCCCCTCCCCCGTCTCTCCCCCCCACCCACCGTCTCTCCCCCCCAACCCCGTCTGCCCCCCTCCGTCTCCCCTCCCCCCACTCCCCCCCCTCCCCTGCCTCTCCCCCCCACCCCCCTCCCCCGGCTCTCCCCCCTCCTAGGCCCACCTCCCCCGTCTCTCCCCCCTCTTACCCCCCCTCCCCCGTCTCTCCCCCCTCATACCCCCCTCCAACGTCTCTCCCCCCTATCCCCTCCCCCGTCTCCCCCCTACCCTCCCCCGTCTCTCCCCCTAACCTCCTTCCCCCGTCTCTCCCCCGCAACCTCCCACCCCCGTCTCCCCCGCCACCCCACTCCCCGTCTCTCCCCCCCAATCCCCACAACCCCCCCCACCCCCCGTCTCTTCCCCCCACCCCCCCCCCCACCCCCCCTCCCGTCTCTCCCCCTCCACCCCCGTCTCTCCCCCCCCTACCCCCCGTCTCTCCCCCCCACCCTCCCTCCGCCCCATTCTCCCGCCCCCCACCCCCCGTCCCTCCCCCCACCCCCTCCCTGTCTCTCCCCCCCTACCCCCCTCCCCGCATCTCCCCCGTACCCCCCTCCCCCGTCTCTCCCCCCCACCCCCCCGTCTCTCCCCCCCACCCCCTCCCCCGTTTCTCCTCCTCCCACCCCCTCCCCCATCTCTCCCCCCCCACCCCCCTCCCCCGTCTCTCCTTCCCACCCCCCCTCCCCCGTCTCTCCCACCATACCCCGTCTCTCTCCCCCCTACCCTCCCTCCCCCCCGTCTTTCCCCCCCTCGCCCGTCTCTCCCCCCCACCCCAACCCCCTCCCCCGTCTCTCCACCCACCCCCCTCCCCGTCTCTCCCCCCAACCCCCCTCCCACACCCCTCCCCATCTCTCCAACCCCACTCCCCCCACTCCCCCCACCCCGTCTCTCCCCGCCACCCCCCTCCCCGTCTCTCCCCCCCCACCCCCCTCCCCGTCTCTCCCCCCCTACCCCCCTCCCCCATCTCTCCCTCCTACTCTCCTCCCCCATCTCGCCGCCCCTACCTCCCTCCGTCTCTCTCCCCCCCTACCCCCCTCCCCCGTCTCTCCCCCCCTACCCTCCTCCCCTGTCTCTCTGCCCCCTACCCCCCTCCGTCTCTCCCCCCCACCCCCCTCCCCATCTCTCCCCCCCACCCCCCTCCGTCTCTCCCCCCCACCCCCCTCAGCCTGTCTCTCCCCCCCGACCCCCTCCCCCGTCTCTCCACCCCACCCCGTCTCTCTCCCCCCTCTCTCCCCCCCCCCGCCTCTCCCCCTCACCCTCCTCACCCCCGTCTCTCCCTCTCGTCTCTCCCCCGTCTCTCCCCCCCACCCCCCTCCCCCGTCTCTCTCCCTCACCCCCCTTCCCCAAGTCTATCCCTCCCGTCTCTCCCCCCCCACAACCCTCCCCCGTCTCTCACCCCACACCCCCCCTCGCCCCCCCACCCCCCTCCCCGTCTCTCCCCCCCACCCCCTCACCCCCCCAACCCCTCCCCGTCTCTCCCCCCCGACCCCCCTCCCCGTCTCTCCCCCCATACTCCCCTCAACCACTCCCACCCCCCTCCCCGTCTCTCCCCGCCACCCCCCATACCCCGTCTCTCCCCCCCACTCCCCTCCCCCGTCTCTCCCCCCCTACCCCCTCCCCCGTCTCTCCCCCCCTACCCCCACCCCCGTCTCTCCCCCCCACCCCCTTCCCCCGTCTCTCCCTCCCTACCCTCCTCCCCGTCTCTCCCCCCCACCCCCTCACCCCCCCAACCCCTCCCCGTCTCTCCCCCCCGACCCCCCTCCCCGTCTCTCCCCCCATACTCCCCTCAACCACTCCCACCCCCCTCCCCGTCTCTCCCCGCCACCCCCCATACCCCGTCTCTCCCCCCCACTCCCCTCCCCCGTCTCTCCCCCCCTACCCCCTCCCCCGTCTCTCCCCCCCTACCCCCACCCCCGTCTCTCCCCCCCACCCCCTTCCCCCGTCTCTCCCTCCCTACCCTCCTCCCCGTCTCTCCCCCCCACCCCCTCACCCCCCCAACCCCTCCCCGTCTCTCCCCCCCCACCCCCCTCCCCGTCTCTCCCCCCATACCCCCCTCAACCCCCCCCACCCCCTCCCCGTCTCTCCCCCCCCACCCCCCCTCCCCCGTTCCCTCCCCCCCTACCCCCCACCCCCGTCTCTCCCTCCCTACTCCCCTCCCCCGTCTCTCCCCCCCTACCCCCCACCCCCGTCTCTCCCCCCCATCCCCCATCCCTGTCTCTCCGCCCCAACCCCCTCCCCCGTCTCT